>NC_022023.1:9845741-9890638 GCF_000317375.1 Microtus ochrogaster
TAGATAGATAGATAGATAGATGATAGATGGATGGATAGATAGATGGATGATAGGTAGATAGATAGATAGATAGATAGATAGATAGATAGATAGATAGATAGATGGCAGAAGATGATAGAGAGACAGACAGGTTGATAAATGATAATGTAAAAACTAAAATTAAAGATATATATATCTATATTTAATATATATATTTCAATATATACACTTCAAGTGCATATGACCTTGTCTGTTGGTGACCAAGCAGCCACTGTACCCAATACAATATTAGCTGTAATAGAATGATCTCATTGAAAAATAATTCTGATTCAAAACAGAAATTTGCCTGAAATTTACTGGGCTATATGATTGAACCTCAGCCAACCTTCTGGACAGTCAAACCACACTTTATTGGTGGTGACAACATTAAAAACCACAGAAGATACAAAAGTCCTTGAACAGAAAATGCGACATATGGTTTGGTTTGTATCTTTTACTTTTTTTCCTTCAAAAACATATTTATCAAAATCCCTTCTCCCCAGTGAAATTTAAAAGTAAGTAGAAGGACTAACTTAACCTTTCTCTTTCCAACTCTGAGGCTGTCATGCTCATGTACCTCTTAGAACTTCGTGTCCTAAAGGAAAACTCTTTTGTAGAAATTCTATTCCATAGGTGCTTAAATGTGGGGAAGTGTGGTAGAAATTTCAAATTCTGAAAATTGAGAAAAAAATAGCAGACCTCTTCCTTCCTCTAATGCAAACGGTCTAAACAGATTGAAATTCTGCCAATCAATTGGAAAGAAATAAGCTGGAGAAATAGCCTGCCCAGAGGTAATGAAGGAAAAGCCATGAAGTTCAAGCTGCGCATACAAAGTAATCAAGCAGAATGTTTTCCCTGTGATATGTTTTCGGAACATTCAAGCACATTAAATAGTCTTGTTGTAGTTTAAGATGAAGGATAAAAATGAGTGTTTTAGTATCAGATTTTTTATACCCCTATTCTGTTTGGCAGGGGACAGGACCTAGAGTTAAAATAAAAGCTGTGACTCTCCTTAAAATTGATCACTAAGCCATCATGAGAAATTGACACTGTTTCCAAGAGAATGTAGACACAATACTAGATCTTCAATCTGAGATACCCTGGGGGGGGGGGATGAAACATCAACAGAAAGACAGTGTTGAAGGACAGGATTGCGCTGGGGAGATGTCATAACCACGAGACTCAGTCTCCTGGTTCTGAGTGTTGGCTCCTCTGAGGTTTCCTAGTTGACCTTTGTTCAGTCACTGAAGAAAAAGGTCTATAGGTCAGTGTCTTTGTCTATTAAATGAAACACTAAAATTTATTTTATTTTAAAGGATTGAGTGTTTAAAATGAGTGTTGATTGACACGTGTATGTACTTGGTATATGTGTATGATATTGATATTGATATGTACATGTATGTTAGAATAACACACTTGACATGGCACATGCAGGAGAATCTAAGAGAAGGGTAGAAAAATATGATTAAACTAAGAAATAAAGTTTCCGTAGACTTATTCATTACACCTAAAGGTCTCTTTTCTCCAAAGCATTCCAGCTGAATGTAGTCTTATCCCTTGGGACAATTTGATAACGTGACATTGAGGATTGTCACAATTGGAAGAGGGGAGCATGCTATAGCACACTCTGTTGTTAGAGACCAAATAGATAAGAGTACATGGAACAATGACAGGGCATTCTTCCACATGGAGAAATATCTAAACAAAATGCCAACAGAGCAGTGTCGCAAGGTAAGTTTGCAACTTAGTGACTTCCTTCCATTCTTTCCCAGCACCAAATAATTATTATGGTCTTTGAAGAGAAGGTTAAAGTTACAACAGCAACAGAAGCTGGAGATGGTTCAGCAGTTAAGAGCACTGACTGTTCTTCCAGAAGACTTGTGTCCATGTCCCTGAGGCCATGAGGTGGCTCACAACTACCCGTAACTCCATTTTTAGGGGATCTGTCTCCTCTTCTGGCCTCTGTGTGCATCAGACATGCATGCGGGACACAGACATACACGCAGGAAAAGCACTCATATAAAACATAATACACATTTTTAAATGAAAACAGAAATAAAGCTATAGCAAAATCTTTCAATAGGAAGAAAAAATTGCAGTTACCCTTGAGGCTCAAAAGGAACAGTGAGCCATAGACAAAGAAAAGGAGTGGGTGAATGCAAAAGCGATAAGAAAAGCAGCAGGCACGTTCTTTCAGATTCCAGGGGGTAAGCTGAGTTTTCGTTCCATAGTAGTATCTAGCTGAAAGGAAAAAACTGAAATTTTAAAAGTTTGTAAAGTTATTAAATACACAGCTAAAATGTGTAAGAATCAGTCATTACTAGGCCAGAAATGGCAGTGAATCCTGTATCTGTGTGTGTGTGTGTGTGTGTGTGTGTGTGTGTGTGTGTGTGTGTGTAGCAAATAAGAAGGCATAAGGAAGATTGGAGGCCTAATCTTATTTACTTCCTAAGAGCACTTCAGGGGGCCGAGAAAATGTTTCAGTGATTAAGAACATTGACAGCTCTTGAAGGATACTAAGGTTCAATTCCTGGCACCCACATGGTGGCTCCAAACCTGTCTGTAACTCTAGTTATAAAGCATCCACCACCATCTTCAGGCTTCTGTGGTTTCTAAGCATACATGTGGTACACAACCATACCTGCAAGCAAAACAATCCACACACACAAACTAAAAATAAAAAGCAAGGAATACGTTTTAGACTGCAGAAAATGATAGCTCATTCTGCTAGAAAGATGGGTACATTCCTCCTACGTTTTGAACGCAACTTCGGGAGACTCATAGAAACAGGAACCTGAGTGTAGGGGAACGTCTCTATAAACAGGCAATTTTTCTCTAGCCCCAAAGCTCAGGGATTTGCATTGTTATAGGCGGAACAGAACCAGTGGTGTGATTTGGCCAGCGATGTGCAGGAAGCTGTAGTTAGCTGACTCGTCTTTAAATGACAATCCCACTCAGCATCATCACCTGTGTGGAGACTGGGCTTCCTGCTTATTTCTTGGGTCTTAGTGGATCTCTCTCAGTTCCCAGCCTCTCTTATTTTCTCTGAGATCAGGATGCACATCTGCTATCCTCACTTCTTGATTCAAAGTCAACCAATAAAGCCCGGCCAGGTTAACAATACCAATAGGGTCGATTGAAAAGCAATTCTCATTTCCCTTGCTTTGGACTTAGTCATTTTGTGCCATGCCTGGACAACTTGTCACATCTACTGTTGCTAACCACAGGAGCAACACTGCTGCCTTTCCAAAGCCTCCCCCTAATGACAGTCTTCCAGCAACTTCATCCAGTGAACACTTCCAAATGGTCAATTCTATTCTGTTCTTTGAAGCAGTTAGTTCTGTCTTCATAGCTAGCATTGGCAGCTACCATTCACAGAAGTCTCACTTTAACCAATCATGTAGTTAAGTCTTACCTACATCCAGTGTCATTTCTCATGAAGTTCGTCTTCTACAAATAAGGAATAAGACCAGTTAAGTAACTTGTCTTAAACGAGTGAGCTCATACATTTGCATGGAATTTAAATTCAGTCCAAGCCTGAGAACCAAACCTGTTGAATATTCAATAATTTCTTCTGTTTAATATGATATCTTTATTGATTGTTTTGGAATTTCTCATCGTGCACACCATGACACTTACTCCCCAGTCCTTTCGTGTCTGCTCCCCACTCTTGTGACCTTCCCCCAAAACAATTAAAATTTTAAAAATGTCTAATTTCTGTTATCAATATTTGTAGCACACCATGGCCATCTGCGCTCCATGTACTACCATACCAGGCAAGTGCCTGGAGATTGAAACACACAAAGATACACAGACAAAGACACAGGTCATCCTTGAATTCTCCAAGAATGCCCCCTTTATTGTGTACCAGAGCTGCTTATATAGGGATCCTTAACTGATAGCCACACCCCAGCCAAACGCACCAGAAACCACTCTCCTGCCATCAGGAACTTCTGATGCTCAGAAGCTGTAGGCTGTCTCAGAGCAGAGGAAAACAAGTTGTTTACCAGAAATTCAGGATCTGGGAGGTTCACAGCTCCCAACAAATATTCTCACTGAAGCATGGACAAACTCTCAGGGGCCTGTACCTTAAAGCCATCAATATGGAGAACTAACTTCAGCATCCTTACTACACTTTTAAGAGTTCTCTTTGATGTCTTTCTGTTTAGGCTGCTATTTTGGGGAGAGGGGTGGGCATTGGGGTGGAATAGGGTTTGTCACACAAGTCTTTCGTGTTGCTCTTTCTCAACTTCGTGACTGCAGCCATTGATATCACTGTATAAATAGCTTCCTTGCTCTTTACAGTCAGTGGGAGCATGGGTCATTGTGCCATGGGCTTCCACATAGTTTCTTTACATAGTTTCTTTTCTTTTCTTTTTTTCTCTTCTCTTCTCTTCTCTTCTCTTCTCTTCTCTTCTCTTTCTTTCTTTCTTTTCTTTTCTTTTTGATTTTTTTTATGACAGAGTTTCTCTGTGTAACAGCCTTAGCTGTCCTGGAACTAGTTCTGTAGAGCAGGCTGTCCTAGGACTCACAAAGATCCACCTGCCTCTGCCTCCCAAGTGCTGGGATTAAAGGCGTGTGCCTTCACCACCCGGCAATTTCCTTTATATTTCTATAAGCCATGAGATGTAAAAAGACACCTTTCGCAACATAAACCAGGATTAGTTTTTAAAAGCTAAGGGAAAGATGAACTGTTTTTTGGTACTATAACAGAATATGTGAGATTGAATAATTTATGAAGAAGAATGTTGCCGGGCAGTGGTGGTGCACGCCTTTAATCCCAGCACTCAGGAGGCAGAGGCAGGCGGATCTTTGGGAGTTTGAGGCCAGCCTGGTCTACAAGAGCTAGTTCCAGGATGGGCACCAAAGCTACAGAGAAACCCTGTCTCGAAAAACCAATAAATAAATAAATAAACAAACAAACAAATAAATAAATAAATAGAAGAAGAAGAATGTTTAGAGACCGCATGTTTTGTGAGTCTTAGATTATGGTAAGACCCCTGTGTTATTTCTTATCTTGGTTGAGACTGGAAGGGAAGCAAGCATCCCAGGAAGAACAAAAGAGAGGTAGGCTTTCTTTATAACCGTTCAGTCCTTTGGTGACTGATGAAGCCCCATCCAAGTATTGACACCTGACGGCTCTGCTATGATCCAAAATCCATCAACTCAGCTCCACCTCCCAGGGCCAAGCATCAGCATGAATTTTGGGAAAGACAAACCGGATGCAACCCATAGCAGGCGGTCAGAGGGGATCTGGTGAGAAAAGGATGTATATCTTTCTAACACAGATAGGGCATTCCAGCCGACTACTGCAAAGGCAGAAAAATTCCTATCCTTTCAACCAGTAGTTACCAGAAACATGAATTTGATTTGGCAGATCTGACTCCGAGCAGATGTGCACCAACTGCTGTGTGCTTGAATGAAGATAGTTTCTTGCTGTGTACTCAGCCTCCTGGAGGATTATATGACTTCCTCAGCAATAGCTGGGGAAGCATTGAGGGCACCATTTCTCCTGATACGGTGAATAGGTACACAAACTATGAAAGATAATGGAGGGTCTCTCTGTTGTATTTTATATGCCTAGGGTTTTGGTAGAAAGACAGCAGCCAAGAACAGTCTCCCCAAAATGCAGGGTATGTAACAGTTAAATTCAGTCTGCGATACTCATAATTTTCTTCTGTTTGTTTGAAGCACCTACCTGCTGTTTGGGGTAATAAAATAATAAACACAAAGAAGATCTAGAAATTTTTTGCATGCCTTTTTATTTAATGCCCTTCAGAGCCCTTTAGCACTGACTGCTGACTTTGAATGGCATCCCCGAAGCTTCTCCCATGGGAAGCCTCTCTGGCTTTGTTTGGAGAAAGTTTATAGAATTAACCCAGTAATATTTACACTTATAAAAATGTTGGAACAACCTAGACTTCCAACAAGTTTGCAATGGATTGTTTACAGTATACAAATTTGAAAATCTGTAATATCAAATGTAACTATGTCATCAATATAATGACATTAAGAACTGTTTACATTATAAATGTGGGTAAATGATGCTGTGTTTTGCTGTGTAAGATGCAAATGGACTTGTAAATGCCTTCCAAAGGGCAGGAGGATTATGAATGGCTATGGTTTTTTATCTTAAGTTTATTATAAATAACAGAAAAAGTAATCTAAATTTGCATGGCCAAAGGCCTTGGTCGCTTTAATGTGCAAGTTTTTTTTTTCTAATGGAAAGAGTCGGCACCTTAATCTTTCCCTCTATCAAATGCTATCCCTCTTCAAGGAAGATTTTTTTGCCTGCTTACTTTGATTTGGCTATTGAAATCTGCCTGCCTCCAGGTCATTACTTTGAAACTACTCTTATTAAAGTAAGCAAAAATCCTCCTTGTTGCGGGAAAAGTTTGTGGGTTTCATCTCAGCATTTGATCTTCGCCAAGCTTGCAGTCAGTCCGCTCTTTCATCCCAGGTTCCTGATCCTCCAGTTATTCTGCAAATTTGATGTTTCTTTAATCTCCATACCATTTTCCATTTCCCTGTCTTCTCACTGTCCCTCGGGGAGACCACACATATTTAATATGTACCACGTGTGTGCTGGTGAGTCCCAAATATCTCCTCCATCTCTAAAGCATTTGGATTCATTATCCACTGCGGCATAATACATTTCTTATAAATCCTAGTTGCTTAAACCAGCATCCATTTGTTGTCTTACAAATTTGTGGGTTAGAAATTTCTGTCATGGGAATTTCTGGGGACTCTTGACTTTGTGCCTGTCACAAAGCTACAACTGAGGTATACAACCCAGGTCTGCAGTCTCCTTGCAGACACGGCTATGACAGGCTCACTCCGATTCAAGAAGCAATCCAATACTTTGTAGGCAGTTGGACTGAGCGAGTTCCTCACTATGTTAGCTTTCTTTTGCTGGGACAAAATGCAAGAGGATGTTATGGCAAACAGGGACAGATTTATTTTGGCATTTGGTTTTAGTCCATAGTCATTTGGCTCTGTTGCTCCTGGGCCCTGGTGAGGTGGAATCATTGTGCCAGGGAGCTTGTGATAAATCACTGTGCCTACCTCATGATGCCTTGGAAGCAGGGATGGGAGACAGCAACAAGGTAGAGTTCCCAAGGGTGTGCTACCAAGAGCCCTCTTCACTTCCTTCAGCTGGGTCTCACTTCCTAAGTTTCTGTCACTGCCTAGGATTCTATCCAATTATAAAGGCATCCGTGGATTATTTTTCTGATAAGGTCAAGAGTATATCAGTTTTCTAAAGTCCCACCTCTGAAAGAATTTCGCTAAGGGTTAAGCCTTCAGCAAATAAGTATCTAGGAGCAGTTCATTGGTTGACTAACTGATTGATTGACTGTTTTTTCTCTTTTTTTCTTTTTCTTTCTTTTCTTTTCTTTTTTTGTTTTGTTTTGTTTTTTGTTTTTTGAGACAGGATTTTGCTGAAGCTTTGGAGCCTGACCTGGAACTCATTCTGTAGACCACGCTGGCCTCAAACTCACAGTGATCCTCCTGTCTTTACTTCTGGGTGGTGCCACCACCACCCAGCAAGACACACTCTCATTATGTAACCTGGGCTCACCTTCTGAGTATATTACAAGTACGCACCATGACAACTGGTTTAGGAAACATTTTTGATGAAAATCATAGCCCTAGTTGCAGAAGGCCACCTTCGTGTCTTGCTACAGGGACCTTTCCACCCAGTGAAGTTAGCTGCACTGATGCTTAAGAGCTGTAAAAAACACAGAAAACGCCTACAAAACAAGGCAGGTTTAATCATCTTCTGTGATCTGATTATAGATGAAATAGCCCAACATTTTCATATTCTGTTGATCAGAAGCAAATGATTCAGGCAGATTCCCAGGAAGTGAGAAAAACTGGGATGGTCCAGAGAGAGCTGCCGTTTACAACTATAAACCAGATGTCTTCATTTTCACTCATCATAGAGATAAAAGTCCCTTTAGCAGGAGCTGAAGAAATGGCTTATTGGTTAAGAATGCTGGCTACTCTTCCACGGGACGCAGGTTCAATGTCTAGCATTCATATAGCAGCAAACAAACCACCTATAATTCCATTTCCAGGAAAACTGATTTTTTTCTTCTGGCCTCCTCAGGCACCAGACATGTATGTGGTACACAGCCATACATACAGGCAAAATACACATACACATAAAAGAAATATTAAAAAAAATTTAAATGTTCCATTCATGATAATATGAACACATCTATGTCCCATCTCCAGTAAAAGTTTATTTCCTGGCCGTTAGTGTAATGGCATCATCATAGAACAGTTTTGTACTCAGAAAGACACAAAACAAAAGTGGGAAGAGGACCATGAGGATAGAGCACTGGTTCTCAACTTATACGGGTCACGACCCCTTTGGTAAACCTCAATTTCAGAAAGTATTCACATTATGATTCATAAAAGTAGCAAAGTTACAGTTATGGAGTAGCCACAAAAGTAATTGTATCAATGGGGAGGGGTCACCACAGCCTGAGGAACTGGATCGAAGAGTCACAGCATTTAGGTAGGCTGAGAACCAGTGTACTAGAGGAAAGAGATGGAAACGAGCGAGGAAGAGCGTAGTGAAGGAAGCCAAAGATGAATTTCACAGAGAATTCAAGATACAAACATGCACACACACACGCACACGCACACACACACGCACACACACACACACAGGAAATGAAGGTTGAGGTTTAGAAAGAGACACCTGTATTCTTTTCTTTTTACACCCAGTTAATCATACCCTCTTGACACTGATAATTTTCTAATACCTGCTAGAGTTCTCTCCCCACATCTCCATCGTTGGCTATCCAGTCTGTGAACTGTGTTCCTGATGCGGCCTCCAGCACACCCTCCTCTTGGAAACCTTGCCATTTTTCAATCCAACAGCAGTGATAAGAGCACATTCTATTTAAAATTCCTCACCACTTTTTAATATGTCAGGCATATTTTGAGTCGAACAGAAATTTGTAGAAATAAAAATCCAGAAAACTTGTGCTTTCTATAATGTAAACCACTGACATGCAAAACTTCTCAACTGAGATATACTCCTGTTAAATAGCAAGCATCCTGATGGGTTTAGTTCTCTAGTTAAGACATATCAAAACTCCTTAATAAGATACAGGAGGAAGTTGCTTGCAGTGGAACCAAAAGCTATGGAGAAGAAGAAAACAGTTATGTTTGTTTTAGTGGATATAAATTATCTTCAAAAATCATCTTTTTGGGAGGCCAAATCCCTTGAAGACACTTGTGCCCTGTTACATAACTTCCCGGTTATTTTAGTTATTAAAAGCTTCATACCAGTTCTCAGACATTCAGAACTATTTGCTGTATTGTTGCCACACTGCAGGGGTTCTGCTAGTCCATAGGGTATTGAAGTGAGGAGAGAAGAACAGGGACTTCGGAGATAGGTCAGTCAGTAAAGGGCAGTCGATCATGAGAGCCCAAGTTTGATCCTCAGAACCCATTACAAAAAGAAAAACTCACCTAGCACGGCTGCATGTGCTTGTAGTTCCAACACTGGAGAATGGTTTCAGGTGGATCCCTGGGACTTTGCTGGCTGGTTAGTCACGCAATTTGGTAAATAGGAGGTCAGTGAGAGATTTTGAAAAAAAAAAAAACCAAGTGAATGGCAGCCTGGAGAAGACCACATGAAGTTGATATTTGGCTGACACACAACCAACACACAGAAGCACACTAACACAGACGCGGGCAGAGAGAGGGGGAGAAAGAAGGGAGGGAAATGGAGAGAAAAAGAGAACTGACGTTTTTTGTTGGCAGCTCAGAACCTGAGTTTCTCCCCAGATCATATGAGACTCCATTTGCTTCCAATGTGAAGACACTGTGGTCTGCTTTGAACAAATCCACTTTCTTTCTCCTGCTTGGTCATGGGGTGAAGACCGCCAAGAATGCGGATGGCATTTTCTGATCAGGCGTGGTTTAATTGGTGGTCAAATATCTCCAGCATCACACGCGAGGGAACGTTCCTAGTTTTACACTGGCTGCCTGTGAAGCAGCTGCCTACACATCAGCAGACCTCAGCTTGCCAGCTCTAAAGTGGAAGTCGCTGCCTGGACTCATTTCATTCTACTGCCCAGATTTCAAGGCAAGAATTACTGGATTCCCTGAAAACGGTCCTGATCTTCATACTCATTTTCACTGGGTCAAGCTCCCAGGCTCAGAAAACAGTCGATACTTATAATCTTGACAGCCCCCATTAAAACTGGTTTATGAAAAATGACCTTTCATGGGGACATACGGGAAAGAATGAGAAAAACCCTTAAGATCTGGTTTGGCAGAAACAATCTCCCGCTCAGTCATTTGCAGTGTATCTGGCACTTAGCTGGGTACTTTGAGGCTGGCAGTTAAGTTACCTTGGCCAAAGACCAAAACTCTAGCATTAAAAACTGATCTTTAAATCTACTCTTTAGTTAAAGACAAATTTAGAACACTTAACAACCATTTACGTGTCAAAAATAAGATATTATGTTAACCTGATTTTAGTGAGATTATGCCTGTCCAAGGGACCATAATAACTGATGAAATAATATATTTTTTTCATTTCTGAGATGGGGCTTCTCTGTGTAGCCCTGGCAACTGTTCTATGGGCCAGGCTGGCCACGATCTCAGAGACCTACCTACGTCTGCCTCCTAAATGCCGGAATTAAAGGTGTGTGCCATCCACTCTCAGGTGAAATAATCCCCTTTTAAATAGCAGTATTTCCTTTACATTCTCTTCAAGACAACCTTTGAGACAGTTGGGGTAAGTTTATTTTTTAAGGTTTATTTATTTTTAATATACGTGAGTCTGTGTGTGTGTGTGTGTCTGGTGTGTGTGTGTGTGTGTGTGTGTCTGGTGTGTGTGTGTGTGTGTGTGTGTAGATGCATGCAGAGAGCAGAAGAAGGTATCAGATCCCCTGGAGTGGAGTTAACAGGAAGCTATGATGTACATGATTTGGGTGCTACAAATTAATATAGGATCCTCTGCAAGAATAGTCCATGGTCTTAAGCACTGGGCCATCACTCCAGCACCACAGGACAGACCTTTAAAGCAAATTCTACAGATATGAAAACCAAAAGTGAGAACTGAGAGCCTGGCTTGGGCTATTCAGAAAAGTAGTACATGAATACAGTGTAGTAGGTCTTGAGTTGGTAATTCTTTCTTTAGCCACATCTGGAGTGAATAATAGAACTGTTAGCCAGAGAGATTTTAGAGAATTATTCATGCCTTCTTAGATCCAGTGTTTTATGATCAACATGAGACAATTTCTTTTTAAATAAAAATTTTATTTACTGTATGCGTATAAATGCCAAGTATGTTGGGTACCCACGAAGGCCAGAAGAGGGCGTTAGATCCCTTGGTACTGAAGTTATAGACAGCTGTAAGCTGCCCAACTTGGCTTCTAAGAACTGAACTCTGGTCCTCTGGAAAAGCAGCAAGCACATTTTCCCTGGCCTGAAGTAATCTCCTACTAACTTATTATAAGAGAGGAGGGTCTGGTTGTCTACAAATATCCCTATAATTAGGGATTTTTGGGTGCTGTGACTCCGAGTCCCAGAATAAAGCACTCTGAAAGCATGGGGGCTGGAGTTTAGATTCAGAAGCCGGGTGAAGCCTGAGGTAGCAGTGCACATCTGTAATCCAGCATACCTAACCAGAGATGGAGAGCAGAGGCAGGAAAACTCCCCCAAGTTCACGTGCCACAGACTCAGAAACCCTGTTTCAAAACAGGTGGAAGGCACGGACCGAGGTGCCAGGCTGTCCACTAGCCTCCACTCGGCACTATGCCATTTACATAGGAACACTCACACATATTTGAACACACACACACATAGTACATGATATATATATATATATCAAACCACATAAATATATTTCCTATTTTAAGAAATTAGAATTATTTATGTTATTCTTTACTCTAAAAACACATCTTAAATGGGCTATATAAATTAATCTAGAACCTTCTATCATTTTATTATAATAACTCAATCTTGATAATAATGTTTCCTACTTTCCTTAATTTTTTTTTTTTTTTTTTTTGGAAAATGGAAATCAGAAGTCAGCGAGGCAGGAATCAGTCCTGGCATGATAAACCAAAGCTTGAGAAGGACGACAGAATAAACAAGAGAAGTAAGAGTCCCATATATGGCATCTAGCAAAACATGGAACCATGAACCAGGATCACAGATTTTATTTGACCGTTTCATACATATATGCAATCTATTGTGATTATATTCACCCATGTAGCTCTGTTATTCCTCTTCCTTCTCCTCTGATCCCTTCCTCCACAACTAGTTCCTCAGTAGTATGTCACAGAAGCCAGTGGCATACTTTCGCAAAGCAGCCATTAACAGTCAAATCTCCTCAGGAAAGAGCGGGGTCTCACAGACCCCTCCCCAGACCATGAGGGAACACTGAAGGGTCCAACCTTGTGCAGGTGTCCAATGAATGTGTGTACTCATGCTTTCAAAGGCCAACACAGACGCATCCTCAACAGCGATGGATAGAAACAAACAGGGACTGTCACACGGTTTTAAACTTGAAAATTTTATTATTTTCAGTAGTAGTGTTGCAAGGAGGGTCGCTTGTTCATCCTGGCCGCCTGGCTAGCTTGTCCCCTAAATAACCACACATAAACTATATTCATTCAATCACTGCTGGGTCATTAGCTCTAACTTCTTATTGGCTAACTCTTACATATTAATTTAACCCATTTCTATTAATTTGTGTATTGCCACATAGCAGTGGCTTATCAGGTAAAATTCGCAGTCTGTCTTTGGCAGATCCATGGCGTCTTTCTGACTCTTTCCTTCTCCCAGCATTCAAGTCTATTTTCCCCACCTGTCTATGTTCTGCCCTATCAACAGGCTAGGGCAGTTTCTTTATTCATTAACCAGTGAAAGCTGCATATGGACAGAAGGACCTCCCACACCAGCGTAGTGCATAGGTGAGTTGGGTAGGCAGAAAACCGGGCCCATTAAATAAATGTGTGATTTAGTCAAGAAAATGAGCCATAGCTGGTGGTAGTGGAGTGGGGACCAGCACTGGAATACATGGGAAAGTTCTGGTACTGGGGAGGAAGAGGCTTTGGGTTTGCGTTTCTCTCCAAACACATCATATTTTTTTCATTTCTTTTTTTTATTTATTTATTAAAGATTTCCATCTCTTTCCCGCCACCGCCTCCCATTTCCCTCCCCCTCCCCCGATCAAGTCCCCCTCCCTCCTCAGCCCAAAGAGCAATCAGGGTTCCCTGCCCTGTGGGAAGTCCAAGGAACCCCCACCTCCATCCAGGTCTAGTAAGTTGAGCATCCAAACTGCCTAGGCTCCCCCAAAGCCAGTACGTGCAGTAGGATCAGAAACCCATTGCCATTGTTCTTGAGTTCTCAGTAGTCCTCATTGTCCGCTATGTTCAGAGAGTCCGGTTTTATCCCAGGCTTTTTCAGACCCAGGCCAGCTGGCCTTGGTGAATTCCCGATAGAACATCCCCATTGTCTCAGTGTGTGGGTGCACCCCTTGCGGTCCTGAGTTCCTTGCTCGTGCTCTCTCTCCATATTTTTAAATACAATAAATTAGACCTGTTTGCTGGCCAGGTTAGGGCCACAGTGAAAAACTTCATGAATGGAAATGACAATCAGACCGTTTCTTTTGTAATATGATCCTCTGTTGAGAGGATCTTGAGCCAGAAAGGCAACACTAGAAACAGATCCAGTAGGATGCAGTTACATCTTCAGAGCACTGAGTCTCACTTTCATCCTTCTGAGATTCCTTGTTCAAATTTCCTGATCTTTGACATTTATCAGTATTTGTGTCATGTTCTCTTAAGGAGATTGTAAACCTTGAAGAATTTAGTAAACTTAATATCATTTTATAACACTAATTCAATAATAAATGGTTAGAAAAATACATTGTTTCTTTTCAGTGAACACTGGAAGACAAGGAACTTAACTCAACATTTTAGACCTTGTTTCTATGTTCAGTTCCTCTTCTTCCAGTTCATTGAACTAATGCCACCAGCATTACCCTGGAATGCTTTTGCCTCATGGGCCCTCTCACCAAGCTGAAAAAGAAGCACTATGTGGCTTTGCAAACAACGGTAAAGAAGAGATGGGCATCTACAAAAGGCCTTTTGGAAGGACTTTGTCCTAATCCAAAACTCTAGGATGATCTGTTTTGAAAATGATGAAAAAAATCTAATAAAGAACAGGAATGCTAGAATCTCCTTAGTTCTTTTGTGATGAGTAATAAACCTCTTGACCCACAGTTTCTTGCCCTATGCACCTCCCTTGATCATGTTTTACTTCTGGGTCTTGTGGAGAGTCTGTGAGGAATAACTGCTAGGTAATCCTCATATCACAGTGGCCTCTGGTATTCTTAGGTGTGAAAAAGAGAATAGCTTTAGAGGTTATTTGGAGGTGATATAATGGAGTGATGGTGCAGTAATAACACCTGGACGTGCAGACAGGGAGGTAATAAGTCTACATTAGTCTATCTAGGCCAATAGTCTCTTTGCCTCTGGAAAAAAAAAAGGCTGGCTATCAAGGGGAAAAGAGGGCATTTTTTTTCTTGTGATCAGAATAGTAACCTCCTCATGTCTTATAGAAGTAAAGATATATTAAAAACCATAAGGCCAACTTGTACTATTAAGAATAAAGGGTCTCCTTTTTGAATCTACCTCTTGAAGAGGCAGGGTTTGAGCAGAACTTAGGGGTGTCTAAAACATAAAATGTATTTACAAGGACCTAAATGGACCTGAAGAGAACTCTGAGTTACATCCAGGGGTACAAATGATATTTGTCATGTATGTGAGCATATGTTGTGCATATGTGTGTGTAGGGTGAGTAAAAGCCAGAGAGAGAAGAGGTGCAGAAGTCAACTGTGGTCAAACATTTGATTTTTTTCCATAACTCACACATGAAAACTTGGATTATAATTGTTGTTTTTACTTTTTTAAACTTTTATTTCTTTTTGTTCTGTGTATAGGTATTGTTTTCTGTGCACCACATTCATGCAAAACCAGAAGAGGGCCTCAGATCCCCTGGGACTGGAGTCACAGATGTTCGTGAGCCATTATGTGGGTGCTGAGAATTGGATCCTGTAGCAGCAGATGGTCTTCATCACTGAGCCATCCCTCCAGTCCACAGAAAGCTTGGATTGAGAGAACAGATTTCCGGTCGCAGTCACTAGGGTGTGTGATCTGCAGCTTATGACTCTGTCCTATGCCTATGCTTTGGACCCATCTCATCTCAGGTTTTATTTATGCCTCTTAGTTGGATCCTGGAAATATTGAATACCTGATGGGTCTTCCCATGAGCCTCTGGCTGTTTCCTCCCAAGGCTTGGTATGCTGTCAGTAAAGATCACAAGCCCTACTATTAAGCTAGATTTTTCTCATGTGAATAAGAGGGGGGACTGCAGTTTCAGACAGACAGGACAGCAGCATGCAGGGTAACAGTGAACTTCTTCAAAACAATCAAATGGTTTTAGGGCTGCTGTAATCTCTGGATTTCTTTAAGCAATACACATTTCAAATCGGTTGGCTCTTATTAATTTCTCTAGCAATATTATGAACTAAACTTGGCACCATGAAATATTCTCTACTTTATCATCGGAACGACCTTTATAAAATTCTAAAGTATCTAAAATTATTTCTAAGCTGCATGTATTTAAGCCTTTAAGAGATTACTACTACCATTAAATTGGAATCTAACTTAAGAAGTCACTGTAATAGAGTCAGACCTACAAGTAGCAATACAGTCTAAACCTGTTGTATTTTAGCTTCTTTGCCTGGAAAATGAGGATAACAATATTGTTGGAGAAGAGTGCGGAAGCTTGTGGGTTTCCTGACTGCTCAGCCCCTAAATAATCACACAGAGACTGTATTAATTAAATCACTGCTTGGTCCATTTGCTCTAGCTTCTTATTGGCTAACTCTTACATATGAATTTAACCCATCTCTGTTCATCTCTGCATCACCACGAGGTCGTGGCCTATCAGCAAAGTTTCAGCACATCTGACTCTGGCAGCAGCTCCATGGCTTCTCCCTGACTCCACCTCCTTTCTCCTAGCATTCAGTTTCGTTTTCCCTGCCTAGCTCTGTTCCCCTATAGCTATGCTGTAGGCCCAAAGCATTTTTTTTTTATTAATGAATGATTTTCACAGCATACAGAGGGGAATCCCACATTACAATATCATGAAGCTGATGAGAGTATTTAAGAAGATGATTTCTCAAAGCCATTTGAAAAGTTTTCAGCACACAGTATGTAAAGCCAATGAATACAGTATTAATACAGAAGCCAGGGTCATCTGCAGTGGAACTTTTATTTGACCTTTAAATTAATATGCCTGAAATTCTGTTGGATTTCTTCAAAGACAGCTTGTCTAATTTACACATAAAGCTACAGTGTTGTCCTCCCAGTTCTCAGGCACAGAGGATACATCATCTCACAACAATCACCACCCAATTCCCCAACTGTGTAAGGAAAGTTGTTATTTTATGTTGTCCAGAGTAATTTAACTATAGAACATCAATCTGGACCAGTGGTGCTCAACCTTCCCAATGCTGTGATCTTTTAATTCAGTTCCTCATGTTATTATGACCCCAAACATAAACTTATTTTTGTTGCTACTTCATAACTAATTTTGCTACTATTATGAATGGTAATATAACTATAATATCAGTGTTTGTTTTCCTGAAGTTCTTTTCAGGGTTTCAACGCACAAATTGAGAATTGCTCATCTAGAAAGGAAGACAGGCAGACAGTCAAGACAGGAAGGAAGGAAGGAAGGAAGGAAGGAAGGAAGGAAGGAAGGAAGGAAGGAAGGAAGGAAGGAAGGAAGGAAGAAGAAAAAGCAAGCAAGAATGATTGATTAGAGAAAGGGTTTAACCTCTGGCCCTAATAAGTTGACAAGACTAAAATTCTTTTGAATTTTTCCAAAATCCTTAGTAATAAAAGCCATTTTAAAAATTATGTATAATTGCCATTCACCTAATTGCACATATATGAGGCATAAAATTCAATAAGAGAAGATCATGGAAACCTCACTGTCAAGATAATGAACACAGGCTCTATCTCAGTGCTCCCTTCTGGCCATTCACAATGTTTCTTTCCACTGCTGACTCTCAGCATCCCACTTCATTTCTGGGCTGCCCTATGCTTCTTGCTCCAGTCAATGCCGGCTCACCTATGAACCTATTCCTCCTTTAAAGCCTTTAGTCAGACAAATGCATATGCATATATTGGATGTGCAAATAGATCAAATCATCAAGCTTGGTTAAAAGGGGGCAGAAATGATTACATCACTGATATTATAAGAAAAGTAGATTTTATGTTTCTCGAAAACTTTCCTCCTGGGGACCCAGAAGAGACTATGGTGGAATGTTCAGCATTCTAAAGCCTATGTTTGTTTTCAGCACATTTAAAGTGAAATATTTTTAATCCTTCTGAATAGAGCAGACAAAGGCTTTAATTAAACAAATGTCACATGGGAACTCTTGCCCTCCAAGCTTTTATTGGTCCTAATTAGCAGATGCAGCTGTAGACTCTATCAATATTAGATGGTCTGTTTATTATGTCCATTTATAACACAGCCATCAGGGAGCATGTGGAAGGCACTCTAGAATTATCAGCTTTAATTAAAAGTAGTTCAAGTGGTGAGGAAAACACCCCCATGCAAAATGGCCTATGAAATAGAGGGAGATGAAGATATATCACATTTGGAATATTCCTAGGCCTTCTTTGGAAAAAGCAAAGGAGGGTATTTGATATTCTTCTTATCATCAAGTGCTTGAGAGAAACAGGCATGTAAGGACAGGTAGAGTTACAAAAATACACCCCAAACAAATTCAAACATTTCACTTTCCTCCCAGAGTTCCTGCGTGATTGTCTGGATGTCACCAGGTTTCTTACTAAGTAGATGGGGTGATGGCACAATCCTTTCATTCAAAAGTCTTATAATTTATTACATAAATTACCTCATTATATGATATTAGAACTGGAATTTCATAGAAATTTATTTTATAAATGACAGATAAATAGTTGGACAAGAAGAGATATGGTCGATAGTTAGATGATAAGTAGTGCTTGGTATTTTCTGTATAAAACATGCAAGGCTCAAAAATATTAAGTCCTGGGAATGGACAGATATCTTGGTGGTTAAAAGGACTTGCTGTATTTCCAATGAACCCAAGTTTGAGTCCCAGAAATGACATGGAATCATACAATAATCTGTAACTGCAGTCCTAATAGAGATGCTGCAAATATGTAGTGAACTGACATACATGTGAAGAAAACACCATACACATAAAATAATAAAAATAACAAACAGTGGAAAATGGATTAGAAATATATAAAGAACTCAAGAAACTAGACCGTAAAAGGTTAATCAACCCAATTATAAAATGGGGCACTGAGCTGAACAGAGAATTCTCAACAGAAGAAGTTCAAATGGCCAAAAGACACCTAAGGTCATGCTCAACTTCCTTAACAATCAGGAAAATACAAATCAAGACAACTTTAAGATACCATCTTACACCTGTCAGAATGGCTAAAATGAAAAACACCAATGATAGCCTTTGCTGGAGAGGGTGTGGAGAAAGGGGTACACTCATCCATTGCTGGTGGGAATGCAAACTTGTGCAACCACTCTGGAAAGCAGTGTGGCAGTTCCTCAGGGATCAACCTACCCCTGGACCCAGCAATACCACTCTTGGGAATATACCCAAGAGAGGCCCTATCATACAACAAAAGTATATGCTCAACTATGTTCATAGCAGCATTGTTTGTAATAGCCAGAACCTGGAAACAACCTAGATGCCCTTCAATGGAAGAATGGATGAAGAAAGTATGGAATATATACATATTAGAGTATTACTCAGCAGTAAAAAACAAGGACTGCTTGAATTTTGCGTACAAATGGATGAAAATAGAAAAGACTTTCCTGAGTGAGGTAAGCCAGACCCAAAAAGAGGAACATGGGATGTACTCACTAATATTTGGTTTCTAGCAATAAATAAAGGACATTGAACTTATAATTCACAATCCTAGAGAAGCTAAATAAGAAGGTGAATCCAAAGACAAACATATAGGCATCCTCCTAAATATTAACCTTCATCAGGCGATGAAAGGAGACAGAGACAGAGACCCACATTGGAGCACCAGACAGAAATCTCAAGGTCCAAATAAGGAGCAGAAGGAGAGGGAGCACGAGCAAGGAACTCAGGACCGCGAGGGGTTCACCCACACACTGAGACAATGGGGATGTTCTATCCAGAATTCACCAAGGCCAGCTGGCCTGGGTCTGAAAAAAGCATGGGATAAAACCGGACTTGCTGAACATAGCAGACAATGAGGACTACTGAGAACTCAAGAACAATGGCAATGGGTTTTTGATCCTACTGCACGTACTGGCTTTGGGGGAGCCTAGGCAGTTTGGATGTTCACCTTACTAGACCTGAATGGAGGTGGGCGGTCCTTGGACTTCCCACAGCTCAGGGAACCCTGATTGCTCTTCAAGCTGATGAGGGAGAGGGACTTGATCGGGGAGGGGGAGGGAAATGGGAGGCAGTGGCGGGGAGGAGGAAGAAATCCTTAATAAATAAATAAATAAAATAAAATAAAATAAAATAAAATAAAGAAATGTTAAATTCTTTTCAATTGTCTTTAAGCGAATGAGTCTGAGTCCCTGTCTGATTTGAAATGCCCATCACATTTATACACTACAGGATCCTTCTATACATCAAAAGAAGGGAACATTGCATCCAGTGGCTCCTTTATTAAACTATTCAATTTTTTCCTTTTTTTATGTGTACAGGTGTTTTGCACATGTAAGTGTGTGTGTGTGTACACCATGTGCTTTCCTGGTGCCTATAGAGGCCAGAAGAAGGCACCCAGAACTCTGAGACTAGACTTACAAATGGTTATAGGCCACCAAGTGGATTCTGGGATAGAACCTGATTCATCTGCAAAAGCATCTAGTGCTATTGACTGAGCCAACTCTTAAGCCCTGCTCAATGGCTTCTTGACATAAATATCTGAAGATGCCAATTTCTGAGTTTTACTACTTACCATTTTTCCAATTTCTCTTACTTTTTTAACCTTTCATTCATAAAATCAGGATAACAGATACTCCTCAAAATTGGACTGTGTAAGATTAGACATGTAAAGGATTTTGACTTTTGAAAAATGGTAGTCCACATTCTCATTCTCCCTGTCTAGCATGTTCTTGTTTTACAAAACATGTTGAGACAAAGGATTTCCTAGCTTTCTTTGGAGGCTGAGTTCACTAACTCACATTGTAAAGCTGTACTGAAGGATAAACTCAAACAGAAACTGCTCTTTATGTTTTACAAAAAACACAGACCAGCCTCATTTGTTCTGTTTTCCAGGGAAATAATTACAAGGGACATGTTTCCAATGTGCAAAAGGTAGGAAAACTGAAAGAAATCTTGACCAATGCATAATAGGAATTCTGTAGTAATTTAGGGAATACATCTTTAAAATTTTATTGAAATTTCCTTGAAGGCACAACAGAATAAACTTGTGGTTTGAAATACCCACAGGAAGCATAAAATTTATGTAAACATACTTAGTATTTTTATTGAAAGCAGTACAGTTCTTCACTTCATTAAATAACATACACCCATGCTTTTACAAACTTAAAATTCACTAAATTGTCTCTCTCCCCACCCCCCCAATGACCGAAATGACCCAGACATGAACATCCTCCAGAAAATCTGCCTTTTCTATCCATGGGTCCATGGAATAGCCCTGGAAATCACCAGCGAGATACAACATACAATCTAAAGTGTAAAAATTTGGAATTCCTTTTAACTCAGGAAAGAAACAGCCTTTCAGAAATTGTTTCTAAGATGGTTGCCATGACTGTGTTTTACCAACCAAATCTAACATTCTGATACGTTAGTGATTCGTAGGAAGTCAATTATTTTCAGAGGAGGACGACAGAGGCTAGAGAAAAAGAATTTACCTTCCATACAAATGGTTTGTGTTTCTACACATGCCACAGTTTACAAAACAGAACATTCAACATCAAAGACTGCAGTTAACTTACTGTTCAAAACGAAGTCGGATCTGGTGAAAAGGTAATAGTGTTAAATTCCCAACTTTACAGATCCTCTTGTTCTGCATGAACTGGTAAACACGGAATTGCTCAGACCCCTCCACACATGCCTGAGGTGTATTTCCTAGTTTCCCTAGCAGCAGGAGTTTGCTCACTAGTTCCGGCTCTCAGCTTGGCCCCTCTCTAGGAATTGTTCTTCAAACACTGAACTGACCCACGGTTATGCCTGGTTGCTATGACATAATCTAGAACACCCCTGAAGAGCCATGTCAGTTCTACGCTTCCAAGGAGATGAGCTCTGGGATCGCTGCTGCGTAAGTCACAGCTTCTCCTTGTTTAATTTTCTTTCCCCCACCCCACTGCAGGTGGTACCATTTCTACAAACAACTATCTATCTACCTTAGAGTCTTTTTACTAGGGTACCCAGTGTGGGACAAAACATCACTCTAATGAGTTAACTGCCTTTTACTCTTGCCCTAGGGTGGTTTCATTAGATTTTTCTCGGTAAGCTGAAATGTGACCATAGAAGAGCTATGTGAATCTGAGCCATCATTGGGATGTTAGCCAGAAAAGTAAGCAAAGTAGTAATTTCGAATTCAGTTGGCTTTACTATAAGCATTCAATAGGCTTCAGTTGTAGTTTAATACCTTGTAAGAGTCAGCAGAGTTTGGACTCAAGCCCCCTTACTTAACGTCTAGTAGCTCTAGTTTGAACCTCGTGCCGATTCCTTGTATTTTCAACGGATACATGGCAGAACATCTCCCACCTCCTAATTCTGACTATGGCTATCACACCTGCTTTGTCTACTTACATGTAAGTACAAAAGTCGGTGCTTTATGATTGCATTTCCCTTCCCTGCAGCAGGGAGCGGGAGTGCTTCATTGCTAAACTGGGTCCCCAGCACAGCACAGCACAGCACACAACTCCCAGGACAGCTCAAGATAGACCTGGAGTAAAAGAAAAAGTGATTTTAGTTGTTTTATGTTCCATCTATGCCAGGACTGTTTGTTATCAGAGTATAATCTACCTAACCTGATTGACACATAAATTTCAACTAATAAACAGATTACTTTTCTTAACACCCATTAGTAGAGAATTAGAATCTTTCTTCTAGAACTGAAGTATCCTTAACACCTGAATGTATTTCGAATTGTAATATAATTGACAGAATTTGTGTTTGCAATCAAGTGGATATAATTTAATTTGGATATCTAGGCTATAACGTGTGATTTAATACCGTGGCTTTAATGTTTATTTCTCAGCCCCCATTTACTTTTCATTAGATGAGCTAATGCTTTTATTACAGCATTGACACAATGATTTGATAGTTCAACAAAATAAGCCTGTTTAACAAGACACCCGACAATAACAAAAGCTGTTTTACCAGATGTTGTTATCTTACCTTCACCCCTAAATGGATGGGGAGGGGTGTTGTAAAAATGTTATCTGGAAGTGGTGTAGTAACTGTACTTTTAAATTCCCAACCACTGTGGTCATCTGCACAAGATCAAGCCTGCCAATACTCCAGAATGACTAGGGGAGGGAATACCAAGTACCCACCCATAACTGAAGAATTATTGGCTGGGGAGATGGCTCAATGGTTAAGAGCACTGCCTGCTCTTCCAAAGGTCCTGAGTTCAATTCCCAGCAGCCACATGTTGGCTCATAACCATCTGTAATGAGATCTGGCACCCTCTGGAGGAAGAAACCTAGTCAGTTAGACCATGAAACCCAATATGGACATATAGGGGCTGCCCAGGCATGCTTCAGCATTGCCAGGATATAAATTTCATTTAAATGGCTATGCAGGGAGAGGCTGGCATTCCTTGGGCCTGTGAACCACTGGGAGGCTTCTGATGCCCCTCCTCACTCATGGGCATAGGGTCATCACTAGTTGGGCTCAGTGGGCTAAAAAAAAAAAAAAGACATGAAGTTAGCAAAAGGATATGTTATGGGGGATCCAAGAAGAGTTGGAGGAGGGTGTGGATATATTGAATATATGTGTGAGAGTCTCAAAGAACAATTTTTAAAAATTTTTTCATAACTGTCTTAATGAAGGCAGATGAATTTTCACACCTCTTTCTGCACCAGGTCTGCAGTGGTGTGTGACAGCATCCAGTAGCCTCTGGAAAGCCATTGTACAAAGCCATTGGACACATATAACAGTAAAGATCCAGCAATGTGCTACTCATAAACAAGGACTATGAAAGAATAGATCACTGTTGAAAATGCAGATTCTCTAGGCCCATCACAAGCGGCAGATTAGAATTCTAGAGTGGTGTGTATTTTCACAAACTCCCTATGACGGCCCTTCTCTGAGATGGAGAAGCTATTGTAGAGAACAGACGTTAAATATGACTTTCCGAGATGCACACATATAAATGACTGAGGCAGCAAACCAACTTTCAGGGCGGTTCTTGACATAATCTGCACACCTTCAAGGGAAGGTCGTTCACTTGACTGTGCCTGCCTCAAAGGAGACTCGGCCGATGGTGGAAAGGGGTGTGAGTCACGCTTCAAGGTGATACACCTAAGAGGAAAATCTTTGCGAATTAGTTGCTCTGAGTGTCACATGAACTGTACACTGACTAAGGTGAAGTTAGCTGGTAAGGATCAAAGAGGAGGTCTTTGGTTCTTGAAGTCAGAGAAACATCAGATACCTATGAAATGAGGGCAGACACTTCAAATAGGCACTCATACAAGTAAGTCATTATAGTGTGACATCTTCTGGACAGAACTTGTACTTTTGTAGTTTAAAAACAAATGTCATCATCATCATATTATTATTATTTATTATTATTATTATTATTATTATTATTATTATTATTATTATTTTAGTGGGAGTCTTCCTATGATGCCCAGGTTAGTCAGATTCTCCTGGGTTCATTTGTTTCTCTCATCCCACCCTCCTAAGTAATTGGGACAAATGGCTTGTGTCACCATGGCGGGTCTCCTTATAGTGGGCATGTTCAGTAGTAGTGAGTGATTTTGGAACTTTGTGTCACTTTCTAGTACCCTTTACGTCAAGTCACTTTCCCTTCCTTCTTATTAGGAGGAAATAGTTCAACAACAGGACATTAAAAATAGCCAAGGTTGACTCTAATTCCAATGAAGTCATTGAGCTTTCGTCTTTGAGAACAAAACAGCAAAAAATTCACTTTTGGCTTTTAGTTTTTGGTTAAGGTGGGTAAGAACCCCTACCTGATGGGATTCTGAAGTAAAGAGCAAAAGGAGTATAGGTAAGACTGGCCATTATGGCTGACAGGTCACTATGCTCTTTATGGACTGAGACTGATCCATCTGTGAAGGCTAGAAGTCCTGGTGTGAGCACTAACTGAGGAGACTCAGCTCCAGTTTTGAGATGCTGAGGCAGGAGAGCATAGACTGTCAATGTATCTATCATACAACTAGGAAGAGCAAGGACGACCAGGAAAGGTGACCAGTGATCTCTTTGCGTCTTCCTTGTGGATTCTGATGCCTTGGAAACACCACTATGTAGCTTTTCCCATCATTCTCTCGTCCTGCTCATATTCTTCCATCAGACAGGAAGTCAGCAAGGAAACTATAGCAAATGTCTTCCAAGTAGCTTGATTTTTGGATTTCTCACAAATTTGGGTGGGTGAGGTGTCTTTAGAAATCTTAAACAAAGCTGAGACTTCGTAACAAATGTAGTGCTGCTGGCACTTGGATTATTGAGAAATTTGGACTTAGGCTTTATCCAGCACCCTTGCTCTAGTTAAAGTGGGGCTGCTGGCAGACTCACACGTTTGATTTCTGTGAGAACAGAATGTGCCTGCCAAGGCCAGGATGTAGTATATCCAGAGTTAGCACTGGCCTGAGGACAGGGGTTGTTACAATTTCTCCCGTCACGTAAGAAGTCAACATCTAGCGATGAGTACGACTCGGATTTTCCCTCACTTCCTTGTAATGTCCTGGAGCCAAATTTGAAGTCACAAAGATGAGTCATCCATTACTTTCACAGCTCGGATGGAATGAAACTGATGGGAGTTACGTCCGGTCACTATCAGTATTCTCAGAGTTGTGGACTGTTTCATTCATGAGACAGCGTCAGCTGGCTCCATTCATCTCCCTACTCCTCTGTGGCTCTCCACTCTTCAGTGCTTACTTCTCACCTACAAGTATTTACTAGGTTATCAGGCACCAGAACGGCAGCAACGCCAAGAGTCAATATACTAAGAAGCGGTCTTAAATAAAAGACATATGGCAATTAGTGGATTAAAATACACTTTTCCTTGCTGTGGAGACAGAAAGATGAGTAAGTTGTAGCATTTCTTGTACTCTCTGAGTTTCCCATTTGTATTGAGCCCTGCTTGCTTGATATTTTAGATTTTTCGATTTCTTGCTTCCTGTTACCATTTTCCCATTCATGTTTTTTTTGTGAGCATCTCCCACATATGTGGTGTTGCTTCAGGAAGACATTAACTGAACATGTCTCCTTAAGGTGGGAAAGGGATGCAACGGATGCTGGATATCCTAGGACGAGGCCTTAAAAATGGTCCATCATAGCAACAAAACGATGGCGGATTATTGCATGAAAGAAAGATACTAGCTAACAACTCCCATGGGTGTCCCCAACTAAGGGACTTCCACAGCCTTGGTGGTTTTATTTGCCGTAACTGGAAGCTTTTCTAATTTCCTCAGTAAAACAGCAGCAGACCTGTCTCCTAGGCAGTGTCGTATAGACTAAGCTCACAGAATTGAGATGTAAAACTGAAATGCCAGTTTATATTTTGACATAATAAATAATGACCACAGGGACCTAAATACTCAGTCTTCATGTGACATCTGCATGGGTTTCTAGAGCATGAACTAACATGATTTCAACTAAGAGTAAGAGGCTGTGTGAATGCCATGGACTCCGGAGGAGGGACTAGAGTCCAGGGTCTAAGGGCACTGGTCTCAGCTCGATCCCAAAATGTGAATGTACTTAAACTCCTTCACACAAAATCCATTTCCAACCTTTCCATGCTGGGGTTCCTCCTTGAACAATGCTTAGAGTGGTGTCTAAATTTGAATCCCCTCTAGAAAATGATTGGAAGAGGAATGCCTCTGACATTCTCAACTCCTTTTAGGGTCTCATTATCTGTAAATGTTAACCAGTTCAATTCAATTCAAACCAGTTCTGCTGAACTGTACAGTATTTGGATGTTTACTGTGATTTTTGGCATATGTAAGATCTGTTTTCACTTCCAAGAGTCAAACTCATTTCCCAATTGTTTAGTTTGGAGAGGGTTCTGGCACTGCAAATAGTAATCTTAGTTACTAATTCACACTGTTTTTCCTGAAACCTCAGGTGGATCTCAGTCCTTCATTCACAGGAAAATACTTTCTCTGAATGTCCAGTCTGGTTTGTTTGTGTTTGTAACTCGTTGCTTTTCTTTCTTCTTTGCTATACTGCTACCCAAAGTCTAGAGTTCCAGTTCTCTACTTTAGAGACAGTTTGAAGAAAAGCTTTCATCTCGAGAATAAAGTTTGACAACTCTTAAAGATTTACCTAGCTTCTTAGAGTATATAATTTCCTAATGTTTCTGGCCTGGTTAAATGTCAGAATTAAGACTTTTTCTTCTTTTCTTTTCTCTTTTTTTTGTAAATAATTCTGACAGAAAGTTATTGCTCTTGGGTAATCAGGGACATGAAACCATGTCTGAACTCTTCTTAATTGCCTCGGTTTTTCACTTCACTGACTCTAGGATCATGTTATAACTCACGATGTCTCCTTACTAATGTACATTACATCTGATATTGATGGTTCAAGAGGAACGAGAGGAACTTTCTGGAGACTGTAAAACATCTAATTACCTGTATTGACCTTGCTCAGAAGCAACCACAAACAATATGATAATTAACTGAGGTTGGCTATAAATGTGAGACAGAGTTTTATTATGAAAGAATAAAAACAGCCTTACAAACCCCATAAGTAGTTTTATTCAGCACTGTGGTGGTTCTTCAATTATCTAGAACTTTCTTTTTATCCATCATCTTTCTTTGTTTCTTCCCTTTCCTTCTCCTACCCTAACCGATTATAAATGCTGTTTTTTTTTCCCATTGTGAAATCAAATACATGACTGTCAAAGATAATTTTGGAAAATGCAAGATTTGCTCAAAAACAATTAAATCCCATCACTCATATCGCAGGCACACCTGTATCTCTGTGAGTGTGAGGCCAGCATGACTTCATACATATTAAGTTCCTGGATAGCATAGCTACATAGAGAGACTAACAATAATAAGAATATATTTTTTTTCTAGTAATTGAAAATTATTCCTGTTAGTCTTGTCATGCAGTCTTCTTTTTTGTTGCACACACATGGCATAGACTAGTTTTTGTATGTTTTAAATAAACATAGCTAGCCGGGCGGTGGTGGCACACGCCTTTAATCCCAGCACTCGGGAGGCAGAGGCAGGCGGATCTCTGTGAGTTCGAGGCCAACCTGGTCTACAAGAGCTAGTTCCAGGACAGGAACCAAAAATAACTACGGAGAAACCCTGTCTCGAAAAATAAAAAAAAAAAAAAAGAAAAGAAACAAACATAGCTATTCTTTGGAGACATCACCTACTTTGCAATCTCTCTTTTTTAGAAGAGAGGAGTTTAGACTACATCAGGAGAGCCAGATAAAGAAATGTGAGCATCATGGACACGCTGCCAGAAATGTGAACACAGAGAGTGAGATAGAAATCAAGTATTACAGCTAATTCTCCTGGGAGGTGCTGGAAAATGTGTGGTTGTGAGGTGAGCAAGGCCAATACGTATGAACCTGTCTCACCACAATGGGCATCATAGCCTAACTAGATGACTACAAGGAAGAGATCACTTAGAGAGTGACTTGATCATAGTTGTAGGACAGGGTCTGGTTCATCATCGGAGCTCAGTAATATCTATTGAGTACACAGAAGAACAAAAGGTAGCTCTGCAGAAAATGAGACAAGGTAGGATTCTCCTCTGTATGCTCCAAATATGTTTCATTACCATTGGGCCAAGCAGTGATTTAAATAATAAGGTGTCTGTGTGATTATTTTGATTATTGGAGCTGCTGGGCGGTAGGAAAATGAACAAGCGGCCTCCCTACAACAGTGAACTTATTGTTGGGTTTATTGATAGGAGGTAAGATGGGGTAATTGAGGGGAGAAATAGAAGATAACGACAAAGTTATGGAGGTTGTTCTCTGGGTGATGAAAATGGTATAAAGTTGATGGTGATAAAGGACAAAATATAATCCATTGAATTAATTGGAACATCTACTTTAAATTATATGAAACATGAATTAATTATGAATTATGCCTCAGAACAGTTGTATTAATGAAGTAGATATTTGACTATGTATGGTGTGTGTGTGTGAGAGAGAGAGAGGTGGGGGCAATATGTCGGGAAAATAAATGCAATTTATGCCCTGGCAATGCTGAAGCACGCATGGGCAGCCCATATATAGTGGTCCTGTTGAGCATGCCCATAATGCGTTTCTTGGTCTAAGTTGATGAGGATCTGGCACCTAAAGAGGGTGCCAGATCTCATTACAGATGGTTGTGAGCCACTATGTGGTTGCTGGGAATTGAGCTCAGGACCTTAGGAAATGCAGGCAGTTCTCTTAAGAAGATGCCAGGACTCTAGATACTGAGGATGCAGAAGGAAAAGGAAAAGATCTCATTTCAAAACTACCAGGGGCCAGAGAGTGGAAAGAACGTCTTCTCACTTCTACAAGATTCAAGATCTTTTTAACTTCTCTAGTCTCGATAGGGCTCTCCATAAAATCATAAATTGTGACTCCATTTAGAAGACAAGAAAAAAGGGGGTATAAATGAATACACAAATAGATCAATACATATATATTGCTGCAGTAATAGGTTTGTCTATATTTGTCTTGTCTTGGTCATATTTTATGTTAGAAAATTAAGGTGGGAGGAAAGAGTCTTCCAGAAGCTACAGTTATGAAGTTTCATCATTTTTTTCTTTAAAAAGAAAAATGAAAACAAACTGCAGATGACCTAGAAGAAATCAATGCCATCAACTGCCTACTGTTTTCTTCTCCTACGTTGACAGTGCAAGTTCTCTAAGCCCTAGGACTACTCATCCAGTTGGATCGAAGTCATGACATTATGGTATCAGTAATAACATGCAGTCAACATTTCACTGTCATGTCACACCACCTCTTAACTTGATGCTATTAAAGTGGTAGCCATTATATCAAAATTCAGAGCATTTTTGAGATGAATGGCATCCATTTCAGCAGCTCAGTCTCCTGTAGCCATAACTGCTACTCTATCAGATAGATAGGGCCCTCCTTTAGCATGGTTATGACAGAGCCTGAGACTTGCTCATTGCCCTCTAACATCTAGGCCCTCTTCTCAAAACAAGAACACAGTCATCATTGCTTCAGATGCTGGCTCTTGCTTGGTGAGATGAAGTCTAGCATCATTTGGGACGAAGATATTCTCATAGGCAAAATTTGCTGCCCAAAATGAGCTTGATAAACTTTGCCATGCTGTTTTAGGTTATCCCAAAAGTAAAAAATGATTTCTCTTTTCCTTACCTCCTGAAAGGAAACCATCATACATGTCATATGTATATACACACATATATTTATTTGTAATATTTATATATTGCAGAAAGGTATGGCACAGATTTATATCACACTTTCCATGTTTATCTTATGGAAATAATGTCCATAATAAGTACACAATTCATTACTGTTTATATTTTAATAGTATTAGATTCTCAAATACTTTAGTAACATAGAATGATACTAATGAAGCCTGAAAGCAATGGTTTCCTACTCTGTATGTCATAAGAAGCTGTATTTTCTTTCCTTTTTGAAAAAGAGTTGTCAAACTGAGTGAGTTTTCATATTCAGTTTAAAACTAAAGACTCTTAAGGACTCTGGGGCCTTCTTGGGACCTTGTTTCTCGTGACCTTTTGGATCCCACAGTCTTAGAAACTCTTGCTCCATTCTCTGGCGTCACAAAACTTAAATCAAATCATTGTTCATTTCTTTTGCCCTTTCAGCCAGGAGGCTGCATTCCAATTATGAATGACAAAGTTCAGAGTAGATTTTTTTTTTGAAAAAAGAAAATTCTGGAAAGTGAAGTCATCCTTATTTGTGAGTAGTTCAAACCAAAGTGTCTGCTAAACATTTCACATCAATTTGCTAACGGACTCAAACAGTTTGCAAGAGCAGGTTAACCTCTTCAGCTGTGGCCACTAAAAGATCATTTTTCTTTAGCATTTCTTTATGTGTAAACATAATCTAGAGGAGTAAGGAATCATGGAAACAGCTCTTAGATATGGGAGCATGCATCAGAGATTGTTCTAGAATATGTGTGTGTGCTTATCCTGTTGTAATGAATATTTTTCAGACCATTTCATGGTGTTCTGTTTTATTTCCTCTATACCATTCCAAAACAAAGACTTTGAAGAGCAGAGGGCTGTGGAAAAGGGCCCAAGAGAAGTGACCTGCAGTAACCTCTCATGATCATTCACCCTGCAGCCTCCTCATCTCACTTTCCCTTACCTCTGTCCACAGGCACCACAGAAGCAAATGGTGCCTTCCCAGCAAACCCACAGCCTTTTTCTTGGAAGTAGTATGGACAGGAAACTTGTCCTGACCACAGACTTTGCCAGAGGAAAAGCTCCAGACAGACGTGACTGCACAGCTGATCCGCCCAAAGTTGCAGTCCACCAGGGACACGAGACTCTTTGAGGGTTTAGGAAGGAGAAACCTGGGTGCTGTGCTTTCCTGCTCACTGTAGGCATGCTGAAGCCCACTTCCTCTTGGTCAGGGTATGTGACTCCAGAAAGCCAATTAATGTTTGTCCTCTATTCTTTGGCATGCGACAGAGAAGACTAGGAGGAGATCGTTGCTTCTTTTATCTAAACTGTCCATTTTTCTCTTCCATTCACAACTCCTGGGAATGGGGAGAAAGGCACTGCCTCAAGTAGAAACACATGGGGCAATTGAGGCTCCGGGGATTGGACTCTGCCTTCCAGTGTCTCAATGTGTGATCTTGGGTAGCCTGGTCCTATCATGGACTTCTCCACTGTGACCATGAAAAGGTTGGATTGTCATTGTCCTTCTTCCAGCAGACACCTCCTGTGAATTTGAGGGAGTAATTTTGGACCTTAACAGCCTTGGATTTAATGGGGTTCCACCTAGTGGCCTTGACTCACATTGCGGCAGTAAATACTAAAGGATTTTCTTAGATTTTTTGGAAAAGTACAAAACCGAATGTTTTGTAATCAATAGGATAGAGAAAAAAAATGGAAAGAATAAAATGGAAGCAGGACAAATATTTATTCTGAGGCCAATGTTGTTAAAAGTCTCTATAAACTGTTATCTCTGATTGAGGTATTGTGCACAGCTACAGAGACTGACTGAGTTTTAGGCAGTAACTAGCTAAACATGAACATTAAAAAAATAAATAAATACTTGGGAGCTCAGTCCAGTGCTCCAGTGTGGGTCTCTGTCTCTATCTCCATCCATCACCAGATGAAGGTTCTATGGTGATATGCAAGATATTCATCAGTATGGCTATAGGATAGGGTCATTTCAGGTTCCCTATCCTCAGCTGCCCAAGGAGCTAACTGGGGACATCGCCCTGGGCACCTGGGAGCCCCTCTAGGTTCAAGTCTCTTGCCAACCCTAAGATGGCTCCCTTAATTAAGTTATGTGATTCCTTGCTCCTCTATCCAACCTTCCTTTCTCCCAATCATCCCGTTTCCCCAAGTTCCCCCCATTCTCCCCTTCTTACTTTTCTCTCCCCATCTCCCCTTACCCCTGTCCCACCCCACCCCCAAGTTCCCAATTTTTTGCCCGGCAATCCCAAGGTCCCAATGAAGAGCAGAAGGAGGGAGAAGATGAGCAAGGAAGTCAGGACCACGAGGGGTGCACCCACCCACTGAGACAGTGGAGCTGATCTATTGGGAGCTCACCAAGGCCAGCTGGACTGTGACTGAAAAAGCATGGGATAAAACCGGACTCTTTGAACATGGTGGACAATGAGGGCTGATGAGAAGCCAAGGACAATGGCATTGGGTTTTGATCCTACTTCATGTTCTAGCCTAGCCAGTATGGATGTTCACCTTCCTAGACCTGGATGGAGGGGGGAGGACCTTGGACTTTCCACAGGGCAGGGAACCCTGACTGCTCTTCGGACTGGAGAGGGAGGGGGAGAGGAGTGGGGGGAGGAGGAGAAGAGTGGGAGGAGGGGGAGGGAAATGGGAGGCTGGGAGGAGGCGGGAATTTCTTTTATTTTTCTTTCAATAAAATAAAAGGAAAAAAATGTACTTAATTATGTCACCACGTGTCGGCATTTGTTCATTTAGAAAGCGTTAAACAATTTTTTTCTGAGAAATTTGAGAAGAATTCGCTAAATGAAAGAATTTGCTAAATAATAAATTAGCTAAATTCCAAAAGAATTTGCTAAGTGAAAACACTCGTTTTCACTTAGCAAAGTGATGGGCACAACACTGCATTCCCTAAGGGAAAAATTCTTAGGTGAAGTAGGAAAATCATTGAAAAACACCACCACCACCACCACCACCAAAAACACCTGTGGCAATGGTCATAGTTTCAGTGATCTATTCTGGGGTGACTAAGGTAAGCACTTGGTATAGAAAGATGCACAAGACTGCTTCCTATTATCCCCAAGAGACTGATAACACGGTAGGAGAGGCAGACGTGCACAAACACAGAGGGCTGTATGTAAATATGGGAGTGACAACAGCGATCCTACAAATGCGATTGCAGTCCTGATACAACAGAACGGTCTGTTTATTGGGACGGTAAGCTATTCTTCACAGAGCAGAAATCCCAGAAGAATAAAAGAGAAGGAAATCATTGGCAGAGTTGGTGATTTAAGAACCACTCAGTCTTCTAATAGGATGCAGGTGAGCTCTGCACAGAACTTCAAAAGCATAAAAAGACACACATCAAGTAGAAAATGAATCAAACAGCCCCGATGTCAAAAGCTAGGTGCTAAGAAGCAGGGAAAGTGCATTTACCGTTTTTATATTCTACCTCCTATTTTCCTTGAACAATGCTGTCATTGCATGTATTTTCTTTCTGGGGCTAAAATTGGACGAGTCACAACTACTGTCTATGTCTGGAGCTAGTAGTGAGAGGTTTAAAAGCGATCCAGGCATTTCCAGCTGCATTTTGTATTTCCAGTCTGGGATCTCACTTACTAGATAGTAACCATGTGCACCTTCTTAGCTTCTTCATGTTTAATTTTTCTTTTTTATTAGATCGAAAAAAATTATAATAATATCTGTGATATAGCATTGTTATAAGATTAAGGGTTAGCTCAAATAATATCAAAATAAAAAGTTATAGTATTATTTTTAGATTTTAGGAGAAATTGAAGTAAATAAAATATTATTAGATTATAAAATTCTGGTGAAATGGGTAAGTGATTTTAATTGTGATTTATTAAAATATGCACAAAAATATATAAGCTTAGTGTTAGGGTGCATACCTGATAGAAACATACCCCTGAATTTGAGATTCAGTACCACAAATTAATAATAATGTTGATAATAATAATAGTAATCAATGTATACTTGTATAGAAAAGCCATGTGATGGTGCTTATAGTTCATTTACCTTATAAATTTTTACCAAACAATTAACAGAAACTCTCTTAAATTGTTATCTCGATGTTTCTCATTTTACAGTTAGTAAATTCTTTAGCATTTGTAACACAAGATTAGAAGCAAGAGAGAATGCCCAATATTTCCTCTTCTACTTAACATTGTACTGGAGATATTGTTAATTGAGACTAGCTCCAGCATTGAAGAGGAGGAAATAACTTATTATTTGTCACAAGTAATATGACTGTCGAGTGGAAGAATTAAAATGAATCTCCAGGAAAACAAAATTCTGCAAACAAATTTAGTTAACTCAGCATAAAATTGATTTGTATCTTATCATATAGAAAATGTTTGCATAATTTTATACACAATGAATAATGTCCAAGACATCCTCCTGCATTAGTAGCATATTATCAAGAGGTTTTAAATACATTCAGCTAAAACCCAGATCAAAGGCAAAAACTTCCAGTACTTACTCAAATATGCTGGCACTAATTGTATGCCAAGTCCAGTATGCAGAAGGGAACTTATTAATTGCTCTCAATAGGATAGTGGTCAGGAAACATTCTTATGAAAACCTCCATTGGCTTCAAAGCTTTGATCACATCTGGCAGGAAAAGTTGTGGGAAGTCTTGTGAAAGGTTGGAATCTGAGAGTTACTAAAGCAGACTCCAGTCTTCAAACTACAGATGTTGGGGCTTAGGGAACTGAAGCTGGCTAGTGGAACAAAAAGATTTATATGTGTGTATTTGCCACAGGAATAGAAAAACAAATAGGTCATATGACCCGATTTTCCTGCATTTAATTTCCATATTTTAACAATAATTTCCATATCTTGATTTGTTTTCTGTTGTTGTTGGTTTTTTTTTTTTTTTTTTTTTGAGACAGGGTTTCTCTGTGTAGCCCAAGCTCTCCTGAAACTACATCTTGTAGACCAAGCTGGCCTCAAATCACAGAGATCGGTCTGCCTCTGCCTTCTTAGTGCTAGGATTAAAGGCATGTGCCACCACTGCCCAGCTCCATATTTGATTTTATGCTAATAAATATTTAACTATAATTTATTGAATAATAGAAGTCATTACAGTCAGTACTTTGCCTTAATTCAATATGAAACTCAGCTAATCACGTAAGAAACATCAGGGCAATGTTATTCAAAGCATGGAGGAATCTTCCATGTCTATCGTTAGGTTTGTAAATCTATTTGGTAACTATAGAGGCCATGCCTGCCAGAAGACCAGACTATCCTCCCTGACCTCCCCTCCCTGCCCGGTCGATATGTCCTAGTTCCCACCTCATGCAGACACCCCCGGTTCAAACACAGGCCATGCCAGCAGGAAGACCAGGAAAGGGCCTGCAGACCCTCTCCACTCTCTCTGTTCCCCTAGACCCAATCATCAGTGTCATCCCATTGCTGTGACAGAACACCAATGTAGCCTCTCCTTCCTGTCATCACTGTGTCCTAGCCCCCAACTAGCTTGAACACCATCTGTTCATCCATAGGCAACAGCTGCCAGAAGACCAGGTAGGCCAAAAGTGAAACTTCTCTACTCTCTCAGTTCCCCTATACACACAATGTTTAGAATCGTCCCGAACACTGTAACAGACCATCCATCCCCCCCTTGCCTCCACTTGCCCCAGTCTCCAAGAAAAGCAAGCATTCCCCATGAATACACCAGCTGAACAGGTCAGTAAAACAGGCAATGCACAGAAAACACAGATTCAGAAAATCCAGAAAGGAACCAGAAACAAAGGAACAAAGCATCTACCCAACAAAGAGAAACTCAGAAATCAGCAACTAGTCCTATAATTACTCTAAACCCAGACACCTAGACACCAGTGTAAGAAAACAACCAGTAATAGACAGTGTGATAGCCTTGCACCAGAGCTCAGCTATCCTAGTATAAACAGAGAATTCTCGTTCATTTCATGACTGCACAGACCTGGCTAATCACACAGCAACTATATTAATTACAGCACTGCTTGGCCAATGGTTTATGTGTATCTGTAGATAGTTCTTCGAACTTAAATTAACCCATTTTCATTAATCCTTACATCGCCACGAGGCTGTGGTTTACTGGTAAGTTTCCAGTGTCTGTCTCCTTTGGTAGCTACATGGTGTCTCCTTGACTCCACTCTCTCTATGTATCTCGGTTTGGATTTCCTGCTTGGCTGTACTCTGCTAAGCCATTGGCCAAAACAACTTTATTCATCAACCAATAAAAACAACACATACAGAAGGACTTCCCACATTATTTTAACATAGCAGGTTCTGAATATTCCAACACAGCTGAAACGCAAGAAAAAGACCTTAAAACCAAATATATGAAAATGATAGTGGTTCTTAAAGAGAAAATGAATAAATCCCTTAAAGAAATTAAGGAAAACACAAACACATAATTGGAGGAAATGAAAAAAATCCCTTAAAGAAAGCCAAGAAAAAGCAAAGAGTTGAAGATAACAATAAAATGATTCTAGGTCTGAAAATGGACATTGAAGCAATAAAGTAAAGAAAAACTGAGGGAATTCTGGAAACGAAAAATTTAGAGATGCAAACAGGAATTACAGATGCAAGTATCGACAACAGAATGCAAGAAATGGAAGAGAGAACCTCAGGTTTTGAAGACACAATAGAAAAAGAAGAAACACTGGTCAAAGAAAGTGTTGAATCTCAAAATTTTCCTATCACAAAACATCCAGACAATCTTGGACACTATCAAAAGATGAAGCCTAAGAATAATAGGACTAGAGAAAGGAGAATCCCAGTTCAAAAGTCCAGAAAATATGTTTAATGAAATCATACAATAAAACTTTCCTACCTTAAAGAAGAATACGCCTATAAAGGTGGGTATAGAACAACAAATGGATTGGCCCAGAAGAGAAAGTTAAAGAGTGCTTAAGGAAAATACGGTACAGTTACACAATGGAATAACATCCAGCTGTCAAAAACAAACAAAAAAACAAAAAAAAAAAAACAATGAAGTTTGCTGACAAATGCATGCAACTCGAAAATAATCACCCTAAGTGAAGTAACCTGGACCCAGAAAGAAAACTATGATAGGTGTTTGTATGTTAGGACACTGTACCACAATACTGAAACTTGACATAAGTGACACAGTACTATTCAGTGAATGTCATGGCAACTGTTGCAATTATAAATACAGCTGAGCCTCAGAAGGAGCCCCCCTCCCTAGGACCCTCCTTTCCCCCTCCTCCCTTTCTGCACTATAGCCTCTTTTTTCTAATAAAGATTACTTATCCCAGCATGTATGATGGCTCTGGTTAAATTCAGTGGTTTACAAAACAAAAGAGAGAGGCGTGAACATGGAAAAGGAGAGTGAGGTGAAGAGGCGCCAGAGGTGGAAGAGATAATAAAGGGAGGGGAGGGAGTAATCAATACATTGAATGTATGTGTGGGATTGTCAAGTATAGAGAATTTGCTGATCTACGCTTCCCAGGACCGCTGCACAGGAAGCTGATGCTCCACAGAGGAAGCCTTGGCTAGGAATTTGCAGCTTCTGTAGAGCCAGCGCTTTAAATGTTAATATTTCCTTTGCAACAGACTGTTAAAGAGAGAAACAGAGAGATAGTAACCTTTAGAAATATTGCTCTAAACCTCAGAAACTGGTTTATTGTTGCCGTGTATTAGTGCTCTGAAAAAGCATTAATTTAACATAAAAATCTTTCTGAAAGGTCCTGAAAGAACTATAAATAATATGGAAGGTCCTGAAAGAACCATAAACAATATGGAAGGTCCTGAAAGAACCACCAAAACCTGGTAGTAATTCAAGTCATGTCTCTTGTCAGATTATATTTGGATAGTTAATGGGTCAGAATTAAAGTTTTCTTTTTTCTTTCTGGTAACTATTTAAGCCAACTAGAGATAATTACTTCCTCCTATGTGTATAAACTTAAGAATCCTTAAAAGGCAGAATTGTAATGGGAAGCCACAATCACAGTGATAAAATATTTGCATATGTTACAGTTCTTAATGTGAAGAAATACGAAACTGTTTCAAATTAACAACAAGAGCAAGGATGTAAGTTCTCTAATATCGATTAAGGGAATGTGTTATATTGGCAGATTAGTATGGCACAAACAGTAGAATTAGATCTTGGAATTTAGCTCTGTAATTTCCTGGTTTTTCAGGCAAATATTTAGCTTTCTCCCTGATCAGCTCCTTCATATCTTCATGCTCAGGTCAGCATAATCGGCCTTTGAAGATCTTTTTCATCTGTAATACTATTAGGCTTGGTCTGTGCTTCTTTGTATACATTTTCTGTATAATTATCATTTTTGACACTGGAATATATGTGCTTAGCTTGAAGACCATGGTGGTTTTAAAACATATTTATTTTGTAAATAAAGGGAGACTGGTACAGTGCCTTCCATCAGCCTTTAGCTAATATTTGATTATTAAAGTAACAGCAAAATTATTTTGAGAAAAATGCAATAAAAATAGTAGTTAAAAAATAAAGTCTTATATTCTCAAGTATTACTTTTCCTATTTCTCATTCTGAAGATGAGAGCCCAACAGATTTTTTTAAAGTCATTTGAGATTTATACATGGTAAGAGGAGTGAAAAGTGTTGCTTCTAATTTACCAATTATTTTCTAGGAAAGAAGGCACATATTTACTTAAAAATACATTTTAGAAAGTGGCATATTACTATGCCTCCAAATGTGAATTATCTATGAATTAAATTTAATCTTCACCTGACATTTTCCTAGTGACACCAAATAGTTCAAGTAAAAAACGTCAACTCTGTTAACAACCAGTTTAACTTGTGAGAATGTAACATTTTCTTTAAGCTTGAGGAACACAGTTATAGCAAGCTCATTCCTCCCTGCATCTATTTCCTTGGCCACAACCCAACAGGCACTTCACCTCTTTTCCTTAAATCTGGCACACTTTTAAGAATTCATAGAGAATACTGGTGCCTATTGTGCTGATACTTACTGTTACCCTACATGCCACATTTATATCTTAAAAAATGTCATCAGCGTTGCTGCTTACAGGTCCCACCATCACCACAACATCAGGACTAGAGTCTATAAAGTTAAGTGTCTTTCCTTAGAGTGAGTGATGACAATCATAACGCATAATGCATAACGCACACGGCTGTTAATATGCAGAAGAATTTTGTGGACATCTAATGAAGCAATAGTTAGCAGATAATTAGCCCCACCTCCTATCAGAATCAGGAGCAAATCATATTGGGTTGAATCAGTAAAGTTTTATCTCGAGGCCACTTGCACAGGGTCAAAGTCATCTGCGAAGGGGTTTGAGATGGTACGGGCTTCCAAAGAGCGACTCAGCTATATCCGTCCTCTGTTATAGCTCCAGAATCTCTCAGCCCTTTACTTTCAGCAATTACGTCAGGAGAAAGTTAGAGGGGGAACCACTGATGTGGCGTAGAGCCAGGCTAGTAGCCCATCTTCATGTCATACTGGTCATATCCAAGTCTTATGACCCAGGACCTAACTTCAAAGGAAGCTGGAAAATCCTTGCTCCTGTCCTTTCTGGAGAGAGGAGAATTGGTTAGCGTCTTGCTTGTCTCTGCGAAGCTACAGAAAGAAACACGGTGTGTGCCCCCACATTGACTCCTTTTAAACTGTTTCTTCCCTGCTCTGCCCAGAAAACAGCACAATTTGCAACTGCGCCAATCACTCCCAAGTAATAAACCATTGCTTTAATTCCCAGAGCAGCCTTGGAATAATAGCCATTTCTATTTTTGGACATGACTTTTTTTTTTTTTGAAAAATAAAACTATTGTTTGAGACTGAAGGTAGTCTCTTATTCTAGCTTCCAGTCTCTTTTGTTGAGAAGCCAATCACGGGGCAGGGGGACTGGTGGGTTTTTTTTCCCACTAGCTGTCATCCTGAGCTGTTCAGGATTGAGGTAAGTGATATAAAAAACTTCAAGTTTGAGAAATACTCAATAAATGTTCAAATTCTGTCACTGAGATCTGGAACCAGTGCTCTGTTGGCATGATAATTGTTCAGTGATTATTCTTTCTCTCTTGGGCGCATGGACTGGAAGCTTGTCAGCCAGGTTCCCTGGATTTCCACAGAGTCGAGATATATTCCTAATGCTTTCATTTAGGCTGTGGACACAAAATCCACTCTTTGCTTTACAGAGCTGAGATCCTGTATGTGGGCTAACTCTTGAACAGAAGATCTTAGGAAACTAGCTGCCAGCTAGTTTCTTGCTACAAAATCTATATTTTAATATATGTATATATAAAATATGTATAATAATACATATTCTCCCCCATTACCTGTGAAAACTAAGCTGGTTTTTAATATAGATTCATTCTGGTATTAGACCATTTTCATTAATAACATTTAAAATTTGTATTTCTTCAGCATTAATTCCAAATATTTTATTTTGGTTGGTTTTTTTTTTTTTTGTATATTAGGCCATCTCAATTGTTGTTAGGAAAACATTCTCAGTTGACTTGAGGAAGAAAAGGCATCTTTGTTGTTGTTTAGAAACAACAATTTATGAGAAAAAAAATCACAAAACTTTCTGCTACTTTCCTTAAAAATCTAAAACTTCATTCTATAATGTAATTTAGGGATTTGTAGTCATGTTGTTTTTCTTTTTATAAATGTTTATGTTTTTGTTTGTTATGTAGTGTTCTGCCTGCATGTATGCCTGTATACCAGAAGAGGGCACTAGATCTCATTGTGAGCCACCATGTGGTTCTGGAGTTTGAACTCAGGACCTCTGGAAGAGCAGTCAATGCTTTTAACCTCCGAGCTATTTCTCCAGCCCAATAAGTGTAGGATCTCTTTGGGAATTGGGTAGGAGTTAGGATTTGCACTGTGGTGGTCTGGATGAGAACAGTCCTCATAGGCTCATATGATTGAATGCTAGTTTCCTGATTACTGGAACTGTTTTGGAAAGAATTAAGAGGTGTGACATTTTTGGAGGAGGTGTGTCACTGCACTGGGAGTGAGCTTTGGGGATGGGCTTTGAGGTTTCAAACCCATGCTAGGCTCTTTCTCTCTCTCTCTCTTCCTCCCTCCCTCCCTTTCTCCCTCCCCCCTCCCTCCTCTCTTTGTGTCCAACTTGTGGATGAGATGTGTGCCCTTGGCTACAGTGCCATGCCTGCGTACCTGTACCATGCTCTTGCTATACTGGTTATGGACTCACCCTCTGGAACAGAAAACAAGCCCTCAGTTAATGGCTTTCTCTTCTGAGTTGCCTAGATCACGGTGTCTCTTCACAGCAATAAATGTTATATGTTAAACATCAAAATCCAAATGAACCAATCCACTCGTTGCTCAAAGATTAAAGTCCATGTACTCAACTCTCCTCCTTATTTTTATAAAGTAACTCCTCACTTGTTGTACAGAGGTAAAGGACAAGCTGAGAAAAAAATAGCTACCCTTTAAACTAATAGTTTTTCGAAGATATTTTCAAAAAGAGAGAAAATATAGTTTGTTTGGTAGTCACTTTTATTCATTTTATGTAAATTGTCTATTTTATCACAAATAATTCAAAGAAGTATCTCCTCCACTGTAGAAATCAGGTGACTCAATTGTAGAAGAGAAGGGGAGAGGGTCAGGCATGGTGGTGTGCGGGTGTGGTTCCAGCTAATCCAGAGACTGAGGTGAATCTCTTGACCCTAAGTGTGCAAAGCCAGTTTGGATACCGTAGCAAATCTTAGTCTCCTAAGAAGAAATATGAGGGTCTTGAGGCTTCAAAGCTTTAGTCATCTTACGAACACCCTCAGAAAAGACTGAGGAGCGAGTGTCTTGATCTCCCAAGGTGACTACAGCCTAGGCTCTGAGGCATACCAAACACCCATTCAATGTTTTAGTTCTTAGTGGGAAGAAGACATGAGACCTCAATGAATGGTTCCCCTTGATCTATGCTGGTCTACTTACCCCATAAAATCCATTTCAAAAGTTGCATAAAGTCTTTGATGGCAATTACACAGCCACATAACCCCCTTGGCCTAGATGTTTAAAAATAATCCTGGAAGTATCCATGTGGAGTGATCTTTCCTCTCAAATGTCAAGCTCATAACAAATTCAGGATTTTGTAGCGAAATCAGAGATAGAAGGAGAAATGGGTCTGTGCAAAAGTTTGTTTTGAGGAGACATAGTGACTGCTTAGCAAGAGTGTTAGAAAAGGGGAGGACTTTGTAGTGGCAGGCTGGACAGGAATTCTTGCAGGTATAGTGCAAAGTTCTAAAAGTTGAAGCCTGGAAGGGAAGAAAGAGCAGAAGTCTTGAAAGATGGCATCAGATTAGACTCTTTAGAGGATGCAGACCTCTGATGGTCAAGAGTCCAGGAAGCTCGAGCTGCTTCAGCTGACTGTGATGAGCAGCTAGCTGCCCAGACACAAGGTCATTAGTTCTGCAAGGCATTAAGGCCGTTCATTGGTGCTACTGGAGCTGCAAATGTTGAGTGGAGGGAGGATTGGATACTAGGTAGGAATGGGAAATAAACAGAAGGAGAGTAGGCTTGTGATTAGTCAGCTTTTATATCACTGCGAACACCGGAAATAACAAGGCAGGGAAAAGGGGTAATGATAATCAACAGTTGGAGAGGGCATGGTAGAGTTCCATTGGTTTCCTCACCTGTGTTGGGGTATAGCTGTTGACGGGAGCATATGACAGAGGTTCACTTCCTGGTAAACAGGAAGCAGAAGGATAAGAAAAAACTAGGGAAGACAGGAGTGGTGGTGCACACCTTTAATCCCAGTACTGGGGAGGCAGAGGCAGGTGGGTCTCAGAGTTTGAGGCCAGCCTGGTCGAAACATTGAGTTCCAGGGTAGTCAGAGTTATATAGATAAGCATTGTTTTGAGAAGAAGGAGGAGATCTAGGGAGCAAGGATGGTCATAGAAAACACACCTATCGGTGACCTACTTTCTTGAGCCATTCCTCAGTTCCTAAAATTACTACTATCTCCAAAATAGTGCCACCAACTGGGGACTAAGTGGTCAAAAAATGGACAGCATTTTATATTCAAAGCCTAACACTTTCCTTTGGGGAAAACTCTTAAGTGTTTGGTGATAGGAGATTCACAGACAGGTAGTAAGATAGGCTTAGCTCAGTAAGATAGCGAGCATCCCCTATTGACTTATGCAAAAGGAGCATGAGCAATGCCTCATTTTTTTCAGCCAAAACCTCTACGATGTAAAGCCCTTAAGTGTAGAAAAACATTGCAAATTTTTCAGTGTAGCAATTTGAGTTACTAAAGCTGAAGAAATATCCCTGGCTGTCATGCGTTTAATTAACGACAGTGCTTCCTGGGGGTTAGTTATTAGGAAATCCCTCTTTTTCTCTATTGCATATTTATTAAAGAAATGAATCTGGTCCAGGTGATGGTGGCACATACCTTTAATCCCAGCACTAAAGAGGAGGGTGGATCTCAGAGTTCAAGGCCAGTCTGGTCTACAGAATGAGTCCCAGGATAGCCAGGCCTTCACAGAGAAACCCTATCTCAAAAAGTTAAAAAAGAAAATTCGTCTCTTCCAGTGCAACCAATTTGAAGCCTTCTCATTATGGTTTCCCCTTCCCCAACTCCTCTGAGCCCCTCGCTACCTCCCCTCCCATCTAAACCCACACCTTTCGAGAAAATAAGAAGTTCTCTAAAGAATAATAATAAAATGAAAAACAAACAAGCCAGAATAGGACAAAAAAAAACAAGTGGAAGAAAAAGAGAGGAAAAAAAGCACTAGGAGCACAGAGAAACACAGAGACACACAGGTTGTGCCCTTGGCCTTGGCAGCTTTATGTTTACTTTCTATGTACTTTTTGTTTTAAACCCATGTTGTGTGTTTTATTCTTTTAAACCGTCCCATCTCTTTGGGTAGTTTTCATTGTTTATTGTAATTATTATTGCAACATCATTTTACTGGAGTGACTGTAAATCTTAGTGATTGTAAAAGAACATACTGCAGGCTCAAGAAGCCGTTCCTCCTGATCAGATGTGTAATATGGTCACATTTGCCACTAAATATTCCACTTATGATAGCGACAATGTTGGAAACTTTGCTCACTGTACAACTTTTCCTATTTTATAAAAAATTCCAAGTACTCTTGATTCATGTTGTCATCCAAATTTTGTTTCTCCCTATGTTGTGTTCTTAGGTTTTTAAACAGCTTGTAAACTCTCTGAGAAAGCTACATGAAGTAGCATAAGACTTCTATTAATGATATTGTCTTTTAAGGAATCTGAAAACATATTGAAATACTGTAAATGATTGATGGCCACATTAACAATTGTATCACGAAAGTATTATGTTAGTCATATTTGATATTTTCAACCTTAAACATCATTCTGTTCTAGTCTCTTTTCCTGTTATATTCTATTTCCTTGGCCACCATGACCAGAGCATAAATAACACTGCATAACTCCTCTTCCAATCACAGTATGCTCATCACTCCTCTAGGTGAATGAAGCCCGCCTGATTGTGTGGTGTAGTAAGAAAGAAGTTGACTGGTTTTGGACCCATGACTGTTCCTCTTTAATTGAGTGACCAGGTTCAAGTTATAACCCACACAATGACTTATAGTAGCCTTGGCCATGACTCATTCAGGCATGTTACATGGATCAGTTTATACTACTCCAATGCAAGGAGACAGATAGTAATTGCGATTTTAGAAGACAGTAATGTCTTTCTTCTGTGTAAGCCACTAAAAGTATGTTTTCCACCACTGGACGCTAATAAGAAAACTGTCTTAACTGTAACAGGCTAATATGAAAAATTCAGATAATCTTGGGACCAACACTAATAGGACACTCACTGTCATAGCAGATGTGCAGCGAACTGAAGAGATTCAATAATGCTACAAGCTTGTTCACATAAGGTCAAAGATTATTTTTAATTTCATTGCTTTCAAAGACACAGGATCTTAAGTTTTTATAATGATCAGTTTTATGGTATTATAATTAACACAAAATATATTATGCTTCTCTGAATGATACAGATAGGAAAGAAAGAACACTACCATCTGTAAATTATATTTCTACGCTCTCCTCCAAGACCTTTCTCTTTCCTGTTAGGCTTTCAAACTGTCACTCTTCTGTTTTCTGTTATGATGTGACAATTTCTATTGTGTCAAACTTCACAGGCAGCCGGGCAGTGGTGGCGCATGCCTTTAATCCCAGCACTCGGAGGCAGAGGCAGGCGGATCTCTGTGAGTTCGAGACCAGCCTGGTCTACAGAGCTAGTTCCAGGA
>NC_022023.1:9890738-9939627 GCF_000317375.1 Microtus ochrogaster
AAAAACCAAAAAAAAAAAAAAAAAAAAACAAAAAAACAAAAAACCAAAAAAACTTCACAGGCATAACATTACATAGGACAAGTCTACCGGTCTTCTTCAAAGAATATTATTTTGAGATAAATACACATATGGTGTGTATATGTAATTATTCCTTATTGTTAAATAAAATCCACTATACAAATACTTCAAATGAATTCAGTGGTTAATGAATATGTGGGTTGTTTCCAATGTAAGGTATCAGAAATAAATTGAGCATATATATCACATATGTTTGCATAGATCTGTTTTCAAATCTTGTAGGTGAACACTCAGGAACAGAATAACTACATCATGTGCTTGTTGTCCCTCTATCATTTTAAGAAAGTTTTCCAATTGTTTCTCTATTTTACATTACCTTTAAATGTTGTCTCTCCACATTTCCTTTAAGTTGGTCTTATTATCTTTATCTCACTAATTTTCCCACAATGGTTGTTACTATCACCTAGTGATTTTCTTAATTTTAGTCATTAGAGTTTTAATATTTAAGGCATTTTCTTTTCAATACATTATAATAACTCTCGATATATAGAACAAGTTAGGATAATTACTAATTTCTTTGTCTATTATTTCTATGGTCCGTGTTACTCTTGTGAGGGTTTTCAGTGCAATGTTTTCCCTTTCCACCATGGACAGTATTTTCCTGCTTCTTTGATTCTCTGGACATTTTTATTTGGATGCTAAATACTGTAGTTTATTGGGGGTTGATATATTCTAGGCATGGTTGTAACCCAGCAATCATCAGTCAAAGCTGCTCTGGGAATAGTTATGACAGGTAGAAGCAATCTTATTCTTTAAGACTTGTTTTGACTATTTAATAGGCAGGAATGGATCAAGTCATCTTATTTCACTACAGGGACAAGATCCTTCTGAAAACTGTGAACTTACTGACACCTTCTTTTGGCTTCCATGAACAACAGATCTTAAGTAAAAAGGGTGGGGGAAAATGGTGACAAAATAAGTGTATGAAAGTAGAAGGGAGAACCTACTGAGTAGCAATCAGAATGACGGGGGCACAGAAAAGGGAAAATTTGTAAGAAAGGAGGGTGAATATGGATGAAATAAAATGAAAAACATGCAAAATGACAAAATGTTATTCCTATTACTGTGCATGCTTGTAGACTTTAAAATTAATTAGAGAAAAAGAAATTGAATAAGTTGATACTGGAAAATCTATATTTCATCTAACTATTAAGTTATTAACTCCTAATTATAGAATTAACCATGAAAATACCTAAAGTAGACCTGCAAAAGAAAGAAAAAGAAATCAAATTAAATCAACGAAGCCATCGGGTGAAAACTGACATGAAGGGAAGAAAGGAACAAATGAATTACAAAAATAAAACGTAAAAATCAACGAATACTATGGCATCAGTGAATCCTTACCTATTCATAATTACTTTAAATGTAAGTGAACTAAGTTCACCAATTTAAAATATTAGGGCGATGGAATGACTAGAGTAAGGTTAATATAAGAGAGTTATTTTAGGTTTAAAATGCACATAGGTTGACAAAGACATAAAAGTATATATTCTATGTTAATGGAACCAAAAGAGAGTGGAGTGGCTACACGTGAGTCAGAGAAAGTAATCCTGTAATAAAATAGAGTCATAAGACAAAGGAAGTCAGTGGAGAATACACTGGAATATTCACCAAAAGACACAGTAACTATAGAAACATATGCACCCAACATCAGATCACCTACATATGTATAGCAAACACTGCCAGATCAAAAAGAAGTAATATTAATTTTCAATATTTCAGTTTCAACAATGGATATGGCATCCAGAATAAAAATTGTTTAATAAAAAACAAACTTGAGCACTTGATCACATGTTCTTGACAAACACTGATGGCATGCTTTGTCAGGCAGCAGAATCTGCATACTTCTAAGTGAAACCTGTAATAGTCTTCAGAATTTATAGACATCACTTTGAAACCTGATTTAGTTTTGCTTTGGCTTTATTTTCAGCACATCCGTGATATTTAGCATTAAAAGATGGGTTCCTGGAATTATTGAGAATAATGTATAGGAATTTATTCAGTTATCATTATCTAAACCTTTATGAAATCATTTTTTTGAGTTCTACAATCAGTCATCTTCTCTACTCCTTTGAGTCCACAAATTCTGGAATCTATCCTCTTAGCTATGATTGAAAGCTATTCTGTGGGAGCTGGAGAGATGACTCAACAGTTAAGAGCCCTGGTCCATCTTCCAGAGGATCTGGGTTCAATTCTCAGAAACCACATGGTGGCTCACAACTGTTTGTAACTCCAGTTCCAGGGGATCTGACACCCACACACAGAATATATACAGGCAAAATACCAATGCACATTCAATAAATTTTAAAGAAGAAAACTATTTGCTGAGCTGAAGTTTTCCTTGTAATAAACTATTAAACAATTAATGGTAGCAACAAATTCTTACATTTTGACAAGTTCCATAATGCTACAAATTTATACATTATCTTTCTAATGACAGAAATACTAGTTTTATTACTTTTTGTAGTAATATGAGGAGTGTTGGGCTGTGTCCCGCCACCCAGATAGCTTTACCAGAAATAATTACACGGACACTGTATTCTTTTAAACACTGCTTGGCCCTTTAGCTCTAGCCCTTACTGGCTAATTCTGATATCCCGATCAACCCATCTCTAATAATCTGTGAGCACCGGTCTTAGTGAGCACCGGTCTTACCGGGAAGATTCTAGCCTACGTCCATCCTGGGTCGGAGCTTCATCGCTTACGTCTCAGAGAGCAGAGCTCTCGCGTCTGCCCTGGAGATGGGAGCATGGTGTCTCTGCTCCAGACAGCAGAGCTGTTGAGTCTGAGAGCTCACTTCCTCTTCCTCCCAGTATTCTGTTCTGTTTACTCCTCCCACCTATGTTTTAACCTATCAGGGCAAGCAGCTTCTTTATTTAATTAACCAATGACCTTCCTCCATCAACTTTTTTCCTCCAAAATATGAATCACTAACCTATTTCCTCTGTAACTAAACAAACTACAACTATGAAAACTAAGTGATGTTAAAAAAATTTTTAGGATATCAGGATAAGCATCATTCTACTTCTGGAATCAGTATGTAGCGGTGTTGCTAATCCAGGATTATATTAAGTAAGAAACAATTAGAAGTTCTATTGGCTTTGGTAGAAAACCTAATTAAGAAGTACATGGTGACACACTACTTTAATCCCAGCACTTAGGAGGCAGAATCAGGTGGATCCCTGAATTTGAGGCTAGCCTGATCCACAGAACAAGTTCCAAGACAGCCAAGACTATACAGAAAAACCCTGTCTCAAACAACAACAATAATAATTTTTTTGCATGGAATCAAAGATAAATTGTATAAAATACATTTAGATAATTAATGTCTTCAAACAAATACAAGCATATATATTAACATACATGCATGTCTATAGAGGTAACAGAATTTTAGAAAAGAATCTACCTCATATCCTCTGGTGAACACTCTTAAATGATTTCTATTAATTACGGAATAAAACTCATAATTTTTTATAGCCACTGACCAAAATGACTGATAAGTTGAGATAAGATTTGATTAAAAGAATATTCATTAGAGAAGACTCTCTGAGTTCTCTTTCCCATGAGCCATAGTACTACTGGAATACTTTTGTGTGAAAGCATGAAGAAACATGCCTTTTCAGGACTTCCCTTTTTCAGTAGTTAGTAGAAACAGGAAAATAACTCCATACACTTTCATAGGACTTCCTTCAGGTCATTGCCACACAATTGACCATGATTGGGTCAGTTCTTGCGTCTTCTTGGTCTGACTCACCCACAGCTTGATTGGACTGCATCTCCATTTATTCTCCAGGATTACATAAAACACTCTTGATTGCAGGTTTGTTTTTTTTTTAACTAAGCTTCAAGATCACTGATAAATGCATGCTCCTCCTTCAGTGTCTTCAGCTACCAATTTTCCTGTAAATAATTCATCCATTTTTGTCGCATTTGTTTCTTATGCTCATTAAAGGGAGAGAGACAGAGACAGAGAGAAGAGAATACAACTCTGAGTGTTTGTGAACCACAGGGCCATTGTTCTACAGATGTTACTGGTTTTTTTTCTGCTATTAATGCTCAAACAGGAAACTACTGTAGCCTGTAATTTTCACATGCTTCTACAACAGAAAACTTTCATATGCCATGATAATATTCACAGGCAAAATTTTAAACTATGTATTTCATTCTATAACTCTATTAATAAGATTGATGAATATTCATTGAGCCATGATCATAGCACTGTTTAAGGTTCTGGACTTATAGGTAAGAAGGAAAGTTAGTGGGGGGACTTAAAAGATACCTAAGTATTAAACCTAGAAGATGTCAAGTAAGTGTTTAACTGTTACAGAGAAGGTGTCACAGAATAAAGTAGTGTTAGAAATATGAAACAGTGTTTTTCCTAACTCTCTCTCTCGAGTATGTGTGTGTGTATGTGTCTGTGCGTGTGCGAGCGTGTATCTTCAACAGAGGAGAATATCTAGTGTTCTACTCTATCACTCTCTTCCTATTCCTTTGAAAGAGGGTTTTTATCACTAAACCTAGAGCTAGATGGGCATTTGTTTGTCTCCATCCTTGACAGAGCAGGAGCTATAGGTGTAGGTCTCCAAGCCCGACTTTTAATGTGTGTGTTCTGAGGATTCATTTAGGCCCTCTTACTTATGTAGCAAGCATTCTTATGAATTCAGCCATTACTCTAGCTCCAATAGTGATGTTTTAATCTAAGTCAGTAATGTTCTGCAACGCTTTAAACAGCCCAGCAGGTTATTGCTCTTTATAAGAATCCCAAAAGGTGTTTTTATTGACAGGTAGCTTTTCATCTGACTTGAATTCCAGCTACTGTCTTCTACCTCTGGTTTCTAATATTGTGATCAATTGGTTTGGAGAAAAATGTATCTTGGTGGTTCTCTAAGGCCCTGAGTCTGGAAGGAGACAAAACTTTGACCCCTACCCTCTGGTCCGAACTCAGCCACATGGCTAAACTTGATTATAAAGGAAGTTAAGAAATTTATACCTTCCAAAAAAAAAAACCAATTAACCAGTTTTCTATACAGAAGCCAACATGGAAAATAACTGGGCACATTCAATTACTGGGTCAAGTTGTATCATATCCCTAAATTCAACATTAGTTTTTGTTAAATCAATTAAATTTGATTGTCTCCTACCTACTATATAAAATATTGTAGTTAACACAGTTGACAGACAAGTTTTCCATTTATATCAACAAACAAATCAAAGAATGCCCTGCTGGAGTGCACAGGAAACAGCAAAAACAAAATAAAGAAAAGTAAATCATGAAAATAGGAATCGAGTTTGTCATAAAAGGAGGTTCAGCCTGAGCAAAAGAGGAGTAGGAAAGACCAAAGGAACACAAAGAAGGTCACAGAGCAGTGTGTGCATGTGAGAAATATAAGAAATAAATAGACAGACAAATGCAGACTTGAGGTCAGACATTGTTCAGTTTACACTCCAGCCCAGCTGATACAAGTTATTATTAAATTAAATTATCCTTCTCTCGGCTTCAATTTAATTGATAAACTGAAGCCAACATCTATATTTCAGGCCTAGGCGAAGAACTAAATAACACAACGCTAATAAAAACACATAGCAAAATCTACAACAGTTAATATTCCTCTTTGTCCTTTTGGGTTAGGGTTAGGATTAGGGTTAGGGTTGGAGTATGCCTTTCTCTATCCACCCACTTACCTTCTCCTCTTCCCCTTCTCAGTTTCTTCTTTTTTTCTGTCTCCCCAATAAACTCATTCCCCTTTCCAGGTAAATATATTAATGAATAAATTCCTCTCCTACAAGATTACAACTGAAGTCCCCACAAATGTTATTCTCACAAGTACTTCAGAATCTCTGCCCTGTAAATAATTTACTAGGATATGATAAAAATATTCTTTATTAAGTCCAAATATTCTACCCTACAGAGACTTCTTGAGTGACTTCTTTGGATCACACATCACAGACACTTCCCACTCTTGCTTTATTGGTGCAAATGTTAATGAGCTTTTAAGCATCTGAGAAGACGGTCAGAAGCTGGAAAATGGCGGGGAGGAAGATTTTAAATGGACAGCAGCACAGTATGAGAATTTAATAAAACCCATAAAACCATTTATGTCACTCATCATTGATTGTGTTTGACTCAAAGTATCACTATTTGGATTTGTTTCATCTTAGCAAAGAATCATAATAAGTTTTTAAGCGGGGAAGAATGAGTTTTGGAATTCCACATGCTGTGCACTTATCTTGAATAGAGAACATTTGTCTCAGAGTTTTACGAGGTCTGTAACCATATGTTTTTGCAGATAGTCTCTTATGTAAGGGGTTTCAGTGAAATTTTCTTTGTTAATATCACTTCAAGTTAGATCTTTAATTAAAAGCTTTGAGTCTTTATTTAACAGTGTGAACTGCTTTGATGCAGGCCTGATAAGAAGTGCTGAGTATAATTAGGTGTAGATAATTTGCATATGTTGAAAATCATGTTCATAGACCACAAAGACTTTTGTAAAATTTGCCTTTCAGAGGAGCTCCCTAAATACATAAAAGATAGCTTATGTAGCTCAAGAATACTATTTTTATAACTGCATTTTATTTTGGAAAAAAGCAGATGTTTTATTATCTTTGAGGAAGGAAATGATTTTTCTTAAAATGTTATTTCCTATGATATATCACTTCATATATAATGTGTTTAAACTAAGAAAACATCTTATTAAGACTAGAGATGTTATATTTGGAAATGTCACACTGGATTAAAAAGTTATAACTTGCTAAGTTTACTGAGAACATTTTTAAGAGAACATACAGACTATGATGAAAAATTAATGTCTAATATTTGAAAACAAGGAAATAATAACTATGTAAACAAGTAAAATAAGATTTTATGTACCTATTATTCTTCTAACCATATTTACATGTACATATGCACACATGTATTAACAGACAGAAATAAGTAAATAGGATGCAATAAACTTTGAATGTAACTATGATAGTGGATGATGTTTTCATGGGTTTATTTTCTCCACCTTCTGAGTTCTTCAACTTCTTGAAGATGCATAAGTAAGAATTTATAACAAAATTAAAAGAAAGAATGCCTGCTAATTTGGCTCAATAATGATTATAATTAATCACTTAATGATACTTATCAGCAGAAGCATTTATGACTCACTAGTGACTCTCCAAAAATGTTTTCAGTAATGGTTTCTTGTTTCTTCATGAAGTAAATTGCACAAAGTATATTTACATTACAGATTGGTGGTCATAAAATTCATTGTTTTTAAACCATAGTAGGTTATTTTTTAATTGAATATTGATTTTTTTCTCATAACATAGGGGTACCCCAGGATGACCTTGAACACAAAATCCTTCTGCCACGGCTGCCTAGATATTGAGATTATAGGCAGGTACTATTCCATGACTTACTTTAAGTACTCAGCATGCACTAACTCAATACTCCAAACAATCCAAGAAGGTAATAGAACTTTTAAAACTATTTCTCAGAGAATTTCAAGTCATATGTTTTGATCATATTCCAACTCTTATAAGACTCATCTGCCCTTCACTTCCCACCCAATTTGATGTCCTCCCTGTCCCCATTTTTTCCATGGAGGCCAATTTGTGTTCACACATTCTTGGATGTGTACTTTCCATTGGAGTATGTTCAAGTTATCATGGGCTATAATTTTAGAGAAAGCCTACCTTCTCCCAGCAGCTAAGGATTGCTAACAGCTCCTTTAGTAAGGTTGAAGCTTCATGCCCCCACCCCCACTCCAAGCATTGATTTGGGTTGTTATAGACATGCACGGGTCTTTTTCACAATGTTACAACCCCTGTGAGTTCATATGTACAACTTCCCTGCTGTGTTTCGAAGATATAGTTTTCTTGTAGTCATCCACTGTCTCTGGCTCCTACACTCTTTTTGCCCCTCTTCCATAATGACCCTTGAGCATTTACAAGGATATGATGTGTGTGTATACATATGTGTATATGTATATATGCATTTACATATAATATGCATGCTCAATATATATATTCCTTTAGGGCTGGATATTTTGAAATCTCCAGGTGTCTACATATTTTGGGTCTTTGTGTTGAGCCTCATCTACTGAAAACAGAAGCTTCTATGATGAGCTTTGATAAATACCTTAATATATGGGTATACTGATAGGCCATTAGGAGTTGGTTTGATATGTTCATTTAGCAGAACAGTAATACTGTGTCCTCTCATAGAGTCCAGGATATGTCTAGCTATTGATTCTTGACCTAATAACGGTACCAGGAATGGGCTTCATCTTGTGGAAGGGGCTTTAAATCCAATGAGAAAGTGGTTGGTTACTTCCATGACATCATGCCACTTTTATATCAGAGGCCATGTCTTATAAGACCAGTTGTTGCTGTAGCTCACAGAGTTCATACATGGGTAAATTAATTACTTTACTTTTCTAGTAGCCTGTTTACACTAAGTACTATAGTACATTAATTCAGTTCTCAGAATAATTTGAGAAGATATATGACATTTTTAAAAGTGTAGGTGTTTATGTGTGAGTGAGTGTGTGTGTGTGTGTGTTGTGTTTGTTTGTTCCATGTACCCAAGGACGTAAAGTGGACACTGGACCTCCTGGAGCTGGAGTTATAATCAGTTGTACACTGTTCAATGTGGGCACTGAGAACCAAGCTCAGATCTTCTGCAAGAGCAGGAAGTGCTCTTAACCACTGATTGATCTCTCCAGGTTGACTTCACTTTAGGGGAAAAAACAAAAACAGAAGTGGAAGCATCCTTTCAGTGTTTCTTCCTAGCATATATTAACTATGCATGAGGTAGGTTTCATTCTGATATTTTATACATGTGCATAATGTATTTAGATTATTTTAATCCTATTACCCTCTCTTATTCTATTCCCACTCTAGCTGATCCCTTTCCTCTTCCCATGTAGGCCCCTATATGGTGTGTGTGTGTGTGTGTGTGTGTGTGTGTGTGTGTGTGTGTGCGCGCGCGCGTGTGTGTGTTACATCCCAGTGAATTTCATTGTTTACAGAAGTGTGAAGTAAGAGTGCCTTGATAGGAACATGAGTACCCTACCAGAGATTATACCACAGGATAAAATGTCTTCTTCTCCCCAAATATAGCTAATTGCATTTAATTTATAGGACACTATGGAACTTTTGAGGCTTTTGTCATTATGTGGTAGGCTTTTGATAGGACCAATCTTCTGCATATCTTGTTCAGGGGATGATCTACTGTGAGCTCAAGAGTACTACTGCCTTGTCATGCCCACAAGTTAGCATTGTGCCATGTCCTCTTCCTTTCCTTTGGCACTATTAGTTTCAGGGCCTCTTCCACAATATTCCTAAGTTTTGGGCAGAGTGGTATAGTCTTGTATTTATGGCTGGCAATTAAGCTTTTCCAGACACTTATTTCCAATACTCTGACCAATCATGCATCTTTGCAGTTACTACTGACTACTGTAAATAAAGCATCACTACCCTAAGCTGACAGCAGCACCTTCTATGATCATAAACACAGTTATGTAGACAATTAGATAGGCACAACATGTTCATTTCGCAAAACAATAACAGTAAGTCCCTCACTAGAGCTTCTGACCTAGGCTTATGCTTAATTATGTTGCACAAGGTCCCACAGTTAATAACTATTTTCAACAAAAGGAAACTAGGAACTTTGCTTAAGGCCTATGTTCTTATCCAGCTCTTAACTAGGATGTTCTGCCTGTACCCACCAGATGTCTTCTCTGTTACATTATACTTTGGTTTATGTATCATTGCCAAGGGAGAGGAATAAGCCTCCGATTCTGGGAAGGTTCTGGATTTAAATTCCATTCCCAGTAAAATTACAATCAAAAGATCTGTTGTATCACAATTCTATCTCCCACAGTTATTACAGAGGTCTCTTCTCTTGATAGTTTCTGTGAGAGCAGATTTATGTTGGATTATATCCAAAGATGGTAAACATGTGAGATAATACATTTGTTAAATAATTCAATTTAACCATTCAATTTAGGTTGTTGGGGAAAGGGAACACTTCTGCATTGCTGGTGGGACTGCAAACTGGTACAGCCCCATTGAGTGTCAGTGTGGTGATTTCTCAGAAAATTAAGAAACAACCTTCCTCAAGACCCAGTAATACCACTTTTGGGTATATATCCAAAGGATGCTCAATGGTGTCACAAGGACATGTGCTCAACTATGTTCATAGCAGCACTGTTTGTCATAGCCAGAACCTGGAAACAACCTAAATGTCCCTCAACTGAAGACTGGATAAGGAAAATCCAGTAGTACATTTACACAATGGAGTACTACACAACAGAAAAAAAAACAACGGCATCTTGATTTTTGCAGGCAAATGGATGGAGCTAGAAAACATCATTTTGAGTGAGGTAACCCAGACCCAGAAAGACAATTATCACATGTACTCACTCATAAGTGGTTTTTAAACATAAAGCAAAGAAAACCAGGCCACAAATCACAATCCCAGAGAACCTAAACAGCAATGAAGACCCTAAGAGACATACATAGATTAATCTACCGGGAAGTAGAAAAAGACCGGATCTCCTGAGTAAATTGGGATCATGGGAACTGTGGGGGAGTATTGAAGGGGAGGGGGGAGGCAGGGAGGGGAGCAGAGAAAAATGTAGAGCTCAATAAAAATCAATAAAAAAGGGAAAAATCCAGTTCAAGAATTTATATAGTATAAATTATATATAATATGTCTTTGGAAAAGGAATCCATCCTCTTAGATGATTTTCTACATAAATCAATGGCAATAATACTGTTTGGTGTTAAAGAAAGAGTGCATTTGAATTATATATAGGACACAAACATGAAAAATGTGTCTTGGCACATGAAATGACTTCTCTGAGTTCTCAGTTAATGAGTGCTACACTCTCAGTTCAAGTTGTGGTTAACTGATGCAAGAGAGCATGTGTCACCAAATGTCAGAGAAGCTACAGTCACTCTAGTTGGCAATGCTCAGGAATGCTTCCTTAGATGGGGAAGAATTCTTTAACTTTTAGTTCTCAGATGGACTTAGTCAAGTTGTTTCAGAATTATACAATAGGCTTGCTGTTTAGTAGACAGTGCAATAGTCAGTCTTCAGTGCTCCAGTAAACAAAAATCATTATTGTGATTATTATTCAACCTTAATACTTAACAAATCAAAGAATTATTTTTAATCTCATGGCATGTTCAACAAGAGAGGACTTTATATCTTACTTTCATGTAGAGATTTCTTAAGACACTATTTAGTCAATTTTCCGATTTGATTTTTTTTTTTTTTTGACAGCCAGAGAGAGCGTATGATATTTGCTGCCGAGATTCAAGGCCTATTCCTTCTTGGTCCTTTGGTTCACATCAAGCGTAGAATCTGAGGTTCACAGTGGCCCAGCGACTTCCCAAGCTCACTCTGCAGTCAGGTTGTGGAGCTGCCATTAAACTGAATAATACATCTTTGATCATGAAATGTAAAGTGTCTTCCAAAAAATCAACAGTTGGTCTCCCAGCAGAGTATGTCTCTGGAATCTTTCCTTCTTTCCCGCAAGATGGCCGTCATTTCTTATGGTGAGACCCGTAATTAAAGCCTTCAGCAATTCCTGCAAACCCAGTGTTCCAAGCCTTTCCCCTACTGATGCCAGCTTCTCTGGATAATGAGTGTCAGGTAGTACCGGGTAATTAGCACATGGCAGACCCTGCATGTTGATACAGAACTCTTACCTTCCAAAACCCCCGTTTGCTGTCTGTGACTTGTGACCTCGTTGTGAACTCAAGTTTCAATAAGGCGGCCACTGTGATTGGGGTTAAAGTAGCTGTAATCTTCTTAGCCTCCATTGAAGCTGTGAAAGTCTCTTTCATCTTCAATTATTATTTATTTGGCCTGTTTCCCTGGAGGGCAGGGGGCTGTCTAATCCTTTAGACTGAGCCTCTGGAGTCTGCCCCAGCAGAAAGGAATGCTAGCTAGTCTTACATACCAGGAACTAGAAAACTGGGTCTTGACCTCAATAAGGATGGAAGTAGACATGGTTGAGAAGTTTACATGTCTCACGGCTCTTTACCAAGATAGCTACTGCAGAAATGACTCGAGAGAAATTTCTAGCATTGTAGACGCTAGAGTAACTCACTGGTGAACTAGCAGATAGATTATTGCCTTCCTCAAGTTTCCCAGGGGAGCAAAGTTAACATTAGATCTCTACATATGCACAGACTTTACTTCAGAGCTTTTGAAAGCATTGAAGAATGTGTCCCGGGGACCATGTGTCCAGACAGGATTAACCTGAGAACTTTAAATAATTGGTGAAGTTGGTTGGCAGAACCATTGCATCAAATGGAGGATCAGCAATGGTATGACCGCACTCATTTTAACAACAACTCCTGCAAACAGTTGTCGGATGTGAGACCTGGCCAGGCTGTGTACAGTTCTCGTCTGAGTCTTTAGATACTGCTCCTTGCACCTCTCTCTGGAACTGAGCGTGAGAGTGTCTGCCTCAAGAAGTCTAGTAGAAATACCACTCGTTTCTTCCCTCTGACCTGAGCCTATTGTGAAACAGCACACCTCACTTGCAGAAACGATCATGGGTGAGCTGGCTAAGAAGGCCTGGCACCTATCGTTTGCACCATGGAACCTGATGCTACCGAGGAGATTTAACTAGACCTGAGCTAAGAAACAGTTTAGGTAAACAGCCAACAACAACAACAACAAACAGCAAACACCCTCTACTCTCTGCTTATCACGTCCATTCTACATTTTTTTGAGTATTTATTTCTCCAAAGTTTTGAATCAAAGATGACCATTAATTGACTTCAAGTAAAATGACAGAAGCCCTCTTCACCTGCCTTCCAGGTGAGTGATCATTAGCTTAGCTCATCAAATTTTCTTCCAATGGGAGATCGAGGGCATTCTGCTTTCCACAGATTTTCTGTTTCCTCTATTGCCAAATGTCTAGGTTATTGTTAGACTTGGATATGTCAGGTTTGTAAATCTACAGGCAATACATAATTGATTTCCTCTAAAGTACTTTCAATGTGGCAAGGTGGGAAAGTGATGTCCTTAAAGTGAGTTTTCCAGTTTAGTTTTTAGGAACCTGATGGGATGTTATTATCAAACACCAACACAGAAAGCTTAATGAATTAAGCTGTAAATGTATGTGATCAGAGCATGTTAATTTAATAACTGTATACGCATCTAAATAGTTTATAAAAATAAAAATCTACTATAACTGTTTCTATGAAAGATAGATAACTAAGTTGAGCAAATTTCAAAAACAAGGGACAGAAATGTGAAATATATTTTAAATGTCTTTATCATGGCCTAGTGTTAGGTAGATATGAAACATTTTTAGATACTGAGGACACATTAAAATGCAGAGAAGATTATCAAAACAATAGTGTAAAAATTTTTTTTAAAAAAGAAAAGTAGCAATTAGAAGAAAACAATACTTAGTGAATTAAGCCAAATATATTACTGTAATATTTCAACATACCAAGTGGACAGATTCAGAATGGAAAGAGGAGCCCTTAAAGCTTCCTTCTCAGCAACCTTTGGCTTTCCATCTTTCCTTTGCTTTCCATACATGCTTGTTGGAATGCTCGTGTCTTAGAGGCAAACAGTAAGGATCACAACAGCAAGACAGCAACAGCAAGCCAAAAAACAGGAACCTTACTATACTTAAGGCTCACAGTAACAGAAGACATGGCCTTTTGTGTTTCATATTTTATATTATTATTAAAAGATTCTTGAGCACATGTGCAAGGCAGAGCATCAAAATGTCACCCCTGAAAATGTATGAAATATGTCTCGGGCTTTCAGTATGATGTAACAGGCACAGTACCATGTGCTGAGAAAGTATATGCTCATAGCCTCTCAGGAAGAGTCAAAGAGGAAACAATGTCTCCAGAAACAAAGTCTGTAGAGAAAACGGCAAACCAGCTTTCACGGAATTCCCTATTACACAAGTGTCCTATGGAGGAACATAACTCTCTCTTAAGAATCTAGGGCAGGTATCAGTTAAGATTCCGCTTGGCTGCACATAACAGAACTAACTAATGGTTACAGAGAATCAAAAAGTTTCTCATACATAAAATAAATCTCAAAGTAATGGAGAAAATAAATACAATTTTATTTTTGAAGGAGTTTGATCTAAGTCTGGCGGCAGAGGTCAGGCCTGGGGTAACTAAGTCAGGGAGATTTCTTGCTTTAGGAAGCAGCTAAACTTGGGCGACTATTAAGAGAGAATAAAATTGGGTCAGTGAGATGGTTCAGCTGGTCAAGGTGCTTACTGCCAAGTCTGAGGATCTGAGTTTGTTCCCCAGAACCCAAATGGTAGAAGGAGTGTCACTGTTGCAAGCTGTTCTCCGACTTTCATACTAACACTGCGGTATGCATGCATCCCTGTTTCTCCCCGACCAAGTAAATAAATGCAGGGGTAAGGGGGAGAGAAGGAAAGAGGGCCAGAGCAGTAAAAGATGGATGGGAGAGGCCCAGGAGACGAGCATCAGCAAGGTGCCGTCAGTGGGAAACTGGGACAGGATCAGGAAAGAGACAAGGATGCAATCTGATGACATCCATGAGCCTGGTAGGAAATTTAACCCAAATAAGCCCCCGGGGACCGCTCCCATCAATGCCTCCTAAGCTGAGCATGGGCTGCTGCAGCAGAGTCAATCCAGGACAGGGACCAGGCCCTGTCTAACTGGTTCTGAGTGTGTGCTGGTTCTGAGTGTGTTCTGGTGTGCTGGTTTGTGGTGAGGGACAACCCCTCAGCGCTGATAAGATCAGTGGGATGAGAATGACAAACGCTGGCTGGGAAAATACTGACTCTCAGCTGAGACCTTGGCAGCAAGACTTTGGGTGTCGTTGCCATTGCACGTTGAGCCCTGAAACCTGCGTTGGAAGTTGCTAAACCTCCTTGTCCAGGGCCTATCTGTGTACTTGGATGTCTTTTAGGTGTCAGCAGTGTTTTCCTGTTTGGGTAAAACAGAAATTAGGAAAACAAGAGCAGCACAGTGTCAAGAGTCGGAGATCCTTAATTGAATAATAAAATTTAATAAATATATATATATATATATAAAAGAGTCAGTCATGTCCCTACCCGAGAATGCACTTCAATGGTAGGCTACTGTCCATCCTTATCATGTGTTTCTATGACTAACATATCAACGTGTTGAACGTATGTGCTTTATTTGTAACTGGTGATTTGATTTTTTTTCCCCCAATTTTAAAATCAATGGTATGAGGAAAATATTGTGAATATCTTTCAGTGTCTTGTTGCTATCTCAAGATTTCTCAATTTGCATTCTTTACATTGATAGAAAATATTTTTTCATATTATTGGATTTTTGTATTTCTTGTGTACCAGATTGTTCCTTCACATCTTTGATCTTTTGTTTTTAGGGTTGTTTTAAAAATAATTTAATGAGAATTTATGCATATAAAACATATATGTATATAACACTGTAGAAATAGGAGCAGCGGGGCTGCGTTCCCAGGACCCCGCTGCCCACACGGCTAGCTTATGCCCCGAAATAATTACACGGACACTGTATTCTTTTAAACACTGCTTGACCCATTCTCTTCTAGGCTAATTCTCACATATTAATTTAGCCCATTTCTAATCATCTGTGTGTAGCACCCCAAGGTGCGCTTACCGGGAAGATTCTAGCCTACATCCATCCTGGGTCGGAGCTTCATCACATGTGCCTCAGAGAGCAGAGCTCTTACCTCTGCCCGCAAGAGTGAAGCATCTTGTCTCTCTGAGGCGTCTGCCCCCGAGAGGAGAGCTGTCGAGTCTCTGAGCTCACTTCCTCTTCCTCCCAGCGTCTGCTCCTCCCACCTATGTTCTAACCTATCAGGTCAAGCAGCTTCTTTATTTAACCAACCAATGACCTTCCTCCATCATAACACCATTTTTTTCTTTCTTAGTTGTAAATTTCTAACCATTTTGCATCTGCCATTTGTTTTGTTTCCAAAGACATACATACACACATAGAGGCACACAAATGCACATACATGCACAAACACACAAACATGCACAAGTGCATATACAACCACACACACACAAACATGCACAGACATGCATGTGCACACAGAACGTTTTTCCTTTTATCATTTGCCTTCATGTGATCCTTCCTAGCAATAATACTGAACACCCACTGGCCTTTATCTGCTAAGCCCTACTGCTGTGCTGTAGAGGAAGCACACTCCGGAACTGGCCTGTGTTGAATCAGAGGGATCAGCTGATGGATGTTAGCAACAAAGAGGGAGGAGTCAGATGTGGCTGACTTTCCAGGCTTTGTATATGATGTTAGGGTGGAACCACGGCCCAAAAACCATGAGTACAGGAAAAGGAACAAGTCTGTTAGGGTAGATAATGAATTCAGTTTTGCCCATGTCGCAGCTGAAATGCCTGCCAGAAAACCTGGCAGAAGTGCCCAGCAGGCAGTTCCTTAGCAGTCTGTGGAATGCGAGAGCCAAGCCGCGGTTTAAAACGTGGCTGTGGAAATCATCACTCAAACATTGGTTAGTTTAACATTTTCTTTTCTGTGTATATTTTGGGCCAAGAATTGTGCAAAAATGCTTTATTGCATTTTTCATTTAGTCTTCTTAAAGAATTTATTAAATAAAAAGTATTACTGTTCTCCTTGTACGTAAGAAGGGGCACAGCTACAGAAATTAAGTTACTAAGGTCTCTTACTGTTTGATAGTGGTAGAACTTGAATAAAAATTTAATCTTTGGACTGATTTGATATATTGTAACAGAGTGAATGAGATCAAGTAAAGAGAGACAGGATCCCAAAGGATGGAAAACAGCAAAATACTAGACAGGCAGAAGAGAGTTTCAGAAATGGTCAGAGAGTAAGCAGAGGACCATGTGGACAGTTTAACCAGAATGGGTGCATTTTGATGGTCGGTGTTGATGTCTTTTCAATTCTTTTACATGGATGTGAGATTCTTGTTTTGACCTTCACCCTAAAACTGTCTGTTGTGTGAAGGTAGTTTTGTTTGTTTGTTTGGTTTGGTTGATTGTTGGCTTCTTTTTAAAATTTGGTTTTCATTGGGTGCGGGGGGAGGATGCAAGGGCAGAGAGCAGAGGCAAGGAGATGGGGAGCTAAGTAGAGTCAGAATTCATGATGTAAAATCCACAAAGAATCAACAAAAGTTAAAAAAAAACTGTCCATTTTTACATATAAATACCTTTTATGCATTGCATGACATCTCCTATCATCAGATTCAGGGTTCACTCAACATCGGATACCCTCAGGATCACAGTATTTCTGCCTTCTCTGAGAGCAATGGAAGAGGACACTTTGGCATATGCTGGCTATAGATACAAGTTTGGATCCCTGCTCAAACAAAAAAAGACTGTTTGTATTTGTTGAGAAAGTATGGACTATATACTTTCAGGTTAGAAGGAACAGGAGCTCCCAAGTCCCCCAGATCCTTCTAATACAAGCCTAACATGTGCAGCTATGAACATAATTCTTTCAATGAATCTATGACGTAAAATGATTTAGGACTGAATCAGGTTCTCTTGATGTAAACTAATGGACAGTTCAAAATGTCAACTGTAGTTAATTTTTGATGATAAATACTAAACCTTTTTTTTTTTTTTTAACCAGCTTTTGGAAGAATAAACCATTCCAGCATCGGAATTCTTACTGACGGAAATGTGTTCATTTCAAGCACTTTCCACAGTAAACACACCTGGCCCTCTCTCCAAATAACTGAATGTTAATATCCACTTTCAGACGACTGGTGCATTCCAGAACAGAACTGGATATAACTAACGCCCATTACGAGGGAGCACAGGTTTAAGAGGAACAGGTTTCAGACAAGCCTGGTGGATGAAAGGGGAGCTCTTTGAAGACCACAGAGCCACGAACTGCAGTCGTCTCTTGGCAGCTTCATTTGTTGAAATCGTGCTTTAGGAGATTTTTCAGATGCCACTTGCTCAATGCAGATCTCACTGGAGATCTGAAACGCCCTGCTTTTGCCTCGGGAATGCATGTATTTGAAGAACGCCTTGGCTCATTTCTTTTACTTGGTGTAATTATTAGTAATGTCCCTTTCTGTTCCCAAGAGGCCCGGTTTTGGATAATAAATTATGTGGTCATCTCTTCGAGGGTCCTTTTCAGGCCATCTTCGTTATGATATCCTCCTTATATTAATCTAAGAAGTTTAGATTACCTTTCCTCCTCCAAAGCCTTTGGGACCTACTCTGTCTTGCAGTCCTTTAAGTATTTCTTTGATGCAATAATTAAGAGCTCACATAAGCTAACAAGTAACTCCCTGTGGCTCTTTTAATGGCAAACGCAAACAAAGTAACTTCTGAGATCTTCATCTAATTTGGCAACCCCAGAGAGAAGCAAAAGGGATTGGCCTTTCAAGTTTATATTTGCAAAGCAATTTCCAATCATTTAAATTAGGCTTTCCATCTACTAAGTGAAAGCTTTTGTATGCCCACTGGACAGCATGTGAACGGAGGCAGAGAGAGCCTCCAGAGCCTCCGCTGTGCTTTCTGGGATATCACGAAGGCCTCAAATTGGGAGAATTTTGTAGTCTCACCCCTTCACAACTTGAGTCATCTGCCTTCCTGCTGCTGGGGAAAGGGTGTGCAGTAGTTTAGCAATAGGAGCATGCTTAGAGCCCGAGAACAGTGCCAGGGATGTGCGGATAGACACTGGGAAAAACCGGTTTCCCTGACGCAAATACGATGTTGAGACGGTGCCCTTACAGGTTCTGGGACCTAGTTAGGTTTCACTGGACTGCTTGTCTGTTCTTCCTGTGCCACTGAAGTCTAGAGGGTTTAAAAAAAAAAAAAAAACTAAGAGTAATTTCTTCCCATTGTGAGGCATTATCATAAGACTACAATGAATACCTCTGGAAACAAATTACCATATAAGTCTTGCCTCGTTAGAGTGACTCCGGTTTGAATACTGTCCCTGAGAAAGTCATCAGCACCTACTATATGCATGCATGAATACATACAGGAATATATATAAGTGTGTATATATATACATACATATATATGTATATATAGGAGCTCTCTGCTTATGAGAGGCTGATGGTAAAGGCGTTATGTAATTTCAGAGAAGCAGAGCAGAAAGAATTTGGTAGCATGAATAAGAAAAATCCAGAATCAGATATTGGGGATTCAACCTGAAAACCAGAAAAGCAAAGCAGCCAAGCCACTAGAGAAGTCTTATCTCTACTAAGGCTGGGTGGCCATAAACTAAGCAACTAAGCCTCTCTCTCCTCTCATTTTGTATTCTCTCTAGTGCTGGGATTAAAGGCATGTGACTCCCTAGGACTGGGGTTAAAGATGTGAGCCACCACCACCTGGATTTGTTTCTGCAGTGATCTTGTGTAGCCCAGGGTAGCCTTGAACTCACAGAGATCCATCTGACTCTGTCTCCCAAATCCTGGGATTAAAGCTGTGTGTCACCATTTCCTGACCTCTAGTGGCTTTAGCTTTGCCTCTGGTCTTCAGGAAATATTTATTTATCAAAATAAAAATAATATACCACTACAGACTTTAATCATACCAAACTTTTCACCCATTATTTTGTACAGTTAAATTTAATTTCGTATACTCTTTAGCTACAGGGCACCTTGGGAAAGCGGCTCTCAAACTTGCTCTCCTTCTTCACAGTTACCCACAATACCTCACTTCATAAAGGAATGTAAAGATGGAATAACATCACGCAGACCGGGCTCTCTTCCCTTCTGAGCACATCGGGTACAAAATTACCCATTTCGAGGAGGAATGCTGGTCCCCAGTTCTCGCATGCTCCTTTCCGCACCTCTGTAAACAGCTCTGGAATCCTCACCTGCCCATACTTTTTTCTAGCATCCCCAGGAAACCAGCCAAGCCCACACAGGAGTTCACATTCTTTTATCTGTTTTACTGGTCTGTTTTCTCCTGCTGTGACGATTTTTCTATTCTCACAAGCACACAGATGTCTGCATAGAGCATGCCTTTAGAATAAGAAAAAAAGGACCAGGGTTTGAAATAGACGTTTTCTTTACACTATTTTAATATAGTCGGTTCTTGGGATTTCTCATTTGTAAATGAGGAAGAATAATTAGACTTATTTTTAGGACTGCCAGGGTGAACTGGTGTCATATATGGGAGGATTTATAAGCATTTGCTGTTACTGATAGTGATAAGACCTCATGTGTCTAGTAGCTCAGTATAGTTGGGAGGCCTTAGGATGGGAGTGGAGGCTGAAAGGTTAGCAAGCCTTCAGCATTCATGGAGGGGGGCATTAAGGTCATTAACAGTTTAATAGGTGAAAAGGTGCCAAGAGCATTACGATTTTACAGTCGACCAGGCTAAGGGGCTCAAAGGGTTTGATTGATGCCATTCAACTCCAGAGGCAGGGTTCACCCAAAAGGAAGAATTGAGCCTCTTGCTTTGGTATTTCTCAAGGCCTTCTTAAACTCACACCACAGTGTGGGTGGCAGCAGGGCTCTGTAACTTCGGAAGCCCTGGGTACTTTTTGACACGCAGTTTCTTTCGCTGGCAGAATATGGAAAACAAAACCCACGGCTCACAAGTTTGTGCCCTGGACGAAAAACCTCTGCGAAAGGGGTGGAACACTAGGCAAATAAGAGCTGGAACTGGCAATGGCCCTCAGGTCCTTTAGCTTCTAGTCCTAGGAGTCGCTCCTGTCTCCTCCCACTTTGGAGACGGCTGTGTAGGAAGGAGGATTAACCCCGGGGGAGGAGTTCCGCCCCAGCTCCCCAGCCTGCACCAGCACGCCCGCCCGGCCTTCGCGCCCACACAGCGCTTGGGTCTCCGTCCTGCACCCTAGCCCCGGCTGCGCTTCCTAGGGCAGGTTCCAGGCTCTGCAAAACCGGCGGGCCTCCAGGATGCAGGCCCCGCACAAGGAGCACCTGTACAAGCTGCTGGTGATCGGCGACCTGGGTGTGGGCAAGACCAGCATCATTAAGCGCTACGTGCACCAGAACTTCTCCTCACACTATCGGGCCACCATTGGTGTGGATTTCGCGTTGAAGGTGCTCCACTGGGACCCGGAGACTGTGGTGCGCTTGCAACTCTGGGACATTGCAGGTGAGCGCTCTGAGCAGCGCAAGCAAAGCGGAGAGATTGGGGGAGCAGAGAGTGAATTTTTAGCTCCTTTCCAGTCCTGGGACCCTGGAGTGCGACCAAGCAGGAGATCGAATCACCAGTGTGGTCCACTCTAGGAAACTTGGGCTAGTGGCTTGGAAACCTATTTTCAAAGATAAGAAAGTGTTTGCATGTTTTTGTCCGTTGTTTCTGAGTGGCAACTTCAAGTAACTTTGCTCTCACTGGGTGTTCTGTGGCCATGGCTCAAGCTGGTTCTTCCACTTTCCCCTGGGATTCCTGGGCTCAGAGCAGTCTGTGGCCCGGACCCAGGAGACTATAGTGGCATTCTGTATCCATTCTAGTCTCTTTCTGGATACAAGTAGCCCCGACTGGGCCCAGAGAAGGCCCATGTGGCCTTCATTCTGGCCTGCAGAGGGGAAGCCCCTAGGAAACTTAAGAGGTAACAGGATTGTCTCAAGTTAACTCTTGTTTACGCAATCTCGAGTCTTAGGAATTTAGTTTATTCCAAATTTCACTACTGTGGTCACCTCTTCACTAGAGAAAGTTTGAGATTGTTGATTTTGTATACATCTAGAACAAGCTATCTCTTTCCATATCTTTCCTGTCTTCTCCATCCCTGTCTCTCGCTCTCTTTCCATAGTCTCTCTTAGAAAGGAGACTGCGCACGTGTTTTAGGACAACTGTTTTTTGTTTTGTTTTGTTTTTTCTGAGACAGGGTCTCACCACCTACCCCTGGCTGTCCTGGAAATTGTTATGTAGACCAAACTGACGTCGAACTCATAGACATCCACCGGCCACTACCTCCCCAGTGGCGGAGAAGGTGGTGAAGCAGGGTGGGGGTTGTGACAATGTTCATGGCATTTGCTTTAAGATTTCTTAATTTGATCCTGGTGCATTCTTTGAGAAATTGAAACTATGATAAACGTTTTTATGGTGTTTGAAATCAGAATTTGGCCACCAGGTATACCAGCTCTTAGGAAAGGTGAAAACTGAGGTTGCAGTGGCGCGCCTTCAATCCCAGCACTCGGGAGGCAGAGGCAGGCGGATCTCTGTGAGTTAGAGGCCAGCCTGGTCTACAAGAACTAGTTCCAGGACAGGCACCAAAGCTACAGAGAAACCTTGTCTAGAACCCCCCCACCCCCACCCAAAAAAAAAAAAGTGAGTCCGACTGTCTGCTTGTAACCTGGGCGTGCCTGGCCTCTTATTCTAGAAGCTTAGTCACTTACCTGATCAGTAGCATCGTATTAACCTGCCAGGGCTTAGGCAGTGATGGCTCAGAACCTTCCTGCTTGAGCAGTTTGGAACTCTGATGAGTTCTCTGCTGTCCACTTCAGACAGCCCTCTTTAGTCTCTGTCATGGAGTGAGGCACTAAGAGCCGCTTGCTAAGAGCTGGATCTCAAATAAGCAATTCTTTTTCAGAAAATATGTTCCTTTCAGCTAATACATCTGACTGCAAGCATTTTGTCATGACTTGAAATGAGAACCAGAGGAGAAAAATTCCTGAAAGGATGTTTCTGGTCTTGAGACCCTTAGTCTTCTGTAACCATGAGCTTTGCCAGGTCTTATGATAAAGGCTAGTGCAGACAGGTTCATGGTTTGGATCTTCAGTAGGTTTAGGGAAATGTGAGTTATTGGAGACTTGAAGATGGTATCACCCAGAGTTTTTGGAAGCTTTCATCCCTGGTCTGTGTGCTCTGTTGCCGCATGTTTTAGTGTCTGAATTGTCTTCTGACTGCACCGTTGTTTCCAGGATCACAGTTTAGAATAGCTTACTGTTTAAAAGATGTAGCTGTCACTAGCACCAATTTCAAGTCCAAGTAGCATCAGTCTTCAGTCTTGTTAAACATCTGTGAGTTTTAGTTTCCTCCTCTAAGTTGGAGGAAGAGAAAGGTATAAAGATTCTCAGCTTAAATTCTAGAATGGGCTATCTTCAGAGTAGAATACCTCTTTCTGAATCTCACTTTTTGTCGTATGTATTGTGTGGTTATTGGCAAATCTACCAACACCATTGTATCATTTTTCTTATCTATTAACAGGGAATATCTTTTATTCCACCAAGTAAGAGAAGAATAACCAAAAGTTCAAAGTAAAGACAATACTACTTACTATCCAGGAGCTTATTCAGTTACCACTATTTGAACAGTTATATATGTTAAATAAGAGGAACATGACATACATGTAGCAATTAAATCCTAATAAGATTCAGTTCCTATGTTGCACATATATCCCATCCCATAATAAAGCGCCAGTGTTATTTTTGAGTCTCACCCATTTTGCAACATAAAGCAACTTAAGTTCCAAGCTTGCTGTCAGGAACAATTTGAGCAATTTAACTCCCAGACTTGAGAATGCTTTTCCAAGGCGTAGTTTCAGACCAAGGTTGTGAAGGCTATAATCATAGAAGTCTGTGCAAGTAGGAAATCGGAAGGATCTGAGATGCATTTGGCAGACAGAATGGCATTCAGACTTGCTGTAATGCCCAGGTCACTCTTTCTTTGATAGCCTCAAACTCAAAGGCCCTGGAACTCCTGAGTTAGAGGTTGAAAGCTTTTTTAGGTAAAAGCTAGGTAATGGGGGGATAGGATGGTTTGGAACATAAATGTTTCACAGTATGTTGGGGACCTGTGGGTTTTAAGGTGATGGGAAATCTGTCCCCCACTCTCCACTCAGACTCGAGTTAGGTTAGTATGTCTTCTAGTACACGCAGGTCACGGAATGTCATTCTATTCTTCTTAGCTATGCTGTGTGTCTATAAAGAATGGCTAGTAGTGAAACAAGTTTTGAGAATGTTCAAGTTCTTTTCTTTTAACTTAAGAGCTAAAACATTATGTGTATGGGTGTTTTGTCGGCATGTATGTCTGTGCACTACATATGTGCTGTGCTTATAGAAGACAGAAGAGAGCATTGGATCCTCTATAATCAGAGTTACAGATAGTTATGAGCTATGAAGTGGGTCTTGGGAATTGAATTCAGGTAGGCCTTCTGCAAGAGAAGACTTAGGGCTTCTAATTGCGGAGCCATTTCTTAGGTCCTTTCCCTTGTTTTGTTGTGTTCCTCAGACAATGTAGCTCAGGTTACACTTGAACTCACTGAGAGGCCAAAGACGATTTAAACTTCTGCTCTTCTTATACTACCCAAGTGCTGAGATTACATGTAGTGCCATCGTGTTCAGTTTTTGTAATATTGGGAATAAAATTAAGGGCTTTGCACTGAGCTTCATCTTCAACCTTGACACCCTTGATGAAATGGAAAAGACTTACTCTTTCCTTATAGGATATTAGGCTATTACAATTTTATTTATTTTATTTTTTCCTAGGTAGAATCTTTTATGTTTTATTTGCTTTTATTTAACACTCATCCCTCCCCAGCTCCTCCCATTTGTTCCCCACCTTTCCCTCTCTTTAGGTGATAGATAATCCTTTTTTCTCCCTATAATTTTTCTGGATATTATTATATACCCGTATGGAGAAATGGAAACAGATGAATGAAATTTTTCTTTTTGAAAATTCCATCATTGGCTGAGACATGAATTTATATTCCTCCTAATATAATACATATATATATCAACAAAGAAAAAAGTTTACACTTGAGGCTTCTGTCCTTATTACTCTCCAAACCTGATACCAGCAATTGCCACATTAGTGTGTTCAGAGAAGTGGATAATTCTCACCTAAGAACTGATGTACTATGGGACACAACTTCAGGAATTGAGACAATTGCAGATCTGGCAGCTACCATCCCTTAAGCACCTGTTCTTATGGTTGTCCAAAAACCTGTAATTTCCTAGTAAAATAGCTGGCTATATGGTCATGTCAGAATTTAACACATGGCTGTTGAACACGTCCCTCCCCACCTTCTCTAGTAGCTTTGCTCTACTTCCTCTGATTTAATAGTAAGCATTTCAGATACATTCTATAAGAAGTAGGAATTATATATAGTGAAAATGCAATGCCGATGTTGGTCAAGTTATGAAATCTTATGGGACCTCAGGTGTTCCAGCTATAGAATAGCAACTATTTTATTTGTCTGTGATACCACATTTGGATGATGCTCTCTTTTAGGCTCTACCATCTTTAATATCATAACCTGACTTTGCCTTCAGTAAAACATGATAGTTTTCTTAACTAAATTAATCGTGAGCATTTTGACATACAAGTTTTATATCCTCTGCCTTGTCTGTAAAGTGAGGGTAACAGAACTTGTATCTGTTAGAGTTGTTATAAAAGAAATAACTGAGTTAATTCATGAGCATTCCTGACACACAAGAAACACATTACCATTTTTATTCTTATTATGATAGTTGCCACTATTATAAACTGCTTTCACATACATTTCCTGATTGATCTTGATGTTTGTAGAGAAAATAGTATCAAGCTCATTTTATCCTAATGAAGATCAAAAATCAAAGAAGCAGGGGACTTGTTCACAGAAGGGCGGAAATAGTATATTTGTCTAACTGAAGTGTGTGTGTGTGTGTGTGTGTGTGTGTGTGTGTGTGTGTGTGCAACGTGACTGAGTCTGCTAGACATTAGAAGACCCAAGTCCAAATTCAACAAATACAGTGTAAAACATCACATTTGCAGACAGAGTGCTTCAGCATGGAGAAGTTCATTGCTGCACTCTTCCACATGACAGCTGCCTCTCAGAAGACCCACTTATGAGAACAGCATTTCCATTCCAACTACACTGTCTTTTCTCACTCACTTGGGTCACCATGGTAGGCTGCTTTATAGTTTTCAAACACTCATGTTGTGAACTCAACTGACTGAAGGGTTTAAATCGGGCTATTTCCTTAGTATTCATATCTAAAATAAGTTACCTAATGAATTTTATAAGTTTAAAGTGTCTTGGCAAGAGAAATAGATGTATAGAAAAAGCTATCTTTTGAAAACAAGTATGTCAAGTAAAACAAAACTGAGTTCGAGGATGGACTCATTTCTGCAGGGGAATTTCTTGCCTTGTTTCTATCCTGGATAATTATAGGTTTCCAGATCTCTATGAGGAACAGCATGTTGTGTGCTTGCCGTTAAACAGAGGGTACAGTAAGCAGAGATGGAGAACTTTCAACATTGTGCAGGAAACACAAAAACTGGGGAATGAGCTTAACTACGATTGTAAAAGATGTGAGTCTTCATTTATTAAAATCTCTAAAATTTGCAGTAAAATGTCACTCATTTGAAGGTCAAGTGGAAAACTATCTTCTTTGTAAGTTTTCAGTACATTAAACGGGGCAATAACTTGTAAAAATTAATTTTATTAAGTCACATCATCTTGTAAGTATTCATCTAAACCATCCCAGTCCTTTTAGAGACGAGGCAGCTATTATTTCGAAGGGAGTAGCATTTGATTCTTCAGCCCATAGAATGTAGTAATGATAGAACTAATTCCATGTTTATTATTGATGTGGTCTGGAGAATTAAAACCTTTTTTAACCTTAGATGTCTGATGTTATCTTAAGCACTGAGATTCAAAGGTCATGGATTTGGATAGGCAAGAGGGATCCACAGTTCAGTTGCTAGCAATACATCTTTTTTCTGTAGTTCTGGGGAATTGAACTCAGAACCCCATGAAGGCTCTGTAAGGCACCATGGAGCTACAGCATCAGGCACTTTAACAGCAATCTGAAAATGAAAACTATCCTAACCACTATGCATTGTGACTTATATTTCAGTCATTTTAACTCCTTGGCAATCCCTGTTGTCTCTATTCCGTCTTATTTTGTCACAGAATCCATGTGATCTTTTCTGTCTTCACATGTCATAGTCCTTGCTAATATTTGACTCATTTGAAAAGTCACACCCCTATGTAAACCCCCCAATTGTTTCCTGTCAGTAGAAGCTTCTTCCTCTTTTAATCTCATGTGACTTTGTTTTATTGCTCTGTAATACTTCTCTCACCAAGACTTGCATAAAGGTTATTTTTGTTATCTTGTAGATATCCTTTCCAAGTTTTAGATGACTTGGCCATGAGTTATTTGGTGTACAATTTAATTAACTGATCAGCAAAGAAATAGAGAAAGAGAAGGGCATTCTAGTGACTTTTCCTACTGTAATAAAATGTTCTAATGAAAGCAATGTAAGGGAGAAAGGGGTTTCTCCTAGCTTACAATTTGCCAAGTGGGGGAAATCAAGACAGCAAAAGCCTGAAGTATCATATTCATAGTCAGAAAGCAAAGAACACTGAATGCATGCATGTTAGCACTCGGCTTGCTTTCTTCATTTTAAACAGTGCAGCTATACACACAGCTAAGATGGCTCTTCCCATGTCATTTAACATAATCAAGAAAATCTCCCACAAGTGTGCCCACCTCCCACGTGCTTCCAAATTCTGTCATCCCAGAGGACAATCAAGCAAGGTCCTAATGTTTTTGAGGCAGAGGATTTTGAATTTAAGAAGATTGAAAAACTTTAAGTGTTTTGTCATCTTTATCCCTGATTCTGTAGTTTTCGTAATGTGCACTATCATGGGCTTTAGTTAACCTGTGGTCCCTATATTTACACTCAGATTGAACTTCTGATTTCTCTACCGATCTTGCATAAAGTTGCTCTCCCAGGAAGCATAATGAACTTTCTTGTTTCCTTCCTAAGTCTAATACAGATGAAATATTTATAGTGTAAAGGGGATGCTAAAAGATTTCTGTCTAATTCATAGGGCGAAGTTCAAAACAAATTGATTCGAAGTCCTTGACGAGAGAGCTGCTTTCCTCTGCAATATAATGTGTTGTTAATAGCTCTATTTATTGAATGTCAGGCATATTATAGGTATATGCATCATTACATTTATTGCTCACAGTGAGTTGATCTGGTCACCACTATTATCACACAGAGATAAGAAAACTCTGCTTATTTGGGCTATAAAAATGACAAACACATAGAACTTTTTGAAAAGCAGACAGATAAGGAGCGCTGCTGAGTTCCAATTTGTGATGCATCTGGCCACCACTCCCATTTTCTAGCTAGCCTGTGGTAATGCTTCCCAGTAGATGATGCCATGATGTGATAGCTTTGTAAATCATAGACTGTTAAAAATTCTCCTGTAAGGTAAGCTCGATTCTTTACATTTCATCATCGAAGGAAGCTTATGGGACTGGCCTTAATAACAACCACCTCAAACATGACATTTAGGCTGAAAAGCTACAGGGCCTGAGGGGCAGAAGTCTCTCATTTAAGAAACAAGACTAAGGATTGCTGTGTGGGACCCGAATAATAAGTAACTCCTATAGTGACAGGAGGGTCTTTCTGTGGGTATACAGTGATGTATGTGTGTTCTAAATGTAAGGGAAATAGAGTAGTCTCTGGAGGCTGAAGCAGAAAATCTCACACCAAATTCACCAAATTCTGGGTGTCAGAATAATGTCTTATTATGCCCTCAGACAAAAGAAATGCCTATGAATTCTGTTCTCTGAAAAGTTAACACCAACTTACTTAGTAAGCATGTGTTTGGGGGCTAGGGATTAACTCAGTCAGGAGAGTGCTTACCTAACACACATAAAGTTTGATCTTCAGCACTATGTATAACCAGGCAGAGTGACATTCACCTGGAATCTCAGCACTCCAGATTGGAGGCAGAAAGATCAAAACTTAAAGGTCATCCTGGGCTATATATAGCAAGTTCAAGGCCAGCCTGGAGTACAGGAGGCTTTGCTATACGCAAATACAAAAATGTGTCTTCTGACAAATAATTATCCACTTGAGAAAAACAGTATAATTTACAAAAGAAAATTATTATTATTTGATTTTTAAAAGCTACAGTTTAGGAATATGTGTGTCCTTGTATATGGAATGGTCTCTTAGAAGGTTGAAACTACCCATTATCTTTATTGCCTGTTCGCATTGATTTTTTGCATGATTCTTGTTTTCTGATTTCCAAAATTAAACTACTCTAAATTAACAGTGTCTGATATAGCTACTTAACCATAAATACTACTGTATTTGCCGCAAGATTTTAAAATATCACATGGGTTTCCTGGGGGCTTGTTAGAGGATTTCTGGCATGTGTTTTGGGGAATAGGTATTCTAAAGGAATCTAGGAATCCTTCAGTAGTGAAGATTTAGGAAATAAAAGGATATTTTTATATGTTATGTATTAAATTGTCCTTAAAGGCTAATTAGAGCTACCATTTCAAATGCCAAGTAATTCTAAGATTGTTTTCCATTGGATGTGTTGAGCTTATTATTTCGTGAACATATTTCAGGTGGATTATTTGTTGTTGTTTTAGAGCAAAAAAAGTTTTCAATTAAAAATTGTTGGTGTTTACTGATCTTAATGAATAGAATCATAAGATTTAAAAATTAAGAACATTTTTTTATGGAGTCATATTATCTTGCATGTTTTAGCTCAGTTAAATATATCACAGATGACTTGTTTATTCTTGATGGATAGATTCAAGGAATGTTAACTACCAAGAGGCTGGAATCAGAGACGTTGTTTGCAGGGGATCTAAAGAGATGGGAAGAGCCTGTGTGGTTCTGTTACAGGCAGGTGGGGATCTTTAGCAACAGTTTAGTAGAGTAGGAAGCAAACACATAAGATCTAAGACTCCACTTTATTCGGTCTACTCCTTTCCTTGCTGGGGTTCCCTCTCACAAATTTAATAGTCACTTCATTGCTTGGAGTTCCTGTATTGTTAGTTTCATTATGCTACGTAAACCGATTAGGAGCGCACACTTAGAGCCTCTTAGAGTCTAACTTCTCATTTTGTACCTTAGCTCTAGGCTCTAGGCCCATGAATCTCTCCAAGTGTTGATCCTGAGACACAGTGCCATTGGAAAGTGAATTTGGAAGTAGTGCACAGAAATTAAAAGGAGAATAGCTTAAATCTACAGCCCTGACCACATCCTGGAACTTCTGGCCATATAGAAGTTTATATCTTTGTAACATATATTTCATAACAGAAGTACCAACTGTAACATGTCAGAATCCTGACCTGCTTTCTGCCAGAGTCTCACACATCAGACCTGTGCCTGATGAGATCCTTTCCTTCCCATCTGTGGTAGAGTCATGTTGTCTTTGAGGCTCTAGGAGTCATGCTTGAATCATCCCCTGCACAATTCCTCTGCTATGTCCATCTCCAGTTTAATCCAGGAAACAGACCATCTTCAAAACTATTCATTTAATTCAAATAATACTCTCTTGCTAGTTGTTGCAAAACCTTCCTGAACTGGTGTCTCCAGTTCTATCTTTACTGCCACGAATCATTTCTCAATACAGCAGTATTAGCAATTCGTGATTTCTCACCTGCTTACATTCCTTCAGTATTCTCATATCTTGCCTGGAGCTAAAGACAACAGCAATGCAATGGCACCAAACTGTTTATACTTTGGACATTCTCATCTCTGTTTTTATCCCAGTCCACGCTGACCCATGTGCAGCCTTTGGTATCCCACTCAATCCCCTTACTATTCCCCAAAGACTTGCCAGACTGACCTGACTTTGTTTATCTTTGTACCGGGCACTCCCTCAGTTTAAACCTACAAAATATTCATGTAATTTCTTACTTTAGTCTTTTGGTCTTTGCTCAAATTATATCCATCTACTGGGTAGTTCCTTACACAACTTTTAAAATTCTGCCCCCTCCCCCAGAATATGTTTTTCTCTTTTCCTGATTGATTTTTTCCCTAACTTTTTTTTTTAAATAAAAAGCACGTAAATAGTATTCTTTCAATCTTATTTGCTTTTAAAAATGTGTTGTCTACCTCTCACCAGTGGAATGATAATCACCATGGACTAAAAAAAAAAATTTATTCTAATTGCTAAAACAATTCTTAGAAAATCATAAGCATTAAAGTTTTTTGTTTGTTTCTTTGTTGTTGCCTGATGAGATAGCTTGTTTATTCCAGTTCAAGTGGAATGACAGAGAAGAATACTAAGACAAGATAGGCATGTTTAAGCCATGGTAATCCTACACTTGTCTGTTGGGAGGGAACTAAGGGGTTAAGGCTATTAGCTAGCTTTTCTGGCATTATGAAAAACTATCTGAAGGGGAAATCTTAATAAAATAATAAGGTTTATCTTATCTCATTGCACATAAGAAAGAAAGATGTGGAAAAGATAAGACATATATGTGTGTATGTGTGTGTGATATAAATATGAGACCTCAAAGCCCACCCCTAATGACATATTTCCTCCAACATGATCACAATTCCTCCCACAAGGCTGCACCTACTCCAACAACATAACTACACACACACACAAACATGCACACACACACACACACACACATTTTAGCCACTGTTCCATTGCTGCGAAGATGCTTACACTTTTAGAGTCCATTATCATGACTGAGAGCATGCTGGCAGGCAGGCTTGGCATTGGAGAAGTAGTTAAAAATTCTACATCCTTATCCACAAGCAGAGAAAGGCTGGTCCTGGCATGGGTTTTTGAAATCTCAAAGCTCACCTCCAGTGACACACTTCCTCCAACAAGACCACCACTCCTCCAACAAGGCTACACCTGCTCCAACAAGGCCATATTTACTAATTTTTCTCAAATAGTCTACTCCCTGATAATTTAGCATTCAAAATTATGAACCTATGGAGGACATTCTTATTCAAAACACCTATAGATAGATAGATAGATAGATAGATAGATAGATAGATAGATAGATAGATAGATAGATAGATAGATAGATAGACAGATAGATGGATATAGATAGATAGATGATAGATAGATAGATAGATAGATAGATAGATAGATAGATAGACAGATGATAGATAGATAGATAGGTATAGATAGATAGATGATAGATAGATAATAGATAGATAGATAATAGATACTAGATAGATAGATAGATGATAGATAGACAGATGGATAGATAGTTGATAGATAGATAAGATAGACAGATAGATAGATAGATAGATAGATAGATAGATAGATAGATAGATAGATAGAGCAAATTCCCACAGGCAAGGTGATTTATTTCTTCCTGTCTTCCAGCCACACCCCATATCTGTTTGGCTTTAGCTATATGAAACCAGTATTTTCATGACCTGGTCCCCTCAGCTAAGGAAAAGCTCAGGTTTTTTCCGGAGACTCTTCTAATCCAATCACAACGCAGTGTTTCTTTTTCACTCAGTATGTGAACCACACAGAGTTCAAAGCTGGTTATGGGGGTGATAGAAATTTGATTATGGTTGTGGGTCAGTTGGTAGGTTTCGGGGGTGATTATAGAAGTTTGGTACTAAGTATAATCTATGCCTAAATGAAGAAAAAAAATCTAGTTTAATAGATACCTTTCTGTCACTGGCATCATCAGGGGGAAATAGTGAGGAGCAAATACATTAAAATCTACCCCCAGATGATCACTGAGGCACCTAAAAACAAGAAAACCTAAAACCTTCATAAGATGCCATCTATTGAAATACATGGGTTTCCCCAAGCCTTCAGAACAAGATTACTCTATTGACAGCTTAGTGGTTTTCTCACTTCAGCAGGAACTACATAATTTGATTATTTTTCTTCCAGAGAATTGTGAAATAGCTATGTTTACTTTGGATTTTATGTTGTTTTCCTACTTTTCGCATACTAGTCATATAAATACAGACATGTACACAACCTTTGTAGGAGGAGACTTGCTTGTTCGTACCGACCGCCCCGCTAGCTTAGCCCTGAAATAATCACAATAATCACACAGAAATTGTATTCATTAAAACACTGCTTGGCCATTAGCTCTAACTTCTTATTGGCTAAGTCTTACGTATTAGTTTAACCCATCTCCATACTGGAGACTCTAACTCGCATCCTTCTCAGGGTGGAGGATCCATGGCTTCTCCATCTCTGTCCTTGTTCCTCCCAGCATTCAGTTCTGTTCCCCTCCCCTGCCTACCTGTGTTCTGCCCTATCAAGGCCAAAGCAGTTTCTTCATTCAGTAACCAATACAAACAACACATAGAAAGAAGGACCTCCTACACCAGACCTTGTTAGAATAAAGTTCATTTTTCTCCTCCAGTGAACACTTATTATTGACTAGAAATGACAGTCAATTACAGAGTAGGAATGCCGGCCTGTATTAGTGGCTTGTGAACATATATTGATGTATTGTAGAAAAATAATGAAACTTTAAATGCAATTTATTTTCATCATTGTATCTGGTGCTCTATCCTGTATCCAAAAGAGAAAGAAATGGTCCTCAGGCTTTACAACACATCCTTACCTGCTCCCGAAAAATTTCAGGGCCGCAAGTGAGGCAGAAGCATGAAGACACATCGTAATAGGTAATCATGACGGAGGATGAGACGATGATGTGGGTTTGGGGAGATGGTTCAGAGAGGAAGAATGATTGCTGTGTAAATGTGAGGACCCAAGTTCAAATCCCTGATGCTCACATAAAAGCTGCCTAAGGTTCTTAGGAAGATGAATTTTCAAATAGGACTGGGCCATAGAACATTTGGAAGGAAGTGAGATAATTTGTAAAAGTAGCTGAAACATGATAGTCAAAATTTCTTTAGTATGTTTAAAACTTAATAAAAATATGATATAGGTTCTAAAAATAGGGATTTGGATCAAAGTTTAAGACAAAGCAGTATTACAAGTACTTAAGCAGAGGCAAAAATGTGAACAAAATCCTATTGCCTCTAATTCTGTCTACTAGTGATTGCTGGTGGCAGGGACTAATGAAGGGGCATTTTTATTTTATGAGCCCAATCCTTATTTTACATTGAATCATAAAATTATACACATATACACATACATATATCAGAACAAAAGTAGTTGTACATCATTTTTCTTTGAAAAATAAAATACTGAAAATGCAATATATTTAGTAAAATGCATGCCAGTATAACCTCAAAAAATACTTCAGATACATTTTGAACATAAGATTATAGACTGGTGAAATTAGACATGAAGTAATGAATGGTTTGTAGATTATAACCTTCTATACTTCCGCTTAGGTTTTATGCCTGTTTGGGAGACTCATTGCTTGGCTGTTCTTAGTGAGAACATTTTGGGTATTGATTGTTATAGTTATCTTCAGCTGCCAACTTGACAGATGCCTAAAATCACCTAGGAAGAGGGATCCTCAACTGCTAATTGGTGTGGGTGGGCCTAGCCTAGTGTGGGAAGGGGGGCTCAGACTCTGTAAGTGCTAGTGGATTCAGAGCCTTAAAACAAGCTGGGAAGCAGCATTTCTCAGTGATCTCTGCTTCCGTTACTGACTCCAGATTCCTGCCTTTCCTTCCCGCCTTGACTGCCTTTGAAGATGAACTTGTATGCAAAATAAACCCCTTTTCTCTGGGTTGATTTGATTAGTGTCTTATCACTGTCCCAGAAAACCAACAAGAAGAACACTCATTATTAAGTGAAAATACCATTAAATACACATTATGGTTGTAACATTTGTATTTCTTTTTGCCTGCGCTTATGACACCAAGGGAATCATTTCAAGTGACAGAAAACAGAGTCAAGGTTTGACTAAATCTTAGCAAAGAGCAACTAAGGGGGCCTTAGCAATCAACCTTATCAATTTCATTTCCCACAGCAGAAAACTCAGATTCAGAGAGAGACATATTCATTTAAAGCTCTCTTGATTTGTTTAAGATTAATGGTGATAACGTTAAGGCCCATGTCTTCTGACTCCTTAAATAAATGAGTTTACAATTTCCCATCCCTTAGGCTGGGCGCAGAATCATGAGCTATATCCATACCATGATGGGCTGTGTTTAGAGGCCAGGAGAGAAGACCTCCACCTGGTGGAGCAGGCCATTTTTAGTAGACAAGCCAAGTATAACTCTCTTTGCTTAAGAAACTTCTCATGACCAGAAGGCCTACATTTCAGAAGCACAGAGTTAAGTATCTGTCCAGTAAATGTGTGTTGAGTGATTACTGTTATGGCAGAGATGGGTTTTGAATTATAGTCTTTGCTTTGCTTTAAAGAAAATTTACTTAGGCTAGATTAGACAAGTCTCTATTCTACCTTCAAGTAGGCACTCGCTAAGAGTCACATGATTCCCACTTTTACCAAGAAGTGCACAGAGGACTGTCACCTGATGAAGGATATGATGTGAGACCCAGAAATGCTCTGGTCTGCCTGTGACCCCTTTCCGGAATGTCAAAAATACCAACTTTCCCAGTGGCTTAACCCAATGACCTCCACATACAAAGGTCTTTTCTCTCTAGGGAAGTTGCCTTCTCCTTGTTTCTGCTGTGTTCATTCACACCCTTCCATGCACATTGTCCTTTGAAAATGCCAGTCAGGGTAGAATACCTAATATGTTGCTCTTTGCACAGTCTGAATATTATCCTTGTCCGTATGTTAGTGTAAGGTCACCATTCTTGGGAGCCACCTACTTTGCAAACCCCTGGACAAGTAGATTGTTAAATAACCCGTGACTGCCCTTCATCTAGTTAGCTCTCTAGAGAGATCATAAGACTTCCTTAACAAGCCTAGAGGCCCTCAGAATTCTGAATGATCACAGAAGGCTTCTTTCCTTTTTGTCCTGAAATGTCCTGCCCCACCCTGAACAGTATCAAAGGAGGTCATTATTTGTATCATGCATTAAAAAAGAATAAAGAAGGGGTCATTGGGGAAAAAGGAAAGTTCATCCGTAGGTTGCACGTCATATGAAAAACGTTTTACTCTTCCCTTCATTGACTGGATGACTGTGAGAAACAGTTTTCACTTTCTCTGTGGTGCAACCTATGTAAGAAATGTCAGCTTGTCACATGCTGGTCTTGATGAAATGCTGCTCTCCAGCACACATTCGTGAGCAGATGCTCAGATACTAAGGCAAGAGCCGGCTAGTTCCATCCCTTCCCATGATGTACTTAGGGAAGCACGGTTTCTTTAATAGCAATGTGAAAATCATCTACAAAACATTCACTACGTTATGTTAAAATTCACCAGCACAAAATCTTGTGTTCTAAGGTTATCTAAAGTATTTTTGATGTTATATTGGCATCCACTTTCCTAAATACATTGCATTTTTAGTAGTTTATTATTTCTAAGGAAAGTGATGCATACCTATTTTTTATTCTGATTTGTATAATTTTATGATTCATGTAAATAAAGATTTGGGACTCATAAAATAAGAATCCATCCTTCGTTAGTCCCTGCCTCCAGAAATCACTAGCAGACATAATTAGAGGTAATAGGATTTTGCTCACTTTTTGTCTCTGCTGAAGTACCTAAGTGTTTTTGTCTTAAATTCTGATCTAAAACTGTTTTTTAGAACTTATATTTCTATTATATTTTCAGCATAGTAGAGAAATTTTGACTGTTGGGTGCTTAGTTAATGCCTTCCATCTGCACAAAACTGATCTTCATAGTCTTAGGGACACTTTCCAGATGAGGAGAGCTTAATTGAGAAAGTATAAGAAACTTGCCAATACTCATTAGGAAGATTTTCAGAGCAAAACTGCTTCTGGCTGACTGCAACTAATTCCCAAACCAATCTTTATTCTTTAAAGGAAACGATTTTCTTCAATAGCAAGATTATTTCTTTGTCTAATGGACTGTAGACTCCTTAATGGAGAGACTGGTTCACTGGTACATTGTAAGGACACAGACCAGAGACTAGCACAGATTCCACAGACATCCAGCAAGTCTCTGTAAAATTGGATTGAGTTGGCTGTTTGTAGAACATAAATCTGGAGTCAAGTTAGCTCAAGAGTGTGGCTTAGAAGCTGACAGTACTTGATGTTAATGGATAACATGGCTTTGGATTCAGGTAGCTGAGGTTTGAATTCTGGTTTTGTAAGCTTGTGGTCTATTTTACATGGGCAAGCTGCACACACATGTTCCAATTCTCAGTTTTCTCATTTTACACTGAGGATAATGACTGGGAATGTAGCCCTGCTGTAATGCGACAACAGTCAAATCTCGCAGGAAGTTGGTTTCTGATGCTGAGGAGTTGGGAGCTTTTGGAAGTGTCAGAGAGGATGGTTTCATGCATTTGTGACCCATGCTTCCGTTAAAAGAGAGGTATTCCCAGTTTTCATTTTTCCCTATTTGTTTTATTGCTTTCATTTTCAGGTTAGTTCTCTGGTGAGATGTCTTTACTTAGGGTTATGTTTTATAATGCTGTGTAGAGAGTAACCAACCGCAGTTGTAGATATAGTGGCAATCTCAACTTTAATGTTCACTAGAAGATAATTTGTACTCTTGCTTAAATACTGATAGAGCTCAGAGATGGTGCCTCTAGGATACTTGCTAAGGGACTATATTTTGGAATGCATTTAGAGGAAATATTTAAGAGTGGGGTGAGGAGAGAATGTGAAAGTCAGAAAGATAGAATGATAAGAAGGAAATGATATGAAATATGAGAATTGCCAGAGGAAATATTTTAGAGTAGGTAAAGAGGAAGGAAGGACAGTCATAAAAGCTTATTAAAAACAAAAATCCCTGAGACTCTGGTTAAAACACAAAAACAAAAATTAATGTATAAAAGTTGTAATAATAATAGCTCTTCTGTGAAACAGAAGTCATTTTAAGTGTAGTTAAGAGGATGTGGTTTCTCCTTGACCTTGTATTGTCTTTTGAAACAGTCTTCATTGGTGATTTAGGGGAGATTTATAGTGTCAATAATTCAAACAAGTTATGTCAGTTTGTCCTTGTGAGAGAAAATTGTATGGCTAAAGTCCACTTTCTGCCATAATTCTCAGTTTGTGACACTTACTGTCAAATTGCAACTTTGTCTCTGATGTTTTGAAGATGGTACTTTTTGTCGGAACTTTCTATGACTGAGATTGTGAAGGAGTTTGGAAGACCTGCTTGCTCGTGTTTACCTTCTATTGAGTCTCCTGAATACCATACCAAGTTCAATAGCTTGTCTAAGCAGTGGCAGGAGTATAGATTGGGGATTGTAGAGAAGTTTCAACTTCAGGTTCCACACTCACGATGTTATCTCCAGCCTGTGTTGCTTGAAGCTTTCTTGCACCCATCAGAATATTGCACTTCCACTTCCTGTGAGCGAGCTTTAGAGCTCATCAGGGCAATGGGCAGGTGTGGGTGTGAGCATGCTGAGCTCCTCTTGGCTTTACAAGCTCTGCACACGTCCTCTGCCTCCGCAGCTGGCTCTACACTGGCCACTTTTTGCTGAAAGCTGTGCCTGCCCTCTTGTTTCTGAAACCTCGACTGTCTCTCTCTCTACCTCTTCCACTGTTGGTTGCCTAGGAACCCGCTTCCCAGGCAGCTACAGCTAAATTTGTCAGGGTACATACAGGTCATGTGGCTCGGCTGGAGTGCTGGCTTGGCTACTGCTTTATGGGCAAAAACCTACCAAGTATTCTTCTGTTTTTCATAGCTCTCTCTTTTACAGGAACAAAATCAACTGTTTTATATAGTAACATTTTTTTTTGTTATCCAATCCCACAGACATTGCTTCTTGTTTTGTTTTTATTTGTTTGTGTTTTGTTTTGTCTTGTATTTATTCTTTTAGATACAGGGTTTCTCTATGTAACAGCTCTGGCTGTCCTGGAACTGCTTTTGACAAGGTTGGCCTCTGACTTAAAAAGATTCACCTGCCTCTGCATTCCAAGTGCTGGGATTAAAAGCATGAACCACCATCAACAGGCTCAGACACAATTTTCGATCTGTCATTTTACCCTGAACTTCAAAGAAGACTAAGTGTAGTTACTGAACATTTTAAATGTAGCTAACTACTGTGACTTGTAGCGTGAATTTGAAATTTTATTCAGCATTAATTAATTTAGTGTAAATAGTCACATACAGGTATTGAGGTACTGTATAAGCAGAGTTATAGTATATTACACACTGCACTGTGCTTTCTCAATAAATATTTCATAATTTTTCAAGTTATTTACTTATTTTGTATGCTTGTGTGTGAACACACAAGCACGCACACACAAGCACACATATTGTTGCACACTTGTGAAGGTCAGAGAATAAGCTTTGGGAGTTTATTTTCTCCATTTAACATAGAGGATCTGGGGAGCAAATGCATGACTTAAGGCTAAACAGCAAGAGTCTTTAACTGCTGAGCCATCTCTCAGGCCCAGCAAACAAAATCCCAGTCTTTAAAATGAAAGATCTCCTTCTGGCTGTAAAGATGAAATAGCAGAACTACATTATTGTATATTCACCCACTCTTTAAAGATTAGCAATAGTTCTCTCTATTGCATCTTCTGCTCATTTTGCAGGCCCCATGAATCTCTAGTGTAGTGTATATTATGATTCCAATTTTAATAACTTTCTGAATTCTGTTTCTTTTTGGTGACAGGTCAAGAAAGATTTGGAAACATGACAAGAGTCTATTACCGAGAAGCTATGGGAGCATTTATTGTCTTCGATGTCACCAGGCCAGCCACATTTGAAGCAGTGGCAAAGTGGAAAAATGATTTAGACTCAAAGTTAACTCTCCCTAATGGTAAGCCAGTGTCGGTGGTTTTATTGGCCAACAAATGTGACCAGGGAAAGGACGTGCTTGTGAACAATGGACTCAAGATGGACCAGTTCTGCAAGGAGCACGGTTTCGTAGGATGGTTTGAAACGTCAGCCAAGGTAATGGCACATTAAACAGTGAGTTTAGTAGAGTAAGATTCACAAAGAGCTGGACACATAACCATTATCATTGTTATAGATTACTGTGATGTTTCTGTCCAGTGATATAGAGTTTGCAAATTGCTTTACCCTCTGTCTCATGGCAAGGTAATGAGTGCATTGGAAAGAAATTGTTATCTACTATTTAAGACGATTATGACTAACAAAGCAAAACCACTTGTACATGGCCACACTGATCATAGTTTATAACTGTGCACAACTTTTGTGAGCTTACTATGCACCAGGTGTGTTTTACAGGTGTACTTCTATTTAGTCCTTACACTGTCCTATGATTCCATAGGAAATGAAAGAAATGGATGTGACATCCTATGTTGTCGTATTCTTAAATTCATACTGCGCCTCTTAAAGCCACTCCCCTGCATGCCAGGTGTCCCACTTTGTCATGTGAATGAAGAGATGACAATAATATAGGACCACCACGTTGGAAATACTCAAATAATAGGATAAAAAAGAGAAGAGTACCAATGTGGAGCACATAGCAGAACTTGGCACTTATGATTCTTCTGGGAAATTGGAAAGTACCAAGAAGGGGTAGCAGATACAAGGCTGGAAGACCCAGGATCCTTTGCGGCACAAAACGCATTGCACTTCAAATTGTGCCCGACTCTAATCTCTGATTTGTTAGTGCAAGTTTTCTTTTCTACTCTCACTCCCAGCTCCCTTTATCGTTTCTCTTTAAATCTCAGTATTAGAAGAAATCATCTTTCAAAGTGAATTTGCTTAATTCATTTCACTTTTAATTGACATTTAATATGTATACTAATTTAGGTCATGCATTCATGTAGTCATCAGAAAATAATCAACATAGAACACTTAGCGTAGTCATCACCTGAGTTTGTTGTATTTTTTTTTTTGAAATTTTCTGTGTGAATTTAAATACTTCTTTTAGATTGTTAGGATTTCAATCTACATCGTTTCAGTCGTGGTTGTTCTAATTTTGTTAATTAGTGTAAAACAGATATTCAGATTTTTATGAAGCCCAAGCATTTGATAATTGTTTGGGATTCAGGTGTGCATAACACAGGTATTGTCTCTTTACCTATGGAGTTCATATGTAGACTTCATTATAGACATTTGTACATGCCCCCAGAGAATTGTGGGGGAAATTTCTTGACTAGCCAACATTAAAAGTGGGTTGGAGATATTCTGTTACATAGTAGTCTGTCTATAGATATGATAATCTATTATATATCTGAAATCTAGCTATATATTTTAAAATAGGTAGAAGAAATAAAATGTTTTGTTAGATATGTTTACTTTGATTTAAACATTACCTGTATTCCTACGGGAAAATGACCTTGCTCAAGATTACAGAATTTGAAAACAAAGTTTATTTGAAAATATACGAAATAACTCGAGAAGATTAAGCTACTATTTGACTCACACGAAGAGAAAAAGGGAAAGGGAGTTGGCTGTCCCACAGATTGTGGTGATATTTTGTTTGTGCTTTAACAAACAAAGCTTGCCTGAAGATCACACTAGTCAGCCATAGAGGCCAGGCAGTGGTGGCTCACCCCTTTAACCCCAGCACTTGGGAGACAGAGGCAGAAGGGTCTCTGTTGAGTTTAAGGCCACCCTGGGCCACACTCGATTGAATCAGTCCAAAAGAGAAACAGAGTCAAAGAGTGGTGGCTCACCCCTTTAATTCCAGCACTAGGAAGGTGACGATGGGAAGTGGTAAGGCTGGGCAGAGAGAGGAATACAATGGGAGGAGACAGGAGCTCAGGGTTCAGTCTAAGGTTTTTAGAGGCAGCATTCAGTTTGAGGATCCATAGAGACAGGGTCTTGTCCCCTTGGTTCTGAGGATGTGTCGTACAGGTAAGAACTAGTGGCTCCCTGCTCTGCTTCTCTGGTCTTTCAGGCAAATTTTATTTGTTAAAGCACAAACAACATATCACTACAACTGACGGGCTCCTTCTTGAAGTAGTTTTTTGTTACAGTGATTTCCAGGGCACTCTCAGCAGCTGGCCCATCTATGTGCTGTCGCTAGGATTATCTTGTATGTAGAGGTTGTTGTGCTTCAGATCCCCGTGTTGTCCTTTTTAAAACGGCTCTCATGTTTTATGCATTTCTCCGGCTCTTTCAGTCCTTAATTGCCCATTTCATATTATTCTTCCTTTGGATCTTAGCACACAGAAGTTTAACAACTGCAGTCTTTCCCTGGTTGTTAGCCTGGATTTTCTTTTTCATTCCAAAATAGGAACTAACATGCTCGCTGTTTTCCCTGAGGCATTTTCCTTCATATCCTTTCTTTCTTTCCTTTTCTTCCTTCCTTCCTTCCTTCCTTCCTTCCTTCCTTCCTTCCTTCCTTCCTTCCTTCCTTTTCTCCTTTTTTTCTTTTGTGAACTCTTCATCTAGGCACAAGGAGACACGAGTTTCTGGATTACTTTTAATAGCTAAGGCTACACTGGACTGAATGATTTCTATGAGGAAGTTGTCTTTTATTACTCTTTCATTGAATAAGTATTCCTTCCGCACCGGTCAAGCTTTCTGCGCTTGGACCTGCAGGTATCTGTAAAACAGACCAGTCTTGTCTTCACAGATAACCATAACACAGCATAAGTAAATTCTATAGTCTGCTGAATAGTGATTGACAAGTAACGAAAACGAGAGGAGGATATGAGCTATAGGGAGGGCTGGAATTGCTTTGGGGTCTACAAACTTTCTTAACTTTGTTTTCCTCCCTTCACGCTGGCATTCTTGGTTCAAGTGCTGCAGCGTCAAACTGTATATTGTCGAGAACACTATGTTCCTTAACGTAGGGTCTGGCTGACCCTCCTACTTAAGCACAGCTTTTCTAATCCTCCAAATCTCCACTAGTCTTTTTTTTTTTTTTTTTTTGGTTTTTTCGAGACAGGGTTTCTCTGTGGCTTTGGAGCCTGTCCTGGAACTAGCTCTGTAGACCAGGCTGGTCTCGAACTCACAGAGATCCGCCTGCCTCTGCCTCCCGAGTGCTGGGATTAAAGGCGTGCGCCACCACCGCCCGGCTTCCACTAGTCTTAAGTTAGAAGACAGACTGCAGACAAGTGTGGGAGACAGGACATGCAACTCCACAAGTAAAGTGCCCAAGAGAGTACCAGACCTGGCGGTGAAACACACAATCCACATTCTACTTCTCTGTAAGCCATGCCCCTGAAGTCACCCTCGTGAGCATCCTAAAGCGAAGGACTTGCGGACACTGGGTTAACGTTCACCGTCAATATTAGGAGCCTCTGAAATAATACGCATGGTTGACAAAGTCGAGTGCCAAGCTCCTCACCGGTCTGAGATAAACTTCTGCTGACTGTGGAATGCAGCATTGCAACCTTTCACAGCGAGTCCCAGATAAGACTGCTGTTTGGTCCTGAAATAGCAGCCTTTGGGGCCAGCAAACAGTTCCTTCTTTGATGGCGTTTGGGAGCAGGAGACATGTCCAATAGAAAGCTTTTTTTTTTATAAAGGAAATCTTTAAACAATTAGAGGTCTCTTGCATGACATCATAATCATCTGGCAACGAACATCTGATTTCCATTGTTCTCCTTTTACATCTTCAAAACTGCTAACGAACCAAAGCCACACCCTCTGGCTTACCCTCACGGATGCATCTGGTAGAAATCCTGTGCACAGCAGCAGCCTTGCCCTTTCTTAAATGAAACTAGAGCTAGTGATTGAAACCCCCCTCCGTCCTGCTGCTGACTCCATTGCTAAGGAGGGTTTTCTGTCTTAGCCTTACATTTTTTGCAGCAAATTTCTGTGAGAGCCTTTCTACCTGTTGTTATTGCTTGAACAATATGGTAGCACCTGACTGACTAATGAATTCTAAAAGAATATATATATATGTGTGTGTGTGTATAGTTATAATTATAGTTATATAGTGGTGTATCTAATCTTTAAATTATCTCTTTTTACACTAAATTCAAAGAAAAGAACAATGATCTTTACTAAATCAGCTTTTCTGTGCAGCCTGCCTGAATGAACGCTCCCTGTGGATTCTCTAGGGAGCATGATTGCTCCCTCAAATGTCTCAGTTTCAGTTACCCCCAAACATTTCTGGTTTATTCAAAATAATCATTGAGGTTTCATATTCTTGGTTATGCCTGCACACTTACATGTGTAAATTGCACTTACATGTGTAAATTGCACTTACATGTGTAAATTGCACTTACATGTGTAAATTGCTCAGGAGCTCAGTCTAGCTCAGTCTGTCTATTTACTTTAACCATGGGTGTCTTTTTGCCTTCCTGTGACCATATATAATCTTCATAATGTGCTTTCATATTAAAAGTTTGGGGTTCTGCCCTCTGGGCTCATCTCAAGTGTTGTTGAACCCTACTTCTGCTAACAGGTTTACCTGGCGTATTACTGCTGCCTGTTCTCTGAGTCTTTTCTCTTATAGAGCTTTGGGATTAGCTTTCTCAGCACCTTCTAAAGTTGTAATATTTGTGAAAATGTATTTGGATTTCCCAGATGTATTACATCTGATTCCACTATAACATACACACACACACACACACACACACACACACACACACACACACACACTCCTATTGATGGTTGCCAAAGCCCATCAGCTCGTCTGGTTTTTTACTGTCTGTGTTTGGCTCTGAGGCACACAACAACTGCACTCTGGTGAGAGAAGTCCTCCTGTATCTAAGCCTTTTTGTTGTTCTCTTTGCTCCACTCCCTCCCTTTTAGTCTACAGGTATAGTGCTTCGGGCGCAGTTGCGTTCGTAAGTAGGACACGAGGTAATGAAAGGGTGTGTGGGAAACAATGGAGCAGGTTCTATCTGTATAATACTGAGGATGAGTCAAGTCCACAGAGGAAAGTCCACAGTCTTCTCTTCTTCTTTCCCTTAACCCCAAGCCCTTTTTCTGACTGATTTCCTCAGCGATTTCTGTTTTACGTAGAGTGACTCTCCAAGCCCAGACCGCCCAGAGTGGTCTAAGATCTGTAGGTGCATAGGGAAGCAACTATTTTAAATTAAAATCTCCCCAGTTTAGCTTAAAAGTAAATACGCCTGTGGGTGCTTTCTGCTTAGAGGGTGAATGTGCTTGGCTGTGCCTTCTGAGACTGTGCTGCCTACTGCAGTAGAAGAGCGGGCATTGTACACTGCAGCAGCTCCTCTTTCCATTTTAGTGAGTGCTAAGCACATTTATTATCTTTTGGGACTTTTCCTTGAGTTCAGCTATGTAGGAAAAGCCTATGACTTTTTTTATTTTGTTTTGCTTTGCTTTCACCTTTCTGCCACAACGTTCTAAGCCCTGGGACTACCAGCATGTGCCACCCCACGTGATTTCATGAGGTGATACGGCTTGCACTGAACTCTAAGCTTTGTGCATTCTTGGCAAGCACATTTCATATGCTATTTATAGTAGCTTTATTACTTTTCTTTATTTTGGTTTTGTGTGTGTGTGTGTGTGTGTGTGTGTGTGTATGTGTCTTGACACATGTGTGGAAGTCAAAGAACAACCTTTGGGAGCCGTTCTTTCCTTCCACCTTGTGGGTTCCAGGAATGGAAGGCTGTCAGATTTGGCAGCAATTGCCACTGCCCACTGAACCATCTCACTTGTTCCTACTTCCTCTATGGCTTCTTCTGGAACTAGGACATAGCCTCATGACCTAGATTCCATCAATTTAATGGACGAGAAAATGAGCCACTAGACGACAAAGGTAAGATGCAGGGTCCATTTTTTTTTTTTTCTGGAGCAGGATGGCAGAAAAGACTCATCTTTGGGAAGCGGAGTGATTTTTAGGCACCTGTGCTTGTCATAATCAGTCACTGCTCGACCCGTGAATCGCTGAGTTCTTTGCTGCTTCGAAACAACAGTACCTGTTCCTTAAGCTGTTTCTCTGTGTGGTTTGAAGCTCATCCTGGAAGATCAAGGTGGATTGTTCTTCTGGATGCATGCATGATTCTACACACTATGTAACATCCCTTGAATATGATCGTATTTACCCTGCTGGCATTAGGCTTCTGTACCTTTCAAATAAGAACATAGCTTACCATAAATGTGGTCCAGAAGAGGGTGAGAAAAACAAGTTCACTGCTGTCTTTCCTATAGAATTTCTTAGAGTTTAAACTTCCTATGTATTCTGAATCCACACCGACAATCTCTAAATTTTGATTCTCATTGACTTCATTTTTCTGAAAGATCTATCTATCTATCTATCTATCTATCTATCTATCTATCTATCTATCTATCTATCAATTTATCTGTCTATCTATCTATCTATCTATCTATCATCTATCTATCTATCTATCTATCTATCATTTATTTATTTATTTAGTGTATCTGTGTGCTACAATTGTGTAGGTGCCAGTGGAGACCAAAAGAGAGTGTTAGGTCATCTACTGGAAATAGAGCTGCATGCAGTTTTGAGCAGTCTGATATGGGTGCTGGGACTCCAGAAGAGCGGGGTGGTCTCCTCACCACTGAGCCATCTCTCCAGTCCCTGTTGTTAACTGTGCCCAAAAATTTTCGTGTAAGAGTCCACTCAGTTATTGTAAGACTTCATGGGGTAGGCATTACTATCTTTTGAAAGAAATCAAAATTGAGGCAGAGGTGACCACCCTAAAATTGGATATTTAGTTTATTTCTTTATTTTAATACAGATTTCTTTATACTTAATTATAGTGTATGTTAAAACTCAGGGTGTGGTCTACAGTCTGACGCTGTGTCATAACAGGCAGCTGGTTTGTTGTTGTTTTGGTTTTTCCTGATGTTTCAAGTGGCAGCTCCTAAGTCATGCAGCATGTTAAACACTTAACAGAGCCATGGGAATGCTAGCCTAGAATTATGTTGTTGCTGTTGTTGTAAAGGAAAAGTTTTCTGTGTTTCATTAAGCTTAGTGATCTAATTTATTCTTTTTAAGCTCTTCTGAAGCTGGCATGGAGAGCAGTTAAGACTGGCGAGTTTTCTGGACGTTTTTTTCAAGGGTAGCATTACACATCATTTATTTTACAGGAGTCTAGAAAATAAGCAGATATAAAACCTGAATTTATACAAACTGGAATTGCATAGATAATTGCACTTGGGTATGGGCAAATAACAATTCTAATTTCTTTTTTTTTAATGAGCTGAGCATAACACATTATTTTTTAAACCCTTTTCTATTAAATCAAGTAATAAGCCATCTCTGATTCTTTCTCGCTTTCAAATATTAACGTGTGAGCAAAGAAACCTCAATCATCCCTGGTGTATTCATTGATGAGCACGGTTCGTCAGGTGATTTCTTTCAGGATCTGTGTTATGAATGGTGTACCTTAAGTCTCGAATGTGTTCAAAGAACCATTATTTTTTTTAACAAGGCCCTAAGGAAAATACATCAGTTTATCCACTCAGCTCCTGTGACTTCAGATGGAATTATAGGATGTCAATAGACTGACTTATCTGGCCTTGCCTCTTAACCTGCTCATGTATTTTACTCTGCATTTTTAGTTCTTCTGGTTGGAACTGTTAGAACTTAGGAACATAAAAGGATGAGACCCATTAGAAATCCAAAGTCGGACTGAAGTTAGAAAGTGTAATTTAAAGGAGATTATGGGTGTGTTTAATAGTTCTGACCGGTTCCATAATGACTACCAGTCTGGACTACCACCATCTGAATAATTTCTTCTGACAGACTCTTAATGCCTTACTTGAGAAATGGAAATCGTTTCCTGAGTTGGAGCGTGGCATAAGCCTGACTCACAAATTCAAGCGACCAATCTGCTTACGGATCAGCATAAATTAATAATAGCATTTTAATGTGTACCTAATCAGTTCTTTAAATATTCTCTACCTTTGTGCTTTCAATTTCCTACACAGGCTGACATCCCATTTCAGGAGAGGGAAAGAGACTACTAGCAAATGTAACTAGAGCTTGGCGACTAGACAGCCCAGTGTTGCGCCTGCCACTCAGTCCTTGGTCTGTGCTTTTATAACGTAGACCTCCAACCTTTTCTTTCTCACATTTAGAGAACGATAGCATTCCATCTCGAGACTCGTTCAGAGGAGCCTAGTTTATATGCCATATGCTGAAACTCACCCCGAACAGGGATTCCTTTGAGTTCTCACCGCCTAGATCAATCATCTCCAATATGCTCCATTTATTAATGATTAATATTCAGACAACCTAGTAAGTGTCGGTAAACCATGACCTGTGGGCCAAATATAGGCCACCTCTGTATTAACCTAAGCTTCTATTAGAGCAGAGCTGTGCTCATGGTTTACAAATTGTTGATGGCACCTTTTCTGCTACAACTACAGAGGCCTGGCAGCCAGCAAACCTGGTTGTACCAACTTGTAGACTGCAGACCCTGGATTGCTCAACATCTATACCTTTTTGAAGTTTTCCATGGATGTTTTATAACAGGAATAGCTTTTCTCTTTCAAGGTATTATGGGTTTATATAAAATACTGTGCTATTTATTGGTTTCCTTCAAGCAAATTTATAATGAAGCTGCTGTCAATTTTCCGTTTTACAGATAAGGACGTTAAAGTTTACAGTAGAAAGTGTAAATGACTAGCCAACGCACCCATGGTTGGCCTGCAATAAAGGTGAGATTTCAATATAGGTGCACTAACAACCCAGCTAAGTCACCAAGCACCACATTGGACTACCTTGCAGCTTTCCCCTATTGTGGCCTTCTATAATCACTACTTACTGAGCAGCTGACACAGATGACAATGTATGAGTCTGTTTTCCAGAAAATTCAGGTCCAATGAGAGAGACACATACATTGGAAATAAGTCTTTGTTTATCTGTGAGAAATTGCCTGATGGAAATACCTCGGAAGGAAGGTGGGTCTACACATATTTCTCAGCCCATTGTTTCAGAGGTCTCAATCCATGGTTCTTTGACTAAGTTGAGGGCAACATCATGTGAGCCAGGAAAAGAAAGGAGCAAAGGTAGAGTGGGTAAGGTTGAGGGAAAAAGACAAAGAGAGAAGAAAAGGATGACCAGTAAAGAGAGAGAAAGACCAAGAAGAAGGAGAAACATGGACAAGAAATATTCTTCTTGGGTACATACCTCATGACCTACTTAAACTAAGTACACCCACATTTTGAGAGTTTCTACCATCATAATGCCATCAAATTATGAATCATGCTGAAGATTTATCTCAGTAGTCAAACATTTGCCTAACAAATGCAGGTCTCCGGGTTCAGTCCTGAGTCCAAAAGGGGGGAAAAGAAAGAAAAGAGAGAGAGAGAGAGAGAGAGAGAGAGAGAGAGAGAGAGAGAGAGAGAGGAAGGAAG
>NC_022023.1:9939727-9946631 GCF_000317375.1 Microtus ochrogaster
AGGAAGGAAGAAAAAGAAAGAAAGAAAGAAAGAAAGAAAGAAAGAAAGAAAGAAAGAAAGAAAGAAAGACTTCAGATGTTTTGGGAAAGAACAGTTTAATTGGAGTTCTCCATCGGGTCCCTTCTCTAGGAGAATGGGGAGCCTCTGGGAAGAGGGGGAGGAAAGATGGATTGTAGGGATCAGAGGGGATGGAGGACACCAGGAGAACATGACCCACTGAATCAACTAAGCAGGATGGCAAGGTGGGCTTGCTTGGGTCTGCACCAGGTCCTCTGCCAACATGTTATGGCTGTTAACTTAGTGTTTTTGTGAGAATCTTAACAGTGACACTGAGTGTATCTCTGTCTCTTTTGCCTTCTCTTGAGACTTTTCCTCTTACTGGATTCCCTCGTCCAGCCTCGATATGAAGATCTCTTGCCTCATCTTATAGTATCTTGCTTTGTTCTATTTGACTATCATCTATTGGAGGCTTACTCTTTTTTGAAGAAGAAACAGAGAGGTGAGGGTAGATCTGGGAAAGTGGAGAGAGGGAAACTGTGATCAGGATGTATTGTATGAGAGAAGAATCCATTTTCAATAAAAATGCATTTTAAAAATGTATTCTTGCAGTGGATGGCAATTAACACAGCTGATCAAATGAAGATAATTTAGTGTACTCAGTTCTAATTGGGATATCCATATTACTCCCCTTCCTCTCAAGACTCAGGGATCATTGCAGAAGATGGGACAGAAAGGTTGTAAGAGATAGAGACAGTGGATGACTAGAGTAAAATAATGTTTTCTAGACATGGCAAAATAGCTTCACAAGCCAGGCAGTGGTAGTGCATGCCTTTAATCTCAGCACTCACGTCGCAGAGACAAGTGAATTTCTGTGAGTTCAAGGCCAACCTGGTCTACAGAGTGAGTTCCAAGACAGGCTCCAAAGCTACACAGAAAAACCCTGCCTCAAAAATAAAACAAAAACAAACAAACAAAGATTCGTGGCACATATGGACTCAGAGGTTGTGACAGCATGCAGAAGACCTGTGTAAGATCAAGCCAGACCGTCTCAGCATACAGAGGGAAGATGGTCATGAAGTCTTACTTCTAGCTGAGAAGCTATTGGCAAGTGATGGCTTTTGGGAAAGGAAAAGTCAGTTTTCTTCAGGAATTCAGTCCTAGAGTGGCTACCAGGCTCCAGGAAATGCCTTACACCTGTGCATGTACAGGCAGAATAAGTAGACTCAGTGTTTGTGGTGGTTTGGAAGACAGTGCCCCCTCCCGAAAGGGAGGCATTAATGGAGGTGTGGCCTTAATGGATTGGGTATCACGGTGGAGGTGGACTTTGAGATCTCATATATGCTCAAGCCATCCCCAGTGAGCTAGACCACTTCCTGTGCCCTGCAAGTCAAGACATTGTACTCTCAGCTACTTTCCCATCACCATGTCTGCCTGCATGCCACCATGTTTCATTTTACCATGGTGATAATAGACTATACCTCTGAAAATGTAAGCCACCCCAATTAAATGTTTTTCCATTATAAGAGTTACCATGGTCATGGTGTCTCTTCACACCAACAGAAACCCTCACTAAGAAGTGTTTTTAGCATTATTTTTTCTAATGAACACATGGAATTTGGAAAGAATAGAGCAGATATGGGCAATAGAGGAGCGATTAGAGTCATGACCATGGGAAATCGATTTGACCAAAAACACATTATATTCAAGCATGAAATTTTCAAACACCATACATGAAATAACACACCTCCATGCCATCATCGCACCCAAATTCCAAAGGCTTCTCTAACAAGCTTGTCAATCAAATCATGGAACTCTCTGTGACTACCCCCTTAGTGTCTTGAATTTCTTAAATCTTCTTTGTAGCACATTTCAGAGTGCTAGAATATGATTGGGGGGGGGAGTACTGAGTATCAGAATTGGAGAGGAGAGAATGGGGGGGGCTGCTTTAAGCAAACCTCAAAGAACTTTGCCAAATAACCTTGGTAAAATCTCCCACTGTCTCCATGATTCCCCATGAAGATCCACTCTATGGGTTTAGAGATGGTTCTCATGGCAATGGGTTCACTGTGGGAAGGGAAGGAAAAGTTATCCTCAATGAACTTATCTAGAGGAAGGCTAGAGTTAATGGGATCTGTAAGAATTGGATTGTTTTTTGTTTTGTCTGCATGTGTGTTGTGTGCATGTGTACATGTGTGCTCACAAATGTGTGGCTGCACAAGCGTGAGGGGAGTGTGCAAGCATGGGGAGACCCAGACTCACTATCAGGTGTCTTTTACAATCACTTTCCGCCTTACTTATTGAGTCAGGGTCTCTTCCTGACCCCAGCTAGTCTCACTAATTAACTTGTTAAAGGGTCCTCTGTTCCTGTCTCTCAAGTGCTAGGATTACAGTGGCTCATCATACCTGCCAAGCTTTTATGGAGGTATTGGGGCTCTAAACTCCATTCTTCATGCTTGTAAGGCAAGTGCTTTATCCACGGATCTACCTTTCTAGCCACTCAAAATTCCATCTTGCGTTCTCTTTTAATCATTTCCTAACTCTCCGTCATGATTGTTTCTGTAGACTTTTAAAGAAAAAAACAGACATACACACACCTTTTTGGAATTCCAAGGGCTAATGACCCTCCCAAGGCTCTATCTAAGCTCAAGCTTCACCTGAAACACAAAATCCTTCTTCCTAAAACTGTAGGTAATAAGAGCAGCTCATAAAATTCTGGGATGTTAATGATGAAACAACTGCTTGTTTGCACACAGGTGCAAGTTATTAACTAAATTTCAAACTCTAGACTTGACCAGTGGGCCACATTGGTCATTCCCTCACTCAAAGGATTATTAAATACAGTTGAAGGAGGGAGGCCGCTTGTTGGTTCCTGGCTGCCCGGCTAGCTTAGCCCCAGAAATAATCACACAGATATTGTACTAATTAGATTACTGCTTGGCCCATTAGTTCTAGTTTTTTTATTGGCAAACTTTTCTATTAATTTAACCCATTTTTATTAATCTGTATATTGTCACATGGCTGTGACTTACCAGCTAAAGTTTCTATGTGTCTGACTCTGGTGACAGCTCCATAGCCAAGCGTCTCTGTCTTTCTCCTACAAAAGACAACCAGGATTTGTTTTTGGGTTCTTGATTCTGCTTGGATATATACCTCCGGGAGTTAGTTTCTTTCCATTTGTTATGAATCTATGCCTTCATGCCACCCAGAGATTACAAACCTGATGGGGCTGGACCTCACTGCTTTTCTACAAATGTCATCATCTTGTTTGGAGGCCCTTCATGTGCAGTTAGCTATACTAGTCCTTTTTATAACCTGTTACTCATCCTTTAGGTTCCTCTAAACTCCCATAGAGACCCTCTGACCTTCTTCTCCAGAGATTTTTTTAAATTCATCTTTCTCCATAATTTTGCTACATTGCATGAAGCCCTCTCTTGGCCTTCGTACCCTTCTGCTTGGAAGAATATCTTCCTGTCTTTATGCACATGGTTCTCTCCCTGCAGAACTCAGCTTGATATCCAAGATTACTGGTCACCCCTTCCCCAGGTCATCTCTTCCTTCACTTCAGACTTTATGTAGTGATTATTTTTTCTAGAGCTTGGGCCCTGCCCTCATCCATGAGTGTCTCTGTTTGTCACACAACACAATGTCTGCTACAGACAGGTGATCACTTTGGCAGAAACTATTGAACAGAAAAGTATTGTTTACTGCTGTGCCTTTCGAGGACACTCTTTGAAGATTAGTGTACTGTATTATTCCCTCCCTGCCCTTTGTGGACAATTTCTGTCCTTGGAGAATTCTACAGAAGAGAAAAATTAAATTACTTCTGCTTTTCTCAGAAGACTCTACAGCATGAAACTCCTTTTTTTTTTTCTAGAAAGTCTCCAGACACTACACAGTAAGGAGGTTGCTGCTGTGCCCTGTTATATAGATGGGGAATAGGGAATCAGGAGGGAGAAATGAAGGTGAAGGAGGTCTCGTCCTCCATTAATGCCCTCCGGCCTGAACTGGGACTACAAACTCTGGTAATGCTACCGAGAATCCAATAAGAACCTGACATTAGTCCGTAGCTCTGATCATCCAGGGTCTTCCACCCTTTCTCCTTACTGATTTTCTTTTGCATGGTCATCTCATGTGTTTCTGGTACTGTCATTTGAGGCCTGCAAGATGGTTATCGAATTTATTTGTGTTTACTAATAAAGAACAGAGTTCTAAGAAAGCTTTATAGAATGTCTTTAAAACATTTGTTCATTCGTTTCATTTTTGTGTATATGTGCTTGTTGACTAAGTTTCTGTGTACTTCGTGTACATAGGTGTGTGGGGGGCCAAAAGTGGACATCAAATCTCCCAGAACTGGAGTTAAAGGCAGTTGTGAGCCACAAGGTGCATGCTAAGAGCAGAATCCAGGCCCTCTACAAGATTAGTAAACATGCTAAGCCATTCCTACAGCCCCAGGAAAGGTTTTCAGTGTTTATAGGGACACATCAGACCTCATCTTTGCATCCAGACCACTGATCTGCCTACTGACAGTGATTCGTGACGAGGCTTTCACATCAGGGACATTCAAGGTACTTGTAGCAATTGCAGGTGCTTTGGTCTAAGTCCCTACATCTTGACGAAGCAGCTTGCTTTCTGTTGGATCAGGGTCACTAAGCATAAGGAGGCACCAAGGGAAGACTCACGGGGGTCTCAGGAGAACTTTCTTTTCATGGGCGTAGAGTAGAGCCTCAGGAATCACATTTAGGGACCGAGGGACTGTTGAAGGCACTCAAATTTCTCATCTTCATGTTAAGTGTCTCTGCAGGAGCATGTGGTTGTTACTCCAGCCTTCTCTAACTTCACCAGTCCTTGGAAATTCTCACTACCAAGCCTCTAATATTAATGAGGATTTATTAAAAAAAATGCATGTTTTCTTTAAAACAGACTTTTTCCTAAATGATTCAATTATTCATCTTATCAACTCCCCCTCCCCCCCAACCTTTACGAAACACGAACAGGTGCTGGAGAAGGTAATTTATTTCCTGGGATCATCTGTTTAGCTTGCGGCAGCGTCGGAATTAGAATGTAATCTAATCCAAACTCTCTATCCAAACCTCATATTATCTGATTTTCTTCAGGATATAAATCAAAGTTTTCTATTATTTTGTCTTAGTCTATGGTATGCAGGCAAACATGCATGCTGTCGTCTATATTAGATGGCTTCCTGTCCATGTCTGTTTCCTCATCAGCGACGCCAAACCTTTCCAGTGGTTCTGCCACTGCTTTTGGTTCAGTCACAAGTAATGACTCTATCTGATGTGATCTTACAGGACAACTTTATTTCCTTACGTAGTTTGTAATTCGTGGTTAGCCTCAGTGAAACCTTGTTCTTCAAGGTTCCCGAAAATTCTCCCTCATCCCCATTATCCTATTGAGAGCAGCTTTGTTCTAATTAACCCCATTCCAGGCTCCTCTACTTCCCACTTCCTGTGGGAAATGCCCTGCAGACTCATGACACAGCTTAGAATCCTGGAACTTTGCTCTTCCTCTCTGGTGGGGTTGCCTTTGCTCTTCCACTGTACTGCTTGCCCACTCCCTGGTGCCCTGTATTATGGCTTTCTTTTATTGGAACGCAGGCTTCTGAAATTATTTTGGAAAAGCTGCATGGGCATTTCTAATTCTGATAATTTCAAGTATGAGTTTTCTCAGCTTCACACAATTTTAGTTCTCTGGATGGGTCTCAGATTGTAAATTTAAAATTATTTCTCTTCATGGCTGGAAAGCCTTACTCTGCTGTTGTGTAACAGTCCGTGTTGCTCTGTACAGGGCCCATACCTTTTGATTCTTACAGTTATGCTTTCCATTGTGTGTCGGGTCTCAGGGTCATTCACTTAAGCCTGGTAATCTGTAATTTCACACATTATTGCTGTCTATGTCTGCCGCCCATTTATGTTTTCCCTCTCTGAGTCCTTTCACCTTAGAAACTTGTATTTGAAAAGAAATTGTTCCTGTGGTAGTTTTCTATTTTTTTTTTGTTGTTTATGTTGGTTTTTCTTTATGATTTTCCTGACTTGGTGTAACCTCATGGAAGTATGTAAACTTTTCATTTTTCTACATAATTTCAATGCTTTTCAAGTTTTATTTTATTGTATGCACTTTGATTAAACATTCTATTACTAGGCTATCTGGAGGATATATAGGTATATGTAATACAGATTCTCGATGTTGCTGATATTTTATGTAGTAGAATAGAGAACAAATGGAGGGCTACATCTTTTCAGTCAATCCCTCTGACTTCAACTACCTTAGTATTCAATTCTAGGGATGGTTAAATTCTGTGGGCATGGAGTTTCTCTTGTCAATATCTCCCTCTACACGGACATTGGACTACTCTATCTTACATGCTCACCAACCCATTACCAATTTTTCCATCACTTCCAAATTTCTAAATCTATGTCAGGATTTCAGACATGCACAGTTTTCGTGTTCTCTTAACCATTCTGATTCTATTTAATGTATTTTATTACTCGCAGATATTTCTTGCAGAATATTGGTAAGAAAAATAATCGGGCACATCGCCTTGTCCTGCCGTGCCTAACAGGAATGCGTGCATGTGCTTTGTCCATTGGCTGATTGCTTTCTTAGTCCAGTCCTTGGTAATATATAACTTAATTATTGAAGATTTAAAAGAAATATATTTTGTCCTAACTTCATAACGTGGGGAGTAAAGTGTGGCAGTATATGACTACCTCACCTCAAGTGACCCAGCTAGTGAGTGTCCGAGCTGGGACTGAAATTCATGACAGTTGATTCACCAGCATGCTCTCCTGCCAACTTCCTACTTAAAATAAAAAAAAAAATGGACAAAGGCTGTGCCTCCTCTGTCAGAACCAATGTCTCTCTCTCTCTCTCTCTCTCTCTCTCTCTC
>NC_022023.1:9946731-9969686 GCF_000317375.1 Microtus ochrogaster
TCTCTCTCTCTCTCTCTCTCTCTCTCTCTCTCTCTCTCTCTCCTCTTTCTAACCCTGGCATGAGTTTCCCTGGTTCAGGGGGGCTTCATTGTTATGACCTGTGTTTCTTCTCTCTCCTCCCGCTCCTTTATTGTTTTCTGCATTGACTTTGCTTGCCCCCTCCTCTGTGGTGCTTTGCCTTCTCTGATGGTGTCTTGTTTGCCATCTTTGAAGCATTCTTGATTTGTTGGTGACAGCCTTATCATCCCAAGGCCTTCCATTTCATCTCTGTCTGCTTCGCCGCAAGTGAGATATTGATTTCTTGGGAGAGCCTGCTGAGATTGGGGGAAAATCAATATCCCATTAGACTTAAGAGAGGAGTAGCAGAGCTCCGCCGATGCCAGCCCACTGACCTGACATGCTGGGACAGTACTCAGAGACTGGCTTAGCCTGCTGTGCCCTGTTATATTCCGAAACGATGAGAATGTCACGGGAGAAGGAAAGGGGCCGAGTGGGGACAGGCAGCACTTCCCGGTGCTCTGATAAATCTGAAAGGAAACATCTATGACTCCAGAAAGAGGTGAAAAGTGTGGGGTGACAACAGAGGATCAGAGGAATTTCCAGAGTGTCAGAGACTAGGTAAAATATAGACATATTGAATGGTGACTTTATAAGGGAATTCACAGACGAGCCCAGAACCCTGAACAAAGCAGCAGGGAAAAGAGAAAAGGAAAATCTGTATGAACCTTGAATCTACTTTGTCTTAATAAATAAAAGCCTGGAGTCAGGTATTAGGGTGAAAGCTGAAAGATCAGAGAAGCAGAACAGCCAACCTCCAGAAACTTCTTACCTCTATGAATCTTCAGACTGAATAGGAATCCTGTCTCTAAGAATTCTCTGGCTGAATGGGGTGAGATTCTATCTCCACCCACCTTATATTCCTGTCTCCACCTAGTGCTGGGATTAAAGGTGTGACTGGGTTTCCCACGTGTTGGGATCAAAGGTTTGAGCATCCCATGTGCCCAGATAAAAGGCGTGATCCTCCACCACCGGGGTCTACTTTTCTTTTAGACTGGGTCAAGCTCAAGTAGCCCAGGGTGACCTTGAACTCCTGATCTTCCTGCTTCCTCTTCCCAAATGCTGGGATTAAAGGTGTGTGCCACCGTCCTCTGGCCTCCAAGGTTAGCTAGTGGCTAGTTCCGCCCCCTGACCTCAAGGCCAGCTTTTTCTTTGCAGGAACACAAAGAAAATATTGCACATCTGTAGAAGAGAGAAAAAGAGAGGACTGTAAAGTGAAAACTAAAGACCCACAAGAGAGGATGCTGGGTAGTGATCCACCCACTGGCAGCTGTGCTTCATTACTGCCTATAATGCTGGAGTAATGAAGGAACAGATCCCAAGAGAAACTCTCCAATCAAGCTGCCCACTGGGAAGGAGGTGATTAGAGTCACAATGCTGCACTGTGGTGTCACTAGAACACCAAACCCTCATCCTCCCATGAGGCCCAGAGAACCTCCTGAATACTCTATGCCAGCCAGCCTGAACTGAAACTTAGGAGAGCAAACTTACTCAAGCTAAGGCTAACGATGCTGACGTGAGCTATTCAAGCATTAGTAAGATAAGAATATGCAGACAACGGGTATATAGGACCTGGACGCATCAGAGCCTTGGGTGCTGGGATCCACTCACAGAAGTTAACAGTCTTGCACATTACTGGATGACGTACTTGGGGCAACACTTTTTTGTGGCCTTTTTTTCTTTTAATTGTTTTTGTTGATCTATACATTTTTCTCTGCTTTCCTTCCTTCTCTCCCCCTTTTCTTCTACCCTCTCTCGTGACCCCCACACCTCCCAATATACTCAGGAGATCTTCTCTTTTCTCCTTCCTGTGTAGTTCCATGTATGTCTCTCTTAGGGTCTTCTTTGTTGTTTTGGTTCTCTGGGGTTGTGGACTGTAGTCTGCTTACACTTAATATGGATGTCCGGGAAACTCCAGAAGGATGAGCCACCCTTTCTGATATTTATTTGTGCCGAAATCTAGCACAGACCAATATTGACCATTCATATAGACCAGGTTTCATCTGGAGACACAAACAGCAGTTCGCCCCATCATCAGTTTGCTCTAGGAACTAGTTCATGGAGAATTTGGATCTAACATCCATCTCAGCAAAGAGGCGATACTGACTGAAGCTCTCTATGTCACACTGACTTTTATTTGTTTTACTTTTCATTTACAGTGGTGGTTTAAATGAGACAAGTCCCCCACTGGTTCCAGTACTTGGATACTTGGTTCCCAGATGGTTGTGCTGTTTAGGGCAGGTTGGGGCTTCCTTGCTGGAGGAAGTATTACTAGGGTAGACTTTTAGTGCTCGTGGTCTTTCCCCACTAAATTCCTTCTTGCATAAGTGACCTTGGTGTGATATTTAGCACAGCAGCAGAAAAGTAACAAACACATTTACACGTAAGTGTCCCTTATTTTGTTCTGTTTTTTATATCATTCAATTAGTTTGTGTGATTATTCCATTTGTTTCTGTACCTCTTTTGGTGTGCTCTTTCTGCTATTTACCTACAAAACATGTGACTTGCTATGTTTTTCATATCTCATTTTCTCTATTCCATTCACCATCAATTCATATTTACTTCTTCAATATAAGTATCTGTAGCCTTAATAACTTTAAACTATTTAACCAAACAATATCCCAACACAACTTTCTTTTCTCTTCTTTACTCTAATATTAATCCCTAGTCTTATTAAGCCCATTTTTCTTTCATTACTACTCTTAGTAATGAATATATTCTATATAGCACACTTCCCTGAATCCTTATTCTTTTGAAGTCAACACAGATGAATTGTTTCTAATTGACCATGGTCACAATGAGTTTATTGTTTGTGACTGTTTCACAGTTAGTATTCTACCCTCAGAGTGCTACTGGAAATCATGTTTGGTGCACTACATAGTGAACTAATCTAGTAAAACCGAATGGCACTTGAACTTGAATGGTTGTATCTTGGTTATTTAAATTAAAGTATAATTTTGTTCATATTACATCCTCATTATCCACTTATAAAACTTTATTGGCTCAGACTGCCTGCTTACATGAGCACAGGCTACTACAGTGTGCCAAGCTTGTTTCTTCTGTCTCTTCTACACTGAGTTCCCCTGCCTAGCAAAGCTCAGCTGAGCTAGAGCATGGAATGTGCTGGAAGCTAGAGTGCTCACTGTGGCCAAATGACTCTTACATTCCTCTCTGACTGAAGATCAACAATACAACTCTGGTTTGGTGATTCTTATTCCAGCTCTCTGCATAGATGCCTTACCTATTTAGAATAGCATCCAGCTTACAGGAAGGTTTGCATCTACAGTGTATCATTAGAACACGGTGGGGTCCAACCAGGTGGTGGTGGTGCAAGCCTTTAATCCCAGCACTCAGGAGGCAGAGAAAGGAGGATTTTGGTGAGTCTGATGTTGGCCTTGTCTACAAGACCTAGTTCCAGGACAGTTAGGACTGTTACACAGAGAAACCCTATAGAACCCCTATCCCATTTTATTCTTCCTGTGCTAACACGGGGAAAGAGTATCAGGCAATCATGCCTGTATCTGGCCATAGGACTATGCTTCTCTTTATACAATCAGCAACTAATAACTTGAAGCAGCAGTATGTGGGAGAGTAGTGGATGGGGAAGTGGGACCAAGGGAGACATTCATCAACTGTTTAATGTAGTGTGATTTCTGACCTTTATCTAAGGTATGCTTGTTGAAAGATACTTGATTATATTGTGTAAAGATATATCACTGTGATTGGTTTAATAAAAAAGCTAAATTGTCAATAGCTATGCAGGAGGTAGAGCAAGGACTTCTGGAGAGAGAGAGAGAGAGAGTTCTGGGGAGAAGAATGGTAGTATTGTCAGCCAGATGCTGAGGATGGGCAAGATGGAAATGAAATTACACGTGCATGGATGAATGTAGACTAAAAATATTGATGAATTTAAGTTTTAGGAGCTAGTTAGAAACAAACCTAAGCTAAGGCTGAGCTTTAAAATTACTAATAAGTCTCTGTGTCATTTTTTTGTGAGCTGGAGGGCCAAAGGAAAATCTGTCTACATATACTGTTTCTACTTTTACCTTACTCTATCTCTCGAGTCTAGCTGAAGATGAAGTGTGTGTGTGTGTGTGTGTGTGTGTGTGTGTGTGTGTGTGTGTGTGTGAGCGCACATGCACGCATATGCAAATATCATGCTAACAAAACAGTCATATAATGCAACACTTAAAACAGTGTGCCTGGCTGTTTATGAAAAGGCATTGTGTACTTTGATAGGTTGATACTCCCTGCCAATCAAAACAAGATGGGACTAGGTATATTCAAGCAGTCTTCTGCAGGACTATTACCTCATATGTAGGGCAATAGATTTAAAAATGGCATTTTGGGGGGTAAGTTGTTCTGAGAAAGAAAAAGAAAAATGAGGGGGAAAGTAAGAGCTGCCTATGTTGATATCCATTATACTCAAGTTCCTTTAAACTCAAGACCTGTCTGATGCCTCTCTGCAAACTGTCCTAGTCATTAACGGCATGCCAAGTCTCTCTCACTCTCTCTCTCCCGTTCAGTTTCATCAGTGGTGAAGGCAGGGAATGTATACTCTGTCATTTTCCAAACAGAACTAAAGATGACCATCGAGACTCTCTCTGCCCATTGACTAATACAGTGGGACTTGGAAGTCCCCAGAATAATGGTCCTTTAATGGGGAAGGTTCCTCATATTGAGGCTCTAAGTAGGAAACATTGTTTTAACAGATCACCTACTAGAGCGTGTACACTCTATCAATTTGATTAGCCATAAGCTTTTTTTTTTTTTTTTTTTTTTTTTGGCCATAAAATTCAGAAGCCCATTCAATTGTCCATGGAATCTGGAGTTTAGTTCCTGAGAGTGACAGGATTGCTGAAAGACTTGGGCTATTCCATGAATTTTAGGCAATAAAATTATACTCTCAAATGCTCTCAGGTCAGCTTCATTTTCTCCATCAGTGGTAGCTTGCTATATATGGAAGAGACTTGAAGCATCTAGGCTCATCTGTTCACCACTTTGATGTCTGAGAAAAAGATTTCCAGTCCTCAGCTTCAGATGTAGAAATCTCTGAAGAAGAACTCGGATGAATTTGGAATTGGTCGCATGTTCACACTCGAGGCTAGAAGAACTTCAAGTCCAGTGGTTGCAAGAGTGGCCTCGTTCAGATCTTGTGGACACACTTAGCAATTGACAGTGATCGGATAGGTCAGGTCCAGCATGTAGAAATGATAGCTGATACTTAGAAAACAGGCAGGGGGAGGGAAAGAGGGACGTGGATAGAAGCAGAAAAGGAAACCTGACATGGTCGAATCATGAAACTTGAAAATCTTTAGCTGAGCTTGCTATATCACTTCACAGACATTTACATCATCAATACCATTGCAGATGGGGTATATCCTAAGCAAAATATGAATGAGAAAAGTATTTTCCACAGCGTAACATTCTCCAGCAAGTACAGGGACATCTAATAACTCACCATGTGCTGGATATATGGATAATTTAGGGTACTTTATTGGGCATAGTGACAGAGATGCTAAAGACAATTGAAACAGGAGTGCTTTGAAAGAATTACCGTAATCAGAAAACCATTTCTTTTTGGTATAATTTAAAATAATGGTAATAATATAGAAATAATAATAAAAGGCCTACTTGAAACTTGAGAACTAAAGCTTAATCCCTGCTTTCTATTTGCTTGAAAGGATTTTACCAATTTATGAGAGCAAAATGAGCACTCACTTTGCCAAGCAGAAGATGGCGCTGCTTCAGATGTAAAGTTTAAAGTTTTAGCATTACTGCTGGAACCACTTAAGATATCTACACGATGTCTACATCATAGAGCCTTATCCAGGAGAGGAGCTTCTGTCGCTAAGCATGTTCACACCTCTGTTATCGCAGCTGTAACTGTACATGCAAGTGCACACAGCAATAGCCCTGGTATCTCAGAGAAGGGTGCATACATACGCAGAAGCCTTTTTCTGCTCTTTGGAAATAGGCGACAGTATCTGAGAAAGGCTTCTGCCCCAGCCAACACAAACCGTGAGACTCCCCACAGAACGTGATAACCAAAGTATGACTTAAAGAAAGACGAGAATGATATAGGAGTAGGGACTTAAATTTGTTGACGTATCAGTGACAGAATTGGAGTCATGTCTGAGTTCTTCATCTCTGTTTATCATTGAACCCTAACAAGAGCCCTGTGAGATAGAGTTATTACTGGCCTCATTTTGCAGACTAAGAAGTGGAGTTAGAACTTCTCAACTTCTCCCTGGTCCTGGAGATAATTCGCGCTATAGATCTTGACTCTGAAGCTTCTTTCATTCCATTACACCCCGCTGCTTCCTGAGACCACGGTGCTCTGGTTTCTGTTTGCAGCCTTAACGCACAGAGTTGTCAGAACAAATGCATTTAATCAAGATAGAGAGAGAGAGAGAGTTGAAGACAGATCATTTCTGCTCACAGAGAGCAATCAATAACACTTGAAGTTGAATCAGATGCATCCGGCTTTACACTGTGGCTAAGTGTTTATTCTATGGGTGTCTCAATCTTCTCTTCGCTAAAGAGGGGTTCAGAGTATATTACCTCTCAGAGGAGTTAATACACGTAGCAGCATGCATAGCAGAATACTGAGTAAGCATCCAAGCAGTATTATCAATTATTATTGTTCATATTTGTGTCTGTTGGGTTATTTGCCTTCCCGAGCTGACAAATGAGAGAGGATATTAACTGAAGCTATTCTTCATGAATGGAGTTATTAAGTCTGACTAAGTGATAGCGTTGAAACTTGGGTATTATCTTTCTGAAGCTGATGATTGGGTGTCTTAACAGTGTGTTAGCAGAAGGCTCACAGTAAGGGTAATTAAAGCGCGACTGAATTAAAAGTGAGGTGTTAATAGTAGCAGAATCCATGAGTGTTCTGACTGAGTGATCGTTCTCGGTAAGTTACACATACTGGATTTGGAAAATACATCACAGGACTGGCAAACTCAAAAGGCTCTGAGGAACTGTCTGCCTGGTATTAGGGTTGCAGGTGCTGGATGAAGGTGAAAACAATGGGTATGATGCCATTTTTCTTCAGGTTCAGGAATTTACTGGATATGAGTTAGTTGTCAAGCTGGGGGGAGGGTGTGCATATTCCGTTTAAAGAGAGTTTAAAGAGAAAGCCACAAAATTAATTACTAGCCATGGACCAACTGAAACCCACTGTAGACTGCTCATTTCTGACTTTTCAGGTTTGGAAAGAAAGCAACAGAGCTCCAAGAAGGAAGGCGAGCTGGTGCCCGGTGCCTTACATACGCATTTATGGAGAAGAGTAGGTTAGGAAGGGGAACTTGGCTAGCCTGTGGCCCTGCCCCCTGACAGAATATGTTTCAGGGTATTGAGACTAGCTGGATCTGTGGACTGGATAACTCTGGGAAAATTGTGTAATCCTGTTTTTGTTACTTGGGGTTTTTTAGGGGAGGTAGGATTAACTTAGCTGACATAGGGAAAGTATGCATATGGTACATGAATCCATACTTGAGAGGGAAAACCTGGCAATGTAGATTTGTAAGCTAACACGGTAGACATAAGTACATATATATGGCCATGACTGAGAACTCCGAATTTAGAAGGGAAGTTATTCTCTTTCTGCTCTAAATCTGGGAGACTGCTGTGTAGTGCTCAGAGACGGGCACAGAAGTTGAGTCTTGGTTGAATGACAGATTGACCAAGGACAAACTCTACTCTGGGTGAGTTTTCCCAGCCTTATAACTTCTTTATCTTTAAAATGTGTCTGCCAAGTTTTTTTCATAGATTTTGTGTGTGTGTGTGTGTGTGTGTGTGTGTTGAGTGCATGAGAACATTATTTCGTAAATAACCCACTTGTCCAACTATAGCACTTACACCCCTTGTTTTAGTGCAACGCTTCGTTGGTGGTCGCTTTTCTATTGATACAGTGAAGTGAACCCATATGGCTCAGCCTGAGCCATCTGACCCGAAGCTGCCAGCACAGTAGACCATATCCTCTTACTGCACATGGGGGACTGAATCAGCCAGATCTTGCCGGCCTGTGTGTAGCTTGGGAGTCACAGGCTGTATAAATTCCCTTCCAGGCAGGAGATGCTCCTGGGATGCTGTCACTGCTCTGAGTCACATGTGCAAACAAAAATCCCCAGAGAGCACTTGACAGCTGAGCCGGCAGTTCTACTTCTGCATGGCCATCTGCAATGCAAGCCTGACTCCAGCTACCCGGATAGCACAGTAGTTCACTGAAGCCCGAAACCTAGCTGCAGTTTAAGTAGGCAGGGCTTGATCATCCACCTTGGCCTTGAGACAAGAGGAGTGAGAGGTTTGTTCTACATTAGGCTAGAGCAGGGACTCAGAAAGTAAATATGTAAGACTGTCCTTCACCTGATGATCTGAGTTCAAGCCCCTGTGGAAGGAAAGAACCTTCTTCCTCAAGTTGGTATGCATGTAGACACACACACAGAGAGACAGAGACAGAGACACACACACACAGACACAGAGAGAGAGAGAGAGAGCACCAAATAAACAATTATTTTAAAAGATTCTATATTGCTATTTGTTTTCTCAGACTATGTCCTTTGGCTGTGACTCAAGTGGTGTACAACAAAAGCAAGAAAGCGGATACTAAATATATTTGAAAGGGTATCAGCAGTTAAAACACAGCTGGCCTGGGGTCCAAATGGCACGCTCCCTCCCTTTTTTATTCTGGCACCTCGTATGTATCCATTTCAACCCGTATTTATTGGGGTAATCTTTAGAAGAGTCAAAGGAGTTCAGACTGGCTTTCGACACTGCATACACGCTTCCCCTGCCTTTTGGCAGTAAGCCTGCGGTCATTATCACTATTTACTGTTTGCCCAGCGCTCATACTGATGTGTGATGTGGGGCTTGCTACTTACTCTTTTTCATTCTCAGTGTCCCTGTGATGTGGGAATGATTTCTTATTAATAAAGAAACTGCCTAGGCCCATTTCATAGGCCAACCCTTAGGTAGGCGGAGAAAACAGAACAGGATGCTGGGAGAAAGAAGCTGAGTCAGTGAGTCGCCATGGTTCTCCAACTCCAGGCAGATGCAGGCTAAGATCATTCCTGGTAAGCCAGCTTGTGGACTACACAGAATAATAGAAATGGGTTAGATCAATATGTAAGAGCTAGCCAATAAGAAGCTGGAACTATTGGGGCCAGGCAGTGTTTAAAAGAATACAGTTTCCGTGTAATTATTTCGGGACATAAGCTAAACTAGCCATGTGGGCGGCAGGGTGCTGGGGACGCAGCCCCGCCGCTCTTATTTCAACATCCCTGGCTGCCCCACAAAGGGATAGAATTCACACAGTACTGTTCTTCAGGTGCTGAGTCAAACCTCACAAGCACAGAATATAGTTGCCGCTGAACCCTTCAGTACTGCAAGTACTTCGCATGCTTTAAGTATTAATACAATTAACTGAATATCCCTTATGGCAGATTCTTTTTTTTTTTAATTTCTTTTTTCAAGAGGAGAAAATGTGGTGTATCAGTTGCTTTTTCTGCCGCTGTGATATTATTACTTACAGCGCCTTAGAGTATTAGAGGGTTTATTTTAGCTCACACTTCCCAAGGATGGATAGCTCACCATAACTAGAAAGACAGCAACAAAAGCATGAGGCTGGCCTGGTGGTCAGGAAGGAGAGAGCAAGCATGTTTCATACACGCCCAGGAAGCAGGGAGAAAGAGCAGGGAAGTGGGTTCAGGTGATAAGACTTTAAAGCCTACTTCTAATGACCTACCTCATCCAGCAAAGCTCCACCTCCTAAGGGTTCTATAACTTTCCCAAACAGCACCACCTGCAGACCGAGTTATTCAAGCACACCAGTCTGTGCGACACATTTCTCATACTGGCCTGTGAAGCATCTCCTGCTTTGAGCTTTCCTGGGATTACACAGGCAAAAGGGGGAGAGGGAACTCAGATAAGCCTGGGACTCCAGACACTTTCTACCCATTACATCCATTCCTTTTTACAGCATGCTTATGGTGACTATGATGATAAACGGAAGCCCTGAATGCTTCCTGGCTCCGTCTTTACGTCTCAGAACAGGGTCAGGCATGCTGCTGTGATAGCTAGAAGCACACCAACACCGGTATTCATGAAACATGCTGATAGATGGTTAGGCAGAGTGCTCGGTGTGTGTCCCTGTGGTAGAGTGCTCAGGGTCTCCACAGTCTTGTCTATAATGGGATTGCAGAGAATTGTACTGATTAGCACTTCACCTCCAAGAGAGCCTAGAGATTAAACCTCTGCAAAAAGCTATATGTTCTTTCCATACTGGAATGTGACTTTCTCATCTTCATTTCTACGTCTAGGACTTAGCAGGAATGCACATAAACACTGGGTAAGATAAGAGGTGTCGCTCAGTCACTGTGAACTGCCACTTTGTCACTATTTGGGGCCTCGCCAAGAAGGTTCTGCTTGTTTCCTTTGTGGGGAGCCTCATGTCCCCACCCCAGTCCTTTACTTAGCTTTACTCGGTAAGCTTCTTTCCAAAGGCAACTGCTCCTTTATCATCTTATCTTTACGGAGACCATCTTACTAAGCTTCCACTGGTTTGACAGATATTTAGTCATTTCCTCATCATGATGAATAGATTTTCATTTATTTGCTATTATTGCGTTTAACCCTATTCCTTAGCAGATTTTTCTCAATTTTACATTAATGAATGAAAAGTACATTTAACTGGCATGTTGACATATAAATAGAATTATTTAAAAAACACTAAAAAACCTAAGTTACAATATAATTCATACATATATACCTATATATAATATATATATACATATATATACTTCATATATGAACATGAACACTCTTAAAGTTTTTCTATCATATAAACATATTTTATAGTGTATAACAAAATAAGAGGAGAATTATCTAGTACCTATTGTGTCTCATGGTGGGTAAAGAACTTTTGCTACTGCGTTTGATCTTTAAAATGGTTTGACAGCATTTTCTCATGGGTCAGGGAAGAACACATGGGGTCCCACCTCTCCCTGAGGGACTGTTAGTAGTGATTGGTTACTGGGGAAGGGGTGTCACCTTCTTCAGCCGTGTAGTCACAGAAAAATTAGTTCATACCCCAGTAAATAAGTGTTCACGCATCCGCACATAAACAACCCCAATTAAACTCAGTGGATCACACAGAGCAAAATGCATGGAAGTGTGAGGCGAGGTGTGGAAGAGAGACGGGGCTAAGGGAGGGCAGTGGGAGTGAACACGACTAATGTTCATATATATATATATATATATATATATATATATATACACATATATATACACACATACATACAAAGTCAAAGAATAACTATTTCAAAATTAGGGAAAAAAACAGCCTTGAAAAGAAACACAACTTGTTTTAATGCTGAGGAGTGGTGTGGCCTTCCAGACCACCCGCTGTAAAGTCAGGCTGAAGTCTGGAACCTTGACAAACTTATGGCTTCTTACCTGCCAACTTATGATCATAGTTGGTGTCTGGTGTCTGGACTGGGGTTGTACAGTGCCTTTGTTTCTAACACACAAGCAACAGTTAATACAGAAGTGGTGTTGGCTTATAACTAATTCCCTGTGCACATACTTTAAAGTCACCCTAGCACATAGGATTTCTTTAGTGAGCGATGCTGTACCATACGCTGAGGTCCTCCAAGGCCTAGTGAGGTTACCTGTTCTTACCATCATGAATGTAATGGAAAACCAGTAACCAGGTTTGTTCTTAGTAGCATAAACAGCCTGTTGGATTCAGAAGCAAAGCATTGGTCTGTGTCTGTTTGGAAGGGCCAGACACTGCTTAAGCTCAGATCATTCCCTCGGGGCCAGGAGTTGAGGTGTGTCAGGTGTACTGAGCACACACTGTGCCGGCAGGACACAGTTGTTTTCCCACCAGGGAACAGTGGCACCTGTCTTTCTGTACACTCGTTTTCAGGGAATGGAACAGACGCTGGAGGTGCTGAAGAGAGGGTACCCACCACCCACCCCAACAATAACAACAGAATCAACAAGAGCAAAAGCGGACCTTTATCCTGCTGTATTCGAAAGAGAATTAAAGAATGCGAGCCTAAAACTTCTGCCATGTGCATAGGAAGTGCATGGACGAGGGACAGCCAAGTGAGGCAAGCTTTGATTTGTTCCGTTTTCAGACAGACCCCTTAATAACAAACAAAACAGAGGCTCAGAGACGACCCATGAGGTCTGTTCCAGCAAAAACCATTAGCATGGTGCAACAGCATGTACTTTGACAGTAGATGAACTCGGGGTCAGGTTTGAAGAGGGTGCAGTTTGATAACACATGTATGCAGCTAGTGCCATCGGCCATGGACACATTGGGTGGCCATCAGCACCTTAGCATTCTCTAGGAAATAGGACTTGATGCAAGGATGCCTTTTTTTCATTTGGCACTCTCTTTTTATTTATTTATTTTTGCAAGGTTCTCAAAGCAGATCAGTGATTCTGAGAAGCAAAAATATTAGGAATAAATAATTTCACTTCAGACTGGACAAAGAGACAGTGATGTAACAGCTTAACGTGACAAACTTTATCTTTTAGCGAAGGAGTACCTGGAAGTATGTTTTTAAAACTTCCATAAATTATGATTTAAAACAATGGAAGTTTTCTGGAGAGCTTCACCTAATTTTACATGAGAAGAGGTGATTTTTAGTATCCTGGCAGTAAATTCCTTGTTATTTTTTTTCATCTGTTCGGAAGAAAAAAATCCCATGAATTATAGTAAATTAAATATCTGATGTATGCTGTAGATTAAAATATTTGTTTCATGTTATTTCATAATTAAAGATCATTCAACTATTGCACACTACATTCATTGCTTGCCTGAGCACGTGTGTGTGTGTGTGTGTGTATGCGTGCGTGAGTTGGGGAAGGGGGTGCCACCATGCCATGCCGAGGTGACTGCAAGCCAGAAGACAACCTTGGTGTTGGTTCTCACCCTCCACTGGTTTGACATGGGGTCTCCATTTGTAGTTTCAGTGCAAGTGCCCGACTAGCTGGTCCATGAGTGCACAACCAGTCTCCTGTCTGTTCCTCGCATCTTCACAGCGGGGGTGCACTAGCCTTGCAAACACTTGGTCTACTGCATCCGTGTTTTGATACAGATTCTGAGGCTCTGAACTCGGATCCTCAGGCTAGCGTAGCAAGTGCTGCTCACTACACTGTCTTCTTAGCTGTGGATCCACTTCTGATTTCACATCCTCCTTTAAAGAATTACCTCCATCTGGAATGTTTAGGCAATGCCATGGTCAAATGATTCCTAATCTTAGGAATTTCCCACAGCAAAGGTGCAATTCCCACCTACGCTACATGAACTGATCAGAAGCTGAGAATTCCCACCTCAAGCTTTCCATGAATTCATGTGAAAAGAATGTGGGTCAGTTAAATCCTGACTTTTGTTGCTTCTAGCCAAGAAAGTCAGACATATACCTTTTCATGCTTCTCATATTTAATTGGCCAGCAGCTGTCGCACGTTCATGTCTGAGTTCAAGGACGCCAGAAACGTGGTGGCTGACAGGCAAGAAGATAAAAATGTTGATTAAACTGCTAATGACTGCTGCAAAAGGTGTCCCACCGCCTCTGTTTCCTATTGAGACTTTAAAAGCAATACGCATCGGTGCAATTATAAATCCAAGCCAGACTGAAACTTATTTCTCGTATAAGATTATATACCAGGTGAAAAATAAGAAAACTGAAATCTAAAAAATGTAATATTAAATGAATTCAGCAAATAATATTGTTCATATTTGACAAAATAAAATCTGTACCTCAGCTTTGAAGAACCAAGAGATAGGAAAGGAAGGAAGGAAGGGAGGGAGGGAGAGAGGGAGGGAGGGAGGAAGGAAGGAAGGGAGGGAGGGAGGAAGGGAGGAAGGAAGGAAGGAAGGAAGGAAGGAAGGAAGGAAGGAAGGAACCAAGATGGCAATAAGAATGAGGAAAAACAAGAGTAAATATGGATAATGTGTAGAAAGGATTTTTGCATGAATTATCAAAAACACTGTCCTGGCTGGGGAGAAAGCTCAGTGGGTAAAGTACCTGCTTTGTAAGCACAGAGACTAACTTAACTTTTGATCCCCAGAACACGGGCAACAAATTTCAGACAAGCTAAAAATTTTAATGTCAGTGCTGGGGAGGCCAAGACAGGCACATCCTTGACCCCTCTTGCCAATCAACCTAATCCACGTGACTAGTCTCAGGACAGTGAGAAAGAAAGGTGGAGGTATCTGAATCACAGCTCCTGAGATTGTCCTCAGACCTCTACATGCCTATGCACACATGTGCCTGGAGACAAAAAGCAACATACACACACATGTACACACATGTGTGCGCACACACAGGCACTATTTTTTAAATATTGGATTTTGTCTTGTATGAGACTGTTATTGTATACTGTTGCATTAAAAGAAAACTGCTTTTTTTTTTCTCTCCTCCTTAGGAAAACATAAACATTGACGAAGCTTCAAGATGCCTGGTCAAGCACATACTTGCTAACGAGTGTGACCTCATAGAGTCCATAGAACCGGACATTGTGAAGCCCCACCTCACAGCACCCAAGGTCGTCAGCTGCTCTGGCTGTTCCAGATCCTAAAAGGTGCCTCTGCTGGCGTGTGACAGTCTGACGGTCAGAATCCCTGGGCCCTAATGAATTGTGCTTCAATTTTTTTTTTTGATTACCATTTTGGGTAAGTGTCAGGAGAAGCCCATGGCACATGTGACGAGCCAAAGATGTATGACTGCACATTTCCTGTCCAGAGAGGAACAGCAAATATTCTTTATATGTTTTTCCCGACCCTTAGCACAGTGTTTACAAGCTTTTTAAATATCAGTCTGTTGTCAAATGCTGTTTTATCATCGAGCAAAGTCACTCAGGGACTCATCCAGCCGTGCTACGTGTTCCTTTAAATCAGCAAAGGCCTCTGGTCTTCTTGAGAAGGGGAACAAGAGAGCACAGCAGAGGTCAAGCTAAGTGCGGAATTTGCCTTGCCCTGGCGCGTCTTTGTTCTGGTTTCGACTTGTTTCTGGGTGGTCCTATAGGTCTATTAAATAGAAACAGTATTTTCGCCTTTCTCAGCAGACCTGAGGGTTGTGTGTGATGTTGCCCTTCAGAGTCGTGTATGCAGGCAGCCTGTGCCTTTGTTGCCTTTATTGTTACTTGCTGTGCCCTGAATGCTGGTTTAACTGAAAACTGTATGGAAAGATCTGCTCCCTGAATGTGCCTTTCTCTTAGCATCCTCGGACTCAAGCTGTGGGACTCCTCTGTACATGTAAGATATATTATATATATTTTGCACAGGTGGAAAATAAAACATTAAAGATGCTGTTTCCCTATTTCTGATATTGCCCTCAACTTCTTTTTTAGTACTGTGGATTTTTTTTTCACAATGCAGCTATGCTTCTCAAATTCCATTTCTCCATTTGATTTTAGAAAGGGGATAAGGAATTGGGATGAGTTCATTCTATCTTGTATCAACTGTTTCATTCAGCATTTACGTAAAGAAAATAAATAGTGCTTATGGATTTTTGGTTAATCACAAAAATATCTTTATACGTTCTGACTTATGGATTTTTGGTTAATCATAAAAATATCTTTATACGTTCTGACTAAGAAGGTTATAAAGCAAAGAATGAACAAACAACTGGCCATATTGTTGAAATGTTTCAGGTGGGTCACATTTTTAAGAAAAATATTTTCCTTTGCTATTCATAACACATTCACAAAACCTTCAACTTTCACAACATATATTTTAGTACACACCACTGACATTTGTTGTTTCTGTAAGTACCACACATGTGTTAGTACTGTGTTTCTTTTTCCCTTAGGATGTGTGCTTACCTCTGATTCAGTTGGCCCATGAGGCAGATGGTCCTGAAGCATCTAGGAATTCATGCTTCTTAACTGGCTCTGACTTATGAGAGCAGAAAATGACCTATACAAACCCCCAAATTTCTTTTCACTCACAAAGACTAATTCCAAGGCGTGCTCAGAGGACTGCCTCTGGTGGCATTAAGTGTCTGGTTTTTATGGTGGGAATTTTCTATTTGATTCATCCAACATGATTTTCTTATTCCTTCCCTGATGCTCTTGGGTTAACCTCCAAAACAAATTACATTCACACAAATCCTTGTCTTATTCTGTGGAAGGTGACCTAAGATTGTTAAGATGGAGGTGAAGCAAGGGGGAAGATCCTTAGTATCAGATGCAAAGGATGCAATCAGGAGTACGAGGAGACAAACTACAGAATGGAAAAAACATGTTCAAGCTATCACCTAAACAAGGGGTTCATATAAAAATATATAGGAACTCTAAAAACTCCCTGACAATAATAACAATCCAATAAAGAGGGTCTGAAGAGATCCTCTTCCAATGTGAAACTATCAGTAGTCACCAAATAAAGGTAGAATATTACTAGCCCTCAAAGAAAGGGATGCAGTTCTATACTATGAGCTGTAATTCTACTCTAATCAGAATAGCTAACCCCAACAAAGGAAAAAAATAACAAATGTTGGTGAAAACACTAAGAAAAGTCCTATGCCACTGATGGAAATAAAGCTTAATATAACAGCTATAGTGAAGAGCATAAAAGTCCTTAAAAATCTAAAAAAAATGTATCTACCGCATGGTTCAGCCACACATTTCTAGGTCTATACTCAAAAGAAAATGAAACAGGGTATCAAACAAATATTTATTGCATCACTAATAGCTAAGATGTGGCATCCACCAAGACATCTTGTCCTTAGGGGGAAAAAATGAGATCTTGTCATTTGTAGCAAACTAGGTAGAGTAGGATAACATTATGCTAGATATAATAAGCCAAACAAATACTCTGCGCTCCTCTCTTTCACAGGTGGAACCTGTAAAGAGCTTATTTTAAGGTAGTAAAGAAAGAACTGTAATTACTAGAGGCTATGAAGGAGTCAGAGCGATGGAGTGATGGAGGAAGGGTGAATATGGGTATGAAAATGGGTAAGAGGAATAATTCTATAATATCATGGAAAACTAAGAGATGAGCTCAAATTTCCCAAATGTGACAGAGAGAAAATTTATTTTACCTAATTTAATTTTATTGTATGTATATATGTATTGGAATTTTTTGATATACCACACATATAAATTTATCATTTATTACTTTAAAAAAGTTTTAAAAACAGAAGAATGACCCTTTAATCTCAACACTTAGGAGGCAGAGGCAGGAGGACTTCTGAGTTCAAGGCCAGCCTGGTCTACAGAGTTCCAGGACTGCCAAGGCTATACAGAGAAATGTTGTCTTGAAAAAAAACAAACCAAAGAAGAGAAACTAGTGCTCTTAACTTCCGAGCCATCTGTCCAGCCCGCCATTCATGATGGGGAAGGCGAAACAGGATTGCTGAAAAGCAGTGGATCAGAGAGGCATATGTCTGGGACTCTGGGCTCAATGGGATCCTTTTGATGTCGCCATGTATCATGATAGCTACTGGAGCAATTGTAGTATCACTGGTGAGGCTAACCAGGGGCTCACATTCCTAAGATAAAGCTTTACTTGTGGTGTCATTCGGGATACTTGATGTAGAAGCAACTGAGTCAAGGGAATGAGCATGGCAGAGAACAGTCGGGAACATCAGTTATAATCTCAAAGATGAAACACATCAGAAGGTAGCAGAGATTGCTCCACTGTCCCTACTATTTCTAGTACTGTCTCTTTTCCATCCTCTCTTCCTCATTAATAAGACTCAAGCTTCATAAACTATGGATTGTCACTCTGTAAGGGGCAAAGTAATCAAAGGTAGGGCTTGTGAAAATTTGAAAACACTAAAAGATTTCTGAACATACATTATTTTAAAAATAAACACATCATAAATACAGTGTGTTTCTGGCTGCCTTCGGCCTGTGCTGTATCACAAGGTCTTTCTGAATTCTTAGTTCTGAACATAAAACACACGCTCTTTTCACTGGGTAACTTATGCTGCCTAAAGCACTTTGGCTCAGACTGGAGATTATTATGTGTTGAGAATTGCAGTGCTTTTATTGTACATAAAGAGTTTCCTTCTCCTGCAGAAGCATGGTGGCATAATTCTGTAAAGAGAACACTTTTAATGTTTCCCTGCCCCCATGCCTCAGCATGCACATGTAAAATAACAATTTGAATTGCATCATGTCCACATGCTTGATTTTAAAAATTGCTATATAAATTTCTGCATCAAGTTTCAAAAGAAAGCACTAAAGGAATTTTGACTTATGGTTAAGATAGAAGTTTGAACAATTGTTGAAACGACCCTAACTGTACTTCTACCATTTAGTACTACATATTTATATGAAGTGGAGTTGTTAACATTAAGAATAACAAATCAGAGCATCAAACAGCTTGAAATATTATTGAAAGATCATCTACGTCTTGCAAAATTTAATTCTTTATGAAAAAAAGAAATAGTCATATCCCTCTCATTAGGATGCAAATGGACTTTCATCTTCAACAAATGGTAACATTATATGTACAACAAAGAACTTTGAAAATATATTTATTTATCCTTTATTATCTGTAAATATTTGCATTCTATTATCATTTTATATACTTATATGCTCCCGCCTTTCTGAATTTAAAAGAAACTAAATTTAAGAAATAAAAAATTTCTCTGTAAGAAGGGGTCACAAGTGAAAAGGATCCTTAAAAGAAAGTCCCTGGACTTTTTTGAAAAATCCATGTAAGATCAGAGTGTCCTAAAGATGCAGAGGGAGTAAATGCAGAGTATACAGACAATAGCAAGGCAGACCAAAAGCGCCCTGCAAAAGACCTATTACAGCCTCCTGTGCCATTGCTCACATCTGGCTCTGGATGTCAAGGATCAGAGCACCACAGAGGTGAGACCTCCTGGATAAGCCTCATACAAGACTAGCATAAATTAGTGAATAGTCAGGCTGTCTCACATTGGCTTGAATAAACCTCAGGCTCCTTTCTCCAGAGGCAAAGTTGCAGGGGGTGGAAAACTAATTATTGCAATCTTTTTGGTTTCCCTTCGTGCCTGCCCCTTTTTCTGTCTCATCACCAGTGAGTGCCAGAATCTTTAAGCAATTTTCATTTCTGTTTGTGCTCTGAGTGCTTCTGGGCATAGTTATATGGGTTCACTCATCTCTACAGACAGTGAGCAACTTTCGAAAGCTCACATAGCTACTCGCTGACAGAACAAGGACTCACACCCAGGAGGCCTGATACTAATGGCCTTGCTGTTAAATGCCATGGTATAAACTCTCTCCTTAGATCTTTGCGGGATACAGTGCTACCACATACCAGCTGCTACCAACCACTTCTCTTCAGCACTGTGTGAGATGCTGCTGTACACCATCCGTAAAAACACTAGCTCCGTGCATAAAGCATGGCAAGCAACGAAAAATGATTACTGTGCTATTCTCCTGTTGACTTAGCTATCACTAAGCCAAAGGAGTACAAACATGGCAATCTGATGAGATGATATGCATGTGTCGAGATATACAGGGCCTCACTGATGCAGTTTGGTGATTGGTTCCAGTGATAGCTGAAAGGAATGGTTTCCTTTAGGGAAAAACAAAAACGTTAGGAAATTAGTTGTTATGATAGTCTCACAACTTTGTGAACATATTAAAATCCAGTGAAAAGGAAAAGAAATGGTGAGTAAATAGATTACAAAGTCCTCACAAGAAACAAAGAAAAGCCAGAGGAAAAAAAATACAGAATTGTTTTCCCCGATGCATGAATGGAGGCCAGCTTGGGGTCCTGGTCTGATTCCACCGGAAGGTGTCTTCTGACATGCTTGTACCACTGCCGGTATCGCTCTCCCCTGCTTGCCCTTGCTGAACTCATGGCTTGCTCACAGATGCTGGGGACTGCCGTTGGGCATAGTTTTACATTTAGTTGCTTCTGAGCAGCCCCTGACCCCTGATATCTTTGCCGCTCTTAATTCTCCCAAGCAATCGTCCATCTTTTATTTATTTTATTCTAGGACTGGGATAAAAGGAGCACGAGAAACTCCTACTGAAAGGGTAGAAAGTGGAGGTAAACTAAAGCAAGCGCTAAAACACGGGAGGAAAGTGCCCCAATGAAGCCTGGCTGCACATTCTATTATTAGCGCAGCTAAGTCTGAAATGCTCCGTTTTAACAACCAGCTTATTTTCTTCAATTGAATTCATTGTCAGAATAGTAATCTCCAGACCCAGGCAGTGTATTCCTAAATTCTGTATACTAGCTGACTTCAGACGTAAGAGCCAGGAAGTTAACAATGCAGAAGGTCCCGATCATGCTTTCCATTAGAACATGAATCAGCCTTATACAAGTGTTTCTTTTGATTTTTCACATCAAATACCAAAGGACATGCTGGCACTTGTAATACATTCTTGTGTTTTCTGTCGCCTTGAACTGAAGTTTTAAGAAGTTACCTTTCGTTGGATGTGTAATACCAATCAATTTGCGTTCACAGAAGTCTTTAATCAAACAGCTACCAAGTCACTGCTCTGAGCGTGTCTCTGTATTTGTATTAAATGGGCCACCTGTCAAGGTTTATAGCAAAATACATAGTACTTAATATGTGTTAGTTTCTTTTTTCTGTGATAGCTGTTGTCATGGAAACCTGAAGAATAAAATGTCATGGTTCCTTGCACTTTAAGTTTAGAATTTCCTTAGAGGAAGAGAGAGTGGTTAATAAGACCGGCAAAAGATGGAAACAAGGATGAAGGTGACTGTTTCTGCTATTACTGGCACTCTTCATTTTGAAGTATTTTTATCATTGCAGTAAAAGGTGATAAATATTATTTATTGCTAGACCCTTCAATATATCTCTTCCAGGTAGAGCATCATTTAATTATTCTTACTACTTTATTTGGCCGGAGGGTTTCATTTTATATACATAAATAGAAAAATAAATAAGCATATAGAAAAATAAAGATGTTTTGATTACCGTGATTCTGCAGAGACCTGTAGCCAGTCTGTCTGTCTTTCTGGTTAATTGGATACTCTGTCCTTAGCTAATGTGAGAGGGAAAGATGTGTTTGTGATGCGGGCTGTAAGAGGCCAACCCTGTGCTTCCCACTCCAAACTTGAGTGAAACAGCCTACGGGGTGTGGCTGTCACTTTTCTCACTCGGCAGCAGGTCAGCGAACCTGTACAGAATGGGGTGAGAGCCAAGCGCTGAGGGGGGCAGCAGAGAGGATGAAACTGCCTATCTAAGTCTCGCGGTTCAGCTGTGCAGGAATCCTGATTTAACCTTCACGGTCACGTTGTAAGAAAGAAGAATCTCTTATTTCATTTCTTTGCATTTTTTACTCAATAAAGATCGAGCTGATTGTCTACTGTTCATAAACCAAGCATCCCTGACGACTACAGCAGAGTCCAAATTCTAATAGTAAGGGTGGGTTAGACCTGTATCCTGTTATACACTCTGGCTTTGTCTGTCAATTTGACACAGGTAGAGTTATCAGAGAGGAAGGAGTCTCAGTTGAGGAAACACGTCTAGGAGACCCAGCTGTAAGGCGTTGTCTCAATAACTGATCAGCGGAGGAGGGCCCAGCTCATTGTGGGTGGTGCCATCCCTGGGCTGGTGGTCCTGGGTTCTATAGGAAAGCAGGTTGAATGAGGCAGGGGATGTAAGCCAATAAGCACACCACCCCCCATGGTCTCTGCATCAGCTCCTGCCTCCAGGATCCTGCCCTGTTTTGAGTTCCCTGTCCTGACTTTCTTCAGTGATGAACAGCAAAGCAGAACTGTGAGCCAAACAAACCCTTTCCTCTCTAACTTGCTGTTTGGTCATGGTGTTTTCATTGCAGCATTAGAATCCTAATGAAGACCCTTTTTAATTGTGGTCGTGTCCCACAAGGCCCACATTGCAGACCATGATGTTCATTAACAGCTACAACCCCCAGTTATATGGAGATTTTTCACTTTTCTTATTGGAATTTTATCTTTAATATTCTAGTATTAAAAAATATAAAGTTACAGTTGATGAAGGGATAGGTGTTTTATGCTAATAAAAACAGTCGGTATCACAAATAAATAATTAATAAATGGTAAAAAGTGGCTTACCTAATAAAAACAAACACATTAAAATTCTGTGATTAAGTTTCTTGTTAAATTGTAAAGAACAAGATAATATAAATAGAGTACTTCACACTGTGTATCAATTTGTATTTAAAAATTAGTGCAAAATATTTTAAGTATATTTATATAACAGTTAGGGAAGCAAATTTTCTTTAAATTCTACGAACTATAATCTGGGAGTCTATTTCAAAGAGAGATGGATATTTCTCAGGGGAATCAAAGTAAGATAGGAAGAAATAATGTATGAAAATATGGAATTATATGGGCCCATTGAACGTCGCCCAGAGAAATGTGGTAAACCTGTAATTCAAGCACTGAGGACCAGAGGTAGGGGAACTGCTGAAGCTCAGGACCCACAGGTTGAACATTTATCCCTGTAACCAGAGCTATTTTGTGTGTGAAACTGTAAAATTTCCGTAAAGAGAGTGGATGCATGAAGCTGAACAAAGAACACGTAAATAGGAACAATTACGTCTTAGGAAGTGGAGATTCATTATGAAGAATTAATTAAGGAGCATAGGGAAAGGCCAGCACTTCCGAGGCTGAGAGAACACTGCCACAAGAGAGAAAACTTAGCTGAGCCTCCCTCCTTCTCACCTCCGAGGCTGAGGTGTGGACTCTTCTAGGGAAGACGCTGCCAAGGTCCAGAGAACCCAGTCGCTACATGTGAAGAATCTTATGCACACAGGAACCACTTTCTGTAAATCGTTGGCAGGGATCCTCCTGAAACCCACTGGGAGCTGTGCACCGCTACCAAAGCCTTTAATCCCAGCACTCGGGAGGCAGAGGCAGGCGGATCTCTGTGAGTTCGAGGCCAGCCTGGTGTACAAGAGCTAGTTCCAGGTCAGG
>NC_022023.1:9969786-10020484 GCF_000317375.1 Microtus ochrogaster
AAAAAAAAGAATGGTTTGCCAGAAAAGAATCCATTAACATCAGAAAGAACAGCACCGAGTCCAGCAGAAAAGTTCCCTCCTCCCCTTGGGCTCTTTCTAGCACCCTCTACTGGCAAGGCTGTGCACTGCGCATACTGGCAAAGAATACATACAGGAGTAGAAAGAAGGCTCACCTCTGGAACCAAAGGAAAGAGTGCAGATCCCAGCTTCTTATTGTTAACTGCAAGCATTTAGGTGGCACTCACTGGGAGGATTGTCTAGAAAACAACAAGATAATAAACTAGAATAAGGAAAACCCAGGAATCTGAGAGAGGAAGGGGTGGGCAGTAGAGCACAGGAGATAGGAAACTGGGGGGAACAGAAGAAAGAATGAATTCAAACAAACTACGCATGAAAATGCCATAAAGAAACCTGCTAATCTGCAAGAAAATTAGAGAAAAATTTACAAAAATAACTTAAAAATGGGAAGGACCACAGACTGAATTTGGAATGGAAGTGGACTAGACGGATAAGCATCACAGTGTGTTCATCACTGTAAACCTCAACAGCTCAACCTTAAAGAGCTCCTCGCCTCACTGGCTTCACTGAAGCACTTCCCTGGTGTGGAGTCTGCCAGATGAGGTTATTCTTCTCTTGGATTTCTACATCACCCTGGAGTCCTTTGAGCGAGAGATACATGAGTGGTATCGAACCACTCTTCGATGGTTCACACAGAGCTGACCAGAATGAAGGCTCCTGGTTCTAAGAGAAGCCGAGAACGGGACCAAGTAAATGACCTATAGTCTTTCTTCACCACATGAGATATTTCAGATTTGTTCATTTTAAAATTTCACCATGCCTCAATGCCCCAAATTCGATTATCGTGTCTTTAATATAAAAATGATAATACTTATTGCACATATGGATATTTAGTACATATTAAAATCCCTTAATTAGTAATTCGGAAGGCTGGAAGAAAAATCCACACATGGATAAATATCTTAAAAAGGTCATTATGGTAAGGAAAAATTTTCAATTTGTAGTTTATAGTTGGAAACAGAAAAGCCTATATTTTTTTTAGTGATTGAATTTACAGATTTATTTTTAATCATCTGAATGTCAGAAAATAGTTGGTCTTATCAGGAGCCAAGTGTTTGAAGAAATTCTACATGTTGAAGCTTTGATACTGGTAATGCCTAGCATGAATTTTCCACCCATACTCTAACCCTTTGGATCTTTAATTTGCAAAGTTGAAGTGTTGCTAATCGTACCGTGGTCTCCAGTTATTGTGAAGATTCCACTGCAGCAACATGGGCAGTGGAAACACCGGGAGCATCTCAGTGCATGCAATGAGGGCTTTGCAAGGAGAGAAGTATTTCAAGCACGTAGGAAGCTTTGCACTGCGTTTTTGTTAATTCCCTACTTTTTCCATTATCACCCTAGTAACTATTCCAATTCATAAGTCAGTCTGCCTTCCCTGAATTCCATAAATATTAATTGAAACAGTGCCCAGCTATTTCTAAATAGACAGCAATGTAAATATGCAAATAATATATAAACCGCAGCTATGAACATGTGGCATTTAATTTTAATAGGACAACTTTGTATATTATTGTTTCTTTGTGATAATCAGCTGCTAAGGATGTTATTAGGAAGCACCTGGTTAAAGTACAAAACTTTTTTAGTTCTATGAAAGGGTGACTAGGTCTGTATCAAAAGTTTCTGTATGGTTTGGAAAATAAAATGAATGTAAACATCATGAGTGATTTCACTTCCCAAATTAGTGGTAGTTTTTTCTGTCTAATGGGAATTGGTGTTGGGATCTTTTTTTTTCTTTTTATGATGAATATCTTTCTAGTTCATAAACTTACTACGCATCATAAATTTTGAGGGTGGATAGAAATTACACACATTATAATCCAGTAAAGCTTATGCAATCACATAACTAATAAGGGAGTTACTTATTTTCACCAATAATTTTAATTCATAATATCTCAAAGATAAGCCTTTATTATATAATCATGAATAATTTCTCAGAATAAATGTCTAAAACAGAAACTACTGTTTCATGATTTATGCAAAATTTTAAAGCCACCTGGAAATTATTTCTCGGGAAGCATTTACTGATCTCTCCTTCTCTTGATGGTATTTGAAAATAACCAGTGAGCAGACCCACCTAGGCTCCTCCATTCTGCTAGACCGTTGCAGAACCTTTGCAGACAGACTCCCTGTGTGTGCTGGGGAGGACAGGCAAATGCATGAGGCGTAGAGAAATCTCTGCAGATACCACAGGCATGATGTCAGTTTTTACTGGAGACCCAAATAAACACAAATTTAGAGTCCTCCCTCCTCTCCTCAGTACCCTTGAAAAAGGTCAGTTTGCTCTACTAACTACAAAACAATACACACAAATTAGTTTTTGTAGAAGTATTTTTATCTGCTAGGGAGATGTAGCCCGTGGGCTTCAACCAGTAAATCTGCTTGCTAATAATATTAATGAAATCAATGAGTCAGGTATTATGTTTTATGGCGTTATATTTATTTTACCAAGCCATCATAAATTATAATGCTTTTGAAATCATAATAGAATCTTCTCAGCTTGCTTTTGATCTACAACTATAAAACGTCTTTTAAAATATACTGTGGAGTCTGCCTTCACTTTAACCTTGTAGAAAATTGAATTATAGCGGCAGAATAAATCAAAGCATAAAACATTTCCCCAGCAAAGTTTAAGTTTTTTGTTTTGCTTTGTTTTCTACCTTAATTTATAGAGGTTTGCCAGCTCTCTTGCCTTACCCCTTTAATCTCATCCCTGCATTCAGAAAGTCTGAGGCAGGAGGATTACTACATTGGACATCACTTTGCTCTGACTACATAGTGAGCCTCAAAAAATATAAACAAAAACCAGGATCTTTGGTATATTAGATTGGAAATTTATAAAATTTAGGCACTAAGAACTTCTGGATTATGAAAAATATTTTAATCTAGCATTTTTAAAGCACTATTTGCATGATTTCCTGTTTTAAAGCTTTTCATACTTGTACCATCCCTTTTGGTACTACAACATACTTTTAGTTTTTAGTTTATCTTGGCATTTGCGAGCTTCTGTGCAGAGAGCATGTTCTACAATAACAACCATACATTTCGATTTGAGACATTCGACCCCAATCTTTCTTTTTTTTTTAAAAAAAATATTTATTTATTTATTTATTATGTATACAATGTTCTGTCTGTGTGTATGCCTGCAGGCCAGAAGAGGGCACCAGACCTCATTACAGATGGTTGTGAGCCACCATGTGGTTGCTGGGAATTGAACTCAGGACCTTTGGAAGAGGAGGAAATGCTCTTAACCGCTGAGCCATCTCTCCAGCCCCCAACCCCAATCTTTCTAAGAGTATAACAAACACTAATGGTATTAGGAAAAGTTCATTTGATACCTCTAAGTATATTCTTTCATCCATTGGAGTCTCTCGGGTGAAGCTCTGTGGGTTTGTGGGGTTTGTCTGTACATGTGTATACTCACACAGGTGCCTGAAACTTTTTCCAGGTTTACTCTTATTATTTTTAATGACATGTGTACGTGCATTTTTAGTGTAAATCTATGCATGTTGTGTGTGCAGGTACCAGAATCATCAGATGCCCTGGAGCTGGAGTGACATGCCCTTGTGGGTCTCCTGGGAACTGAGCTCTATTCTTCCCTAGGAGCTGTTCACGCTCCTTTTCTATTTTACTTAAACTTTTTCAGATATTATATTTTTGTTAAGTTTATATATTTTACAACTGTACTATAGTTTTCCCTCCCTCCTCTCCTTCTATTCTCTCCCCACACACCACCACCCGTCTACCCCTCCTCAGTTTCTGTTTCTGTTCAGAAAGGGGCAGTCCTCCGCTGGGTATCAACAAAGCATGGCATATCAAACTGTGATAGGACTAAGTCCCTCCCCTAGTATTCAGGCTGCTCAGGGCAACCCAGTATGAAGACTAGATTTCAAAAAGTCAGCCCAAGCATTAGAGACAGCCCTGCTCACACTGTTGGGAGCAGATATTATAGTTTAATCGTGTTATTTCCTTCCCCCAGCTCCTATAGGGTCCTCTCCATCTGCTTACTCAACCCACTGAGAAGCCATTTATGCTACCCTTTGAAGCTGTTCCCTCCCTTCAGGAGATTCCAACTGGTGACAACAAAATTCAGTGTGAAGAATTCCACCCAGGTGCCTGTGAAGTTTTCTTTCACCTCCCTCCTTTCTTTCTTTTTTTTTTTTTTATTACATCAATTAAGGAAAATCTGCAGCTGAAGACTGTGGTAATGAATTCTGTGCAAATTGAAAAATAAAACAGTATAACATTTCCTTGTTCTCCGGGGCATGAATGTCATTGAGTATTTAATATCAACCATGCTTTATTTTATTCTTAGAGTTTGGTTTTCACTATATTATTGAATTTTATATACTATACACAATCAGTTCACATATGAGAAAATTGAACAGACAAGTTCCTCCTTATATTTAGATAATATATATTTAGATTAAATTCTCTATATTTTTTAAACAATTACTAAAACAACCAGAAGAGACCTGAGAACTTTATATAAAACCAAAATGAATACTAAGGAAACACTTTCCCTTCCTTGGATCTGCCATGTATTCAAGTAGAAATAAATAGCCTTTATTTAGGCTAGTATTGACTTTTCTTTTAAAAACTGATTAGTATTGACTTCTCTAAGTAAAATGAATTCATTTTTGATTCTTTCCTCACGCCCATAAAGATGAAACAATAACAAAAGTCATTTCATTAGCACGACTGTCCAGAAGACGGAAAATGAAGAAGATGTTTTGGATCTCACAGGGTTTGGGTCTGTTCTCCAGGAAATGGTGGACTTGTCAGGGCAAACACAGGATACGGGCTCCTCTTAGCCTGACCTGGCCAATCAGGATTCGAAAGCAGCCAGCAGACCAGCTTCAGTGCATATCAACAGCCTCACTTTGGCTTTGATTGTTTTCACTCAAAGATGCTGCTGAGAAGTATTGGTGAAAATGAAACACTTGCCTTTCTTTCTTTCTTTCTTTCTTTCTTTCTTTCTTTCTTTCTTTCTTTCTTTCTTTCTTCCTTCCTTCCTTCCTTCCTTCCTTCCTTCCTTCCTTTCTTTCTTTCTTTCTTTCTTTCTTTCTTTCTTTCTTTCTTTCTTTTCTTCCTTCCTTCCTTCCTTCCTTCCTTCCTTCCTTCCTTTCTTTCTTTCTTTCTTTCTTTCCTTCTTAATACAGCTTCTTAAAAGCTAAATGGTTTTAAAACCACAGTGTGGAACTATTTTTTTTCTCCTTGTCTAAAGCTATAACTCGGATCTCAGAAGGTTGAGCGACACACAGGAGACCATGCAATCAGCTGAAAAACCTCCTGTCCCTAGACACTAGGTTGGATGCCAAGTATTCTGTACACTAGTTTTGGAACTGGAATAGTAAACTTGTAGTATGTGTATAAATTTAAAAAAAACACAGAGGCAGAGAAGGCGTGTGGAAATTCCTAAGGTCTCTAATAATTTCTATTGACAAATCAAATAAAAAAGAAAGTTAATGGATTTCTAGAAGGATTGGCCCCATGAAAGAAAGCTATGAGCACTATAGCACTGATGAAGTGGCTATAGTTTCGTTGAGTTAGGCTTTGGATGTGTGGCTCCGCCCAGCGCTGAAAACCATGCCTTGTGCTGAAATCACAGCTGAACCTCTGGGACCTCAGATTAAGATCTCAGTCATAAAGACTCGCAATCCGGAGCCCCAGCCTGTTCTTTTCTTATTGTAAAGATCTTCCACTTATGGGGGAACTGTTGGGAAATGGATTAGCTGGGTGTGCACAGGTAGAGTCACAAAGGGAGTTAAGGGTTTTCATTCTTTGCACAGTAGCCAATGGACTTGATCCTTGTGTAGCCATCAATTCCCCGTCATATCTGAATAACAACAGCAAACCCCGCAAGGCACATTAGACCATGAACATGTCCAGGTATCCTGCAGCATCCCTGGTTTGCTTCAGCAAGGTTCCACTGTATTTGTCTTTACTTTTTACTCTGTGTTCTCTGAGTCACGTGCAGAATGCTTTATTTCCCAAATGCAAACTCTGTTTTCTTCCTGATAGTCTATACTTTTGTGGGGCAAAAATGGATACTCTGTTGCCTTTGTATTTAGTTCTGTTATGTAGGTTCCTTGCACTTTGATTGTTTTTGTCCAGAGGTGCATCTGGACCTGTTACAATCTATTTCTACACAATAGAGGCATTTTGTACTGCAGGGTTTTTTTTTGTTTTTTTTTTTTGAATTTGAATGATGGTCTGAAAAGTCAGAGGAAATGGGAATAGAAAGGGATTTACCTCATGGGTAAAACTGTTACTATATCAATCTAGTCAGTGGTTGAGCTCTCTGCTTAGGAAGGTGGTGGGAAATTAGGAGTGCGTACTCATCTTTTATCTTTACTGCATCTTATTACTCTTAAATTTTTTTTCTGTTTAAATATATTTGTAAGTGCCCCAGTCAGTGAAGTACTTGATAGGCAGCATGGGGACCTGAATTCCATCCCTGGAATACACTTTAACAAGTAAAGGAAGCAAGCAAACAATAAGAGTAACAAATAGGCTTGGTGAAGAGCACCTGTAATTCCAGTGCTGGAGACAGGCATATGGGAGGGGCTTATGGTCCCCGTCTTGGAATATTTAGTGAGTGATAGATGATGAGAGACTCCATCTGAGAAGAAAAGAAAAATTTCTTGGGTGTCTAGGAGTGACACCAAGTTTATCTTCTGGCATTGCTTCAGCTGCCCCATCTCTGCAGCGTGAACAATAGGCATTGCTTGAGCTGCTTGCTTCCCTATAGACTTACCAGAGAATATCTTATAGCCTTCAGGGATTGAGAAGAATGTTTTACCCCTCCCCCATGACAGCTGAATGTTGGAATCCAGCAAAAGAACAGAGTGTCTTCCAAGTACAAACAAACTTCAGTGCCCAGGGCAAAGAGACAGCACGATTGCACAGAGATTCTGTTGCTGACAGCGGTGTGTGAGTGTATTAATCCACACCTTTTGCCTGTGTGAGATTCATTCCTTCCTTCCTTGGGGAGAAAGCCCAGAAAAACTCTCCCACGCACTGCACTTTTTGTGCTGCATCGGAAGCCCTACTAGTGTCTGAGGTGGATAGTTTGGGTTTATCTTTTTCATGATTTCCTTCTTGAATTGAAGAGAAGAACCATGGGCTGAGGTGAAGAACAAAGAGCTGAGAACTGATAGCAAAGAGAGCTGGAGTCTGCATTTTCAAAATTTCTATCCAAATTGAGCAAAAAGAACTCTGAGATGCTCATTAGCAGTTACTGTGAAGAAGAGTGGTCTTGTGCATGACCGGGAGAGTTTCTAGGGGTCTGTTTGCCAGGAGTAGGATGCTCCTTTTAAACAAGCTAGGCAAGATGCTCCCTGGCTTACAACATTTTGAAAATCAGTGAGATTTTCTGATAGATTGAATGTGAGATCTGTGAGAAGTCAAAAGTGATCTGAGAATTTTATCTTGACTGTAAAAATTCTGGAATCCACGGGAGAAGTTGTAGTGGTGGTGCAGAGGTCAGGAGTTAAATTTAAGCTTGTTAAATTTGATACAAATAGTTGGGCATGTGATACATGACATTAGAATAGAGGGGAAAAACCCAGATTTAGTCAAAACTTTGAGAGCATATACAAAGTATTTAGTTATAAAGTTAATAGGAAAAACATGTAAATGCTATGCACACAAATTCTAGGGAGGTCCTCCAATACTCAACATTTGGTTTGGGAGATGGGAAAGGACAAAATAAAAGACAAAGCAATGGCTGGACCTTGGTGAAAGAAACAAACAAGACTTTCGAGAGTTGAGGGAAATAATGTCACAAGCAGCTGACCGGCCCAGGAGTGAGGAATGAGGGCGTCTCTGGGTATGTCAGTAAGAAAGTCACCGGAGTCTGTGAAGTAGCTTACTGAGGAACGTCTGTCTTTAGGGACACATGGACTCATCCAAGAGTTTGCCATTGTAAGACAATCAGAAGTTTTCCCAAAGGAGTCTAAAGCTGAGATATATATATAGAGAGAAAGGTGATTAACTGGTCTTGTTTAGAACAAAGGAACCAGACTTGTATGAAAAGCCATGGATTTGCGTTCCAAGACTTCTTACAAGTCTTCCTATTCTCCCCAAAGTTCCACAACACTATGCAGTCCACTTTTTAATGCAATTGGTATTTTTTCCAAGATAAATAATAAATACATTTTTGGACATTTACCAGGTTCTAGGAATTGGAAGTGTCGTAAGAAGTTTATCTCCATCCCAAGAAGCCCTGCGTTAGACAAACATATGAAAGAGACTTCTCTATTTAGTGCATGGGTCATTTAAAACCAGAGGCACACCCATGGAAGAGAGTGAAGCACAAACTACCTTACCTAAATACCAATCTATTTTTCTACCCATTTATCGACTTTTTTATTTGCTACTATATTTTTGTTTTGTTTTGTTTTTCGAGACAGGGTTTCTCTGTAGCTTTTGGAGCATTTGCTACTATTTTGACACCAAATGAATATGCTATTCACTAACATAGGTAAGAAATATTTTAAATGTTTCACATTGGATTGAAGTTTTGTATATTGTATACAAATTTTGTATATTGATAAATATTTGAGATTAATTTTTGTTAAAACAGACTGCACATTATGTTTCGTGTGTGTGTGTGTGTGTGTGTGTGTGTGTGTGTGTGTGTGTGTGTTGCTTTGGAGCCTCTCCTAGAACTCACTTATTTGACCAGGCTGCCCTCAAACTCACAGAGATTTGCCTCCCAAGTGCTGGGATTAAAGGCGTATACCATCACCACCCGCCTGGTTTGTACATACATTTCTAATCTTGTTCAAGTTATTGTACCTATTCAACTCATCTAACAATGTCCTTATTGTGTTATTTTAGATACAGATTGAGGCACAGAGAGATACAGGTTCTGAAATAACCTGACTTACTGATTAGAGAGACAAGGTTTTCACAGTTTTCACAAAGATCCATAAAGAAATAAAAAGCACCATCTGAAAATGTTTAGTAACCGAGTAATCCGAGACCCAGGACACGTTTTGTGACAATAGTACGCATTTATTAGAATTTGTGGCAAGGTTGGGGTGAGGTCTTTGAAAGTAACCTCTGACAACATTTTGAAATGGCAGCTGACCCAGTAAACACGAAGGTAGCAATCTGCTGTCGGTGCCTCCGCTGTGCAGTGAGGCAGCAAAGAGTCAGCGAGTCTCTTAGACAGTTTTCCAGCAGTCAAGGAAACCTGTTACATATCCAGCCCTCCAGCGACAAAGCATACATTTAAATTCCCACTCATGTCAGTGAAGAGCCCTTGCTGCTTTGATGACCATGAAACAGAGCAGTGTCTTCATAGAGCTGGGGTCACTTCAGGACCAGTTCCCCTTTCAACGAGGCAGCAGCTTCTAAATTTATAATAACCTTGCCCCATAAGTCACCTCCCAGCTTCCCATCAAAAGCCCTATAAGGATACAAAAAAACTGAATCTCAAATGTAAATTTCTGTAGAGAGAGCTTGCCCTTTGGGGGCGGGACGGCCTCGGGCAAATGTATATAAATTGGGGTGCACAGACGCTGGTAACCCCTTCCTGTTTCCTGTTTCTGGGCATCGCGGGAACTTCGGTTGCATGAATGTGCTATTTATATTAAAGAGGTATCATCTTATACCAATTGGCCTGTATTAATTCGATCCGCCTTCATTTGGCACCCAACGTGGGGCCCGAACCCATGACCCTGAGATTAAGAGCTAGCCGGGCTAGCTTCAAATTTCAAGCAGGACAATTGATCAAATCACAAGGACATTTTCCTCTGTGAAAGGATGAGCATAAACTGAAAAGTGTACATCTGGGCTACAGTCTAAGGTCACTCTCCATTACCCAATATCCATGCTAAGAATATCATTTATTAATTCCATTTTCATAGGAACCCTATAAGGGCTACTATGAATGTGTGTGTTTGTAGATTAGTAAAATATATTAGTTGGGTTAATTGGCTTGCTCAAAGACACACATCATACAGTTTTTATGTGGAGAAGTAAAAATTCAGAGTTCCCTACTCCTTTCTTCCTTAACTACTAGATATATTATCTCTTCCCAAGAGAACGGAAAAACATATTGAAATATTTTGTTGCTTTATACCTGCTTTTGAAGATGTGCTGATCCTGGAAAGTAGCTTCAGAATTAATCTATTTCTCTCTCCACCCCATTCAGCACTTCTCCATTGCCAAACACCTTTTAAATCCCAGAATCTCAGGGCATTGTATACTGAAGAAAAAGGATTAAAATTTAGTCCTGAGGGCAAGAAGACTATTTGGAATATTAGGTTCCAGGAAATGAGACTTACCTTGTACGAAACTGATTCAAGAATTATAGGCAAAATCTTAGTTTCTATTGAACTTATAAAACTTGGTTCTGCCACAGCAGAGAAAATATTTGCAAAATGAGTCTTCACAAGGCACCACAAATGGAGCTGGAAGACAAACCCCAAACTATCCCTTCATATATGAAGCTAAGAAGGAGATGTCAAAAGTTTGTTAAATGTTGGACTTGACAGAGCTCTAACGCAATGCCTAGCATCACGAATAATGTTTGGTAAGTACTAGACCTTCAAGAAAGAAGTTAAAAAAAACTGATACCATGATTTAAGAAATCCTAAGCTGTCAATTGCAAAATTTCAAATACATGCTAAGTCAAATTTATGACATTGTTGTTACTTAAGTTCTGAGAACTTAAAGATGTATGACTTTACCTCAAAATATGGGTCTCATTGATTTAACATTACCTGAATTTTAGAGGCTTAATGGAATCAGGTTCTTTTCTAATGCCAACTATAGTTTGATGAGAACCAAAAGTTTTGTACACCTGTCTTCATGAGCCAACCCATGTCAATTCAGGCTCTTTTCTTTCAGTTTTTAAATTCATGTGCAAAACATGGTTGACAGAGAACAGATACAGCACACAGAATGCTACATGGTTTAACAGGTTTGTCTTGGAAATAATACCAAACATGTTACATGGTATTGGTCAGTAACCATCACATAGCTACAGTTAAGCATGGCAAATGGATTATGGAATGGTGTTTCCCTATATGCCAGTAGAAGCCAATGGCAAATATTTGCCCATTCACTGATATAGTCCATATTTCCGAGTACCAATTATTCACTATGTTTTCTTCCACACATTGTGTTTGGTCATTCATCACAGAAAGATCCTTCCCAAAGCTTAAAATTCTCCTTAGTGACAATTCATCTCTGAGTCACTGATATGACACATTATAACAATCTCTGCCAATATAGCCTTTTAAAGTGGTGGAATATACCCATTTCCAGTGGGACATGGGAGTTTCATGAACACAGAAAAATGTAAAATCCTTTTGGGCATGTGCTTGTAAGAGTCTGTATCCGAGGTGAAGTAAAAACATGGTCACATACTTTCTGACAGGAGAGGACTTATTCTCCCAGCACTCTGTGGTATCACTGGCAGAAATCCCACAGACCACTTTTCTCCTTGGTCATTTTCAAGTGGGTATAAGGGTGTAGCCTTCCCCAGGACTATCAAAATTTCAAATCCAGTTTCTATGAAATTGATAACTTCAAAAATGTTAAATAATGTGCTTTTTATAAGTGATAGGGAGATTGTGATTAGATTATTAGTTATTTTGTTTGTTTATAGCTGCAAAATGTTGTCATAGATATGATACTAAACTCTTCTTGACTGGTTTTCTGTTTGTTTTACCTACCATGAACTTTCTTTTCTTTTGGTGTAAGTGTAGTCGCTTGTAAGCAAGGGATACTAGTTTTACAGCCTAATATTATACATTTGGCTAAAACATTCTACTGGATTGCTTTAACTCAGTTTTACATAAATTGTGGAAATTTTCAACACATAAGGCAATGAATATTGTAGAGCATCCTAATTCCACTGTCTAAGTCCAGTAACTTCTGGTCCCAAAATTCACACACTTATTCTGATGGGATGCTCACACTGCAGAACATCACTTCTTATATATTTATAAATATATATTTCATTACTGATAATACATACTATTACCAACATATTTATTATATACCATATTTATTTTATTACCAATAATACCAAGAAAATGAAGCCTTACAAAATATAATCAAATATGTCTTATGTACTAAGGAAGGAGAAACCTTAGCTAGTGGTAGTCTTCTTTTTTCGTTTGTAGAATCAACGTTCATCAGTATGCCTCTCTGGTCTTCTGCCATTGATTAGTTTCTGTTTCTCCTCACAACTTAGTAAGCAAGATAATCAGTTTTCTGGAATTATTGTTTGTTGATTTGTTTTTTTTTATAGTTGATCTTCTACTGTTTGCAAGCCTGTGGTGATGTTTGCTGTGCTCCCCCCCCCCCCTCGCCTGTACTTCTTCAGCTTTGTAATTAGATGTGGGGGCCTTAATCCAAGAAAATGTTTTTTTTAGTTAGTTTTTAAAGAAAGTTCACTAGCACACCCAGGCTGGTCACCGTCATTATTATAAAGTGCTCATGCCTGTGTGGATTTCCCTCTTCTTGAGTGCTGTGTAACATCCTTGTGTTGTGCCTTTAAGAGAATATGGACAACGATGAGGTGCCACTCCTATCACTAGGCAGCCTTATGAAATACCGTTCCATACCTGAACAGAGTGGTGAAATTTCCTTATCTATTAATGAGATAAGCAGCTACGTTGAGAGACTTTAAATCACAAGCGGTCCCTCTTTCTATGTCTCTGTTTCCAGCCTAATAAACAGTATTTCCTAATAATGTGAAACTGATATTCAATAGCCTAAAACAATCTCGAAATATTTGTTATACATATGTCCTCAAAAGTGAAATTTTTGATATCATGTGAAAATTAATCGATCTATATCACTTTTAAAGCATTCTTTTTTAACAAGTGAATTTTCTTTTTTCTTTTTCTTTCTTTTTTGGTTTTTCAAGACAGGGTTTCTCTAACACGTGTGAAAACAATGATGTAACCCAAGCTTCTCCTGCCTTTCCTCTGAGTTCCTATTCTTTCCTTCACTGAAGGAGGTCAGGGCAGGAACTCAAGTAGGAACTTGTAGCATAAATCATGGGAAATTGCTTCTTGTTGTCTTACCTACAGGTTCATTTTTTAAAAACTTCTTATATAGCCCAGGATGCCTGACGAGAGTAGTGCCACCTCCAAAGCAGAATGAGCACCTCTTCAGTAACTAACAATCAAGACAATTCCTCATAGACATGGCCACAGGTCAGTCTGATATGGACAGTTCTCTACCTGAAACTCTCTTCCCATATAACTCTAGACTGTGCCAAGTTAACAGTTAAAACTAACAGGAACTTGCTACCAGAAGAACAGATATCCATAAGCCGCTACTAAACAACTCATCTTCAATCTTCTACCAGCTGACTAATTTGCTTCTTCCTAGAACACTAAACTTCATGTATGAAAATAGGAAAGTTTATCAAGTTATACTGAGAAAAAGTTATATTCAGATACACTAGGTGTCTAAAGAATATGAATTTCAAAAATAGCCAGTTAGAATTCTAGATTTCCCACTTCTAAATGTTTCATCAGGGCTGTCTCCACCACCACTTCACCAACTGACATTTATTGTGCAGGGTGTGATGGTTTTGAATTCTCATGGTCATTCCATGAGCTATGAAAGGATAGATTTGCCTTCTAATGGCTTCTAATGGCTGCAATTACTGAATTTACATGAACTTAGACAAAATTGAGCCTGTAGTCATTGAGTCAAGTTATGAACCCATCATATTTCAATTACCAGAGATTCAGAAATACATATTATGAGTTGGGTTGGGAGGTTAATATGTATTCAATCCAGGAAAATTCAGTCACTGACTGAAGCCAAGAAAAGACAGTGGGAACTGGGAACTAGAAACCAAACTCTCTACACTCTTAGCCTAATTCCTCTTCCTTAATGTTGCTTTGCCTCATTTGGATCAGTTGAAGGCAGCAAGTGTCATTTACCACTTACTATAGAGAACAAATTCTGTCATCCATAAGTAACTCCAAGAAAGTTATGTGAAGATATATTTTAAAAGAAATAGTTTTTATAGATAGACTTGTCAGAGAATCAAGGAATTACCATTCAATTGCTAAGCCTAAGTATGTTGTCTTATTATTTTTTAAAACCTCAGCTCAAAGTAGGAAAGTGTATTTATCTGAAGATTCCAGAGAGATTGCAATTTTAAATGAAAAATAAAATACATTGGGAGCAGTGAAATTGTATTTCAGGGTGGGGCAGAATCAAGTCTAAAAAGACTCAGTCAATGAATACCTGTTAGCGTCTGAAACCAGTGGCAGAGTGAGCTTGACCGTGTCTTCTCACGATGATCCGCATGGTGCCATATGGGTTCCCAAAGAAAGAAGACTGGCAAACTCTCAGCTGACATTCTGTTACTAGATCACATGAAGGAAAGTCAAGCCCTCCACAGTCATATTCCAGGCATTCCACTAGGGAGTATAAAAACATCATTATGCCACTAGTGTTCCTTTCCCTCTATGCTATCAAGATTATGTTTTAACGGTTTCTCTTCATTGCCTCGGTGTTTCTCATTTGCCCAAGTTTAATATGTCACTAGTTAGACTCAGCCTTCCATGTCTGAGGCAAACACATACCACAATTTGATTCTTAAATGATCGTTAGACACAGTGATGTCTTCATTGATGCTGCATAAGCAGGCTAATGTCTCTAGACATCTGGGCCGTCTTCTCCAAAGATGAATGATTAATATCCTCATTTTCCACAGCACTGAAACTCATGCCTAATTTGCTGCTTTCATTCTACTTCCGAGGCTGCAGCAACTGCCTGTACTTGGGTCTGTTACAGCATCTGTGACTGTCCAGTATTTGACATACTTCTGAACTCTGGCTGGAAACAGACAGGAATGGATGCTTAATCTGGCCTTTCCTTTTCACAGATGGGCGATTTGACACCGCTGTCTTTATTTCTCTCAGCCTCAATGTTCTTACTTTTAACATCAGTAAAAGCCTGTCAATCTTCTAACATAATTGTCATGATTGGGATAATTATGACCCACATGTTATCTCATCACTTTAGGCTGCTACATTTGATCTTAGCTCAATGGTCAAGAAGCAGTTTGCCAGGGTGTTGAAGAGTTGGTCAGATCAATGAATAGTTGATAGTCCTTCACTTCAAAAATTTCCTCCTCTTGGTAACTAAAATAGAATAGACTGCTACATCTATAAGAAGTCCCAGCACCTTTAAATTATTTATTTAAATTATTCATTGTATGTGCATGCATGCACATGTCATGGAATACATGTGGAGACAGTAGACAATTTACAGAAGTTCATTCTTTCTTATTATGCATATCCTGGAAGTAAGATAAATTCAGGTTATCAGCTATGACAGGAAGCACTTTTATTTCCTAGCCACACTGCTGGCCTCGCCCAATCCTAAAATCTTTTTCCTTCCTTCCTTTCTTTTTTCCTTCCTTCCTTCCTTCCTTCCTTCCTTCCTTCCTTCCTTCCTTCCTGCCTTCCTGCCTTCCTGCCTTCCTGCCTTCCTGCCTTCCTGCCTTCCTGCCTTCCTGCCTTCCTGCCTTCCTGTCTTCCTGCCTTCCTGCCTTTCTTCCTTCCTGCCTTCCTGCCTTCCTGCCTTCCTGCCTTCCTGCCTTCCTGCCTTCCTGCCTTCCTGCCTTCTTTCCATTTATTTCTTTCTTTCGTTTTTTTGACACAGGGTTTCTCTGTGTAGCTTTGCTGACTGTCCTGGAACTAGCTCTTGTAGACCAGGCTTGCTTCAAACCCACAGAGATCTGCCTGCCTCTGCCTTCTGAATGCTAGGATTAAAGGCATGCATGACCACCACCACCCAGCACAAAATCTTTTCTTGATTACAATCCCTGTGTTTATGTGTGTGAGTGTGTATGTGCATGTATGTGTGTGTCGTCAAGAACCAAACTTAGAACCTTGTGCATGCTAGACCAGTGCTTTAACACTGAGTTATAGCTACAGTCATTTCAATACCACCTTATAAAGATACTCAAATAAAGAATGCTACCTACAGCTTTGTATTGCTGCAGTTCCCAACATGCTGTCCCATTTAATTTGAAAAATATAAATTTTTTTTTCTGTAATATAGAAAAGCTAGACAATTTAATGGATATTTTCTTTTAGTTTACCATATGGAATGGATTTTAATTATGAGATGTTTGGCTCTCAAGGAAAAGATGTTGGCTATCACAAACAGGGGAAATGCTATGGACATCTGTTGGTATAGCTTAGTGATAATGTAAAACATCCTAAAACATGTAATATATGAAAACAGTGAGAATTATCTGGTTCCAAGCCCAACAATACCAACTTTTAAGAACCCTGGTATTATGAAAAAAATACAGGTTTGGAGTCAAACTGAGTTTTAATCTCAACCCGCCTGCTTACTTTGGCAAGTTGATTGACTTTGCTGATTTTAGTTTGTCCCTCTGCAAAATAAAGATATTATTTCCTATTATTTGGGGATGATATGATCATGGATATAATCCATTTTCATGCCTTGACTATAGATGGCATTAAAATATATGGGTTTCCATATATGCTTGAAAGCATCTCATACTTAAATTCTGCAAGAATCTAGATACAAAGAGGTAGACGAAAACGGATCCTTGTCTTTAAAAGACCTAAGCATCTTAATAGATGTAGGCTGTTCCCCAGCGAGACAAAGAGTGGCAATCCCAGTCAAAGCAGCCGCACAGAAAGAGAACAAAAGTAGAACTCTGAGTCACTCTGAGCTCTTTTGCCTTTGTTTCCCAAAGACAGACTGCAGGAAGACAAGAAACATGCCAAAGCATGAAAGACATCAATTCTACCGACTTCCTGAGCTCAGGAAGTACTTAGAAAATTGAATGTTTTCCCAATTGATGTAAGAGAATCCCAAAGGCTTTCCTTTACCAAGACTGTTAGGGTGAACTAGAGCCACAAGGACACTGCACCACATTGGAAACCAGATGCAAACACTGAAGGCAGACAATCACAGGGGTCCCCACTGGAATCGGCAGCCCTGCTAACAGCTCGGACCCAGGGTTGAGTATGTCAGACCAGGCGTGGCTGCTTTGCTGTTGACACTACGTATCAAGCAGAGATAGACAGGAGCCAAGGAGACCCAGGAATGAAGCCCTATGAGCCGGAATGCTGTTTTGCTCACTGCAGCAAAGTTGGTACCAGGCACAGTGCCTGGCACACAGTATACATTTGGCAAATAATGGGCAAATAGTTCCAGAATCCTGAGCACAGACTACTCTAGTAACATTTGACTCTGAATTCTGAAAGGAGGACTCTGGGCAGAGATCAAGACAGCCTTCTCCAAGGGGCACGTGTCCCACATAGTCTGTGAGTCACAGAATTTATGGTTACAATAAAAATATTCTTTCTCTAAGATGTGAGATTTATTTCAGTTCTTTAGTAACAGAATAACTGCCCAATGGAGTGGACCCTATCCCTTATATTAGCAGAGAGACTAGGGAGAACCCAACAGGAATGAACAGAAATTGCAAGACAGGACGATACAGCCCTAGATTCAACAGGAGAAAATGACTAATTAGGAGTTACAGTGACTCCCCCTCTAAATGTGAGTCAATAACACATGCTTCTTAAATGCATACCCCCGTCTACATACTGAGCTCAGCACTTTTCCCGTATCTTACTCCATGCTCACAGTCCCGATGACAGATTTGCAGCTACCCCATTCTATAAATGAGAAGGTGGGGTGATAATGGAAGTTCACAGCTTGTTTTTACACACTCACAAAATTAATAGTTGTCAGGCCAGTATGGATCCAGAATCTGGATTATTTTGTAAAACTAATGTGGTTTTTCAGTTTATTTATTAATTTTAGTGAACATGTGTATTATATATATATATATGACATGAAATATACGTACAACTGCACATTTATATTCTGTATACGTGAGAAAGCCTGATACTTTTGTATTGCTTATCCCCGTGACTACCTGATCATCTCCTTTGTATTCTCCTTAGATTTCCATTACCCCCACCTTGTCCCATTCTGCTTTCATAGTGCACACACAGGAACAAAAACATGTGGTATGTTTGCCTTTCTGAGTCTAATTATTTTATGTGACACAATAATCTTCAGTACCATCCGTTTTCCTGCAACGACATAGCAGGAATAATTTACAGTTGAATAATGAGTGCTCCGTTGTGTTTATCTACCAGTTTTCTTCATCCATTCATCTGTTGGTGATAATCAGACTGATCCCATATCTAGTTTATTGTGAATCCTGCACTGAGAAACATAAATACAAGGTAAAAGAAGAGGTCTGGCTTTACCCAAATCCTCACTAAAGCAGCATATAAAAAACAAACAACGAGCTCTTTCGGGACTTGGCTCCAAGATGACCAAAAATGGAGAAACAACGGCCGTGCCAAAAAGGGCCACTGCCATGTGCAGCCAATTCGCTGCACTAACTGTGCCTGCTGTGTGCCCAAGGACAAAGCCATTAAGAAGTTCGTCATTCAGAACATCGTAGAGGCGGCTGCCATCAGGGACATATCTGAAGCAAATGTCTTCGATGCCTATGTGCTCCCCAAACTCTATGTCAAGCTGCATTACTGTGTGAGCTGTGCTATTCATAGCAAGGTAGTCAGGAATCGATCCCGGGAAGCTCGGAAGGACTGAACACCCCCACCACGATTTAGACCTACTGGTGCTGCACCATGACCTCCACCAAAGCCGATGTAAAGTGGCTTCATAAAGATAGAAGAAAACACCTTGGAAAAGTAAAATGGAACTTAAACTTTAAAAAAAAAAAAAAACAATGAGCAAAGAGGATCCCCACCCTCCACTTCACAAGCCCATCTAAAAATCAGTCACCTGCACAGGACATTATGCCTCTGGCTCACTGCAATACCAGAACTCTCCTACCAGGAGTTGTAAGACACTAATGAGAAATGTGATATATGAACTTGTATGTAGAACTTTCTGTGCCATACAGAGCATGCACAAAAAAAAAAAAAAAAAAAAACAGACCAGGCAAGTCAGCCAAAACCCTCTGTTATACAGTCAAAAACCCACAACGAAGCGAACAAAACTCCAGCTCTTTGGGCAAGGAAACTTTGACCTGCTAAGCTTCCTTGATCTGACTCCTCTTGAAATTGTGCCACTTCTCTCTCTTATTCTCTCTCTCTCTCTCTCTCTCTCTCTCTCTCTCTCTCTCTCTCTCTCTCTCTCTCTCTGATATCTATAAGTGTTATGTATGTGTACATAACCCCTGCACATAATTGATGGTGCTTGCATGCCATAGCACGTGAACTGAGGTCAGAGAAGACCTTTGGGTGTTAGTTCTTGCTGTCACCATGTTTGAGGCAGAGTCTCTTTGTTGCTTTCTACAGTCTTTGCAGGCTGCTTGGCCTATGAGCCTCCCCGGGTTCTTCTCTTGCTGCCTCCCATCTTGCTGTAGGAGCAATGGCCTTGCAAATGTGCGCTGCATGTCTCATTTGATCTAGATTCTGGAGATTCCCTTGGTCCTTACATTTATATGGCAAGTTCTCTGCCCACTGGACCATATAGCTCCTTGTATTTGAAAGCAGACTCTCTTAATGAACCATGGACTACTTCTGTTACAACAAGGGTGTGTTTCTGCTCAATTCCTTGTATTGGAGCCAGGAATGTGGAACCTCACTGGAGATGCCCTCTGAACCCCATATCAGTTTCTTTCTTTAAAACAGCAAGTGTCTCTATGGTATACAGACCTGAATTCCCTTTGGGATATTCATATGGGTGATGTACCTGGGTCATGTGATGTACCTTGGTCATATGGCTGTTCTTACTATATATACAATCTTGCATTTTCTTGTGGGTTCACATGCATGTGAGCCCATGCAAGTGGGAGGCAGAGATGAACGTAGGGAGTCATGCTTCAAGACGCTGTTCTTGTTTTCTGAGACATGTTTCTTTCTCAATGTCCTAGAGGTCACTGATTCAGCTAGCCTCCCTGGCAAGCAAACCTCAGATGAGTGAGTCCTAGCTCCATTTACCAGAACTGTTATTACAAACACATTCTACTGTGCCTGACATTTCTGGGACCCTGTTTAGGTCTTTACGCTTGCACAGGGAGAATTTTATTGAACAAGCCGCCTCCTCAGGCCACTGAACTATTTTTGGCCCAACTTTTGTATCCTTTGAGCCTTTTGTGGGACCTCTATACTGATTTCCATAGTGGTGGCATGTGTTGATAATCCCACCGGCAGGGTATATGGGTTAACACTCAACTCAATCCTGGTTCTTAATAACTAAGCAAAGTGCTGTTATTTTCTTCAGGGAGTAGATTGTCAGAGTCAGGTATTTATCAAATGGTCTTAAAAATAGTATTTATGGATGATTGTTTGAAGATTATGTTCCCCAGATGTGGAACAGTCTCTCTCTTGGTTGCAAATGGCTATAAAGAAAGCCCCCAAATTTCCTGGCTATGGCCTTTTTGTTGCTTGCTGAATTTACAGCAAAGATGCTCTTGCCGGCATTGTTAATTAAATTAAACGCTGTCCTCTCTGTGAGGCCCTTGAGAAATAACATTCTGGTTTTAATACCAGGGATAATGATGCTTCCCTAATGCTTCTGTTTGCCCCTTTCCTTCCCACATCAAATCTTGTAAATATTCATATTTTCTTCTTTGTTTTTGCTGCCAAAAGTGTACAGCTACTTATTTTTCAAATTCATAGGCTCTTGTCATGCAGGAAATACTTCCTCGGACTGAGGCAGAGGCTTTTCAAGCAGTCTGTCTTATTAAGGAGGACGCTTGAGGTCTGCAAATCTCTGATGATTTGTCCTCTTAGCAAAAAATTCTCTCCCTGAGCTTTGTGTTCACATGTTTGTGGCAAGAGTCAGATTAATGGTGAGTCTAAGAGTTCCTAGGGGGGGAAAGCAGGTGAAATGTTCCAAGCAGTGTTATTGGGAGGGCCTTCCATGCACCCAGAACTCATGCTACCCAGTTTGTGGCTTAGCGGGAAAGCACACAGCTTGCGAGATATAGAAAGAATTGAATTTAAAAAGGATGGGAACAGAGGAGGTACTTGAGTTCCACAGTCTGTTTAGGGACATTAAGAGAGTGTTAATACATGAATTGACAATTAGACCGGAGGTTGAAGCATAGGCTAGCAGTACACTGAAGGCAACATGCTGTCTTCAATTAGTGTGTTAGCTATTGCTATACTCTCATATTAGCATAGATTAGAATACTGCATCCTCATCTCAACTCTGAATTAACTAAGCTTTCCCTTATCCTTTTGGAGAAATGAAATAATGAAAATCGGGAGGGGCTGTCCTAGGAAGAAACCTGTCCTATTTCGAGCGAGGTACACTTGACTTCCAAGGTGCACTTTCCCGCATACATTCTGATCCCAGGCTTAATGAAGCCGGCACAGTAAGAACATTAGCTTGGTGTATGGTTTGGGGAAGAGGGAAATAAATTCCTCCCAGAATATCTGGCTGAAGATCTGCGTCCTTTGGCAGAATGATTCTCAGGAGAGTGGAAGACTTTCCAAAGATTCTTTTCCCAGGGAAGAGTTTCTACCTCTAACTTGGGAAGAATGATTCTCTTGGGTTCTCCAGGGGGCACTCCATTAAAGTAGAGTGAGTGAACGGATCGGATCAGTCTGGTTCAGTGCTCATACCTAGAGCCCAGTCCATATGAGACACTAATACTCCTTGGAAATTTACTTAATGAAGAAAGCAGTCATTGAATAAATTGAAGATAAGTGTTAGTCTAACAGATTGGGTGACTGTGAGAAACGTTCTTTTCCATCAAAAGGCAGTCAGCCTGCTAAAGGCCAAGCTTTCTTTACATCTCCCCATTCTTGGAAAATTTTCGTGCACCTGCTTGTTGCCCAACAACCCCCACGCCAGACATTCTTGAGACTTGACTTTCTACCTCGCTCTTCCATGCCTCTGATTGTCAGTTAGCCGGTTACTTTGAACTTCCATCATTGGAGTGAAAAACAGTCATCACTCTGTGTTCGGATGAGAACTAAGGGCCCTGGAGTCCTTGCTTGCACAGTCTTGGTGGTGGGGCACCCTTTTGCAAATGTAAAAATTGCCATGCAGACTTACTTTCACTTCATTCATTTCTCATCATGTGACACAGTGAATGGTATTTTCTGACAGTGACTTAGTGATTTCTATAGTCTACTTAACAGAAAAGTTCCAGCTGCTTATAAAATGTCTGAAGAGGACAAGATAAAAAAAAAATAAGAAAAAGACAAGAAGCCTCTGGATAAAACTGCATCTACTCCTGAAAGCCTTCCTGGAAATCCTTCAATGGCAGTCTTTAACCAATTGCCACTCTAATGTCCTGTCCTACGATTCCCAAGCACTGCAACTCCTACACAAGTAGCAAGGGACATTCCTCCTATAAAGTCCGCTGAACATTTCCCTACATGGCCTGGTAAGCATCTCAAATAGTGGCTTTGCCACTTTATACACGTAACATCCAACCTGGCATCATAAAGGGGGCAAATGAATTAAAAGACTAAATCAATTGATTAATTAAACACTTTAGTTCACTCATAATATACCAAAAGAATTCACAGGCTTTTGCAAGTTGTCATAATCTAAAGATAAACTAAAGACTATACTTTGTATGGTTTCTAGGCAATTTATTACATAAAACAAACGTAACCCTTTCCACACATGTGCACATGCTAAGAAGGAAGAAAAACATTACAAGTACCCTAGAAGGCTTGTGGAGCTCACAGAACACTCCCAAACTAAGCGACTCAGGTTTTTCTTCATCATTTGACCATCAGTGTCTTCTTTGCAATATCTCATTGCAGCAATTCTTTCTTCTGGATCTCTGGCTCCTCCTCCTTGGAGCCATTGCATTTGAATTGCTCAGATTGTAGCCATTCTGTCTTGTGTGTCCTTCCCTTTATTCTCCCTGGGAAGATGCACCATTTTTATTTCTTAAGACTTACAATGTTGGCCTCTATTTCCTCCTTGTGTATTGTATTGTGTATTTTCATCCTATTTTCACTTCTTTCAAAGTAATCAATGTACTGTTTTACCCTACTTTGTCATTTACTCTGTTCCTATTAAAGGTTTTCCCCCAAACTTTGCAGTTGGAAGGTCATATAAGTGGGTTTTCTCTTCTTGGTTACTAAACATTTTGAAAGTCACTCAACAGTTTTTTTTTTAATTTTATCAGACCAATTCTGTTCTCATTTTAATTAGGATGCTCTTTTCCATTCCTTTTTGAACATAGCTATTTACAATTATCTAAGTTGATAATTTATAAATAATCAGGTCTATGTTAACACTCATTAAAATTAACAACAGTGTAGATCCATGGGGTTTAATGATTTTCTCTCTGTTAGAAGAAAACCTGTAAGAGCTGATTTTCTCCTTCTACCATGTGATCCCAGGGTTCAGACTCAAGCTTGTGTTGCAAGTGCTTTTATGTAGCTCACCAGCCCTAAACGTATAGTGTAAAGAGTGTTATCATAGCAACAATTTCTTATAACAGCTATAAAAGTAGTGATGCCATTTAACCTATCTCACAGGTAAAGAAACACATTTTCAACATCTCTTTGCCCAAGATTGTGTTGCACATTGACAGTTTATCTACATATTGTTGCCCCTCTTATAACATAGGAATGCAGTGTAGGATGGTGCAATCTTTTCATAAAAAAGATTCTCATCTCCAGGTTTTTATTCTGAGATTGTGGCCAACTTAAAAATGTCTGCAGATAACTCAAAGCAATCACATATTTTTGCGATTTTGTACAAACTGCCTTGTCTGGAAAACCTGGACTTACCTCAGACCTTGAAAACATCACACACACACACACACACACACACACACACACACACACACACACACACGTCCTTGTGCTTAGATGAAAATTTCTCTGTGAACCACACCTGTACCCCCAAGTGAAGTTATTCCTCGTTCCTAGATCTATCTGTTTCTTTGGACATCTTTTGTTTGGTAAACTTCCCACACTGGAATGTCTAATCAGAATTGTCTTCCTTGATATATCATAGAACACCTGTGCTGGCTAGTTTTATGTCAGTTTATCACAAGCTGGAGTTATCTGAAAGGAGGGAAGCTCAATGGAGAAAATGCCTTCGTAAGACCCAGCTGTAAAGCATTGTCTTAGTTTGTGATTGATGTGGGAGGACTCAACCATTGCAGGTGGTGCCATTCCTGGGCTGGTGGTGGGGCTTCTATAGGAAAATAGGCTGAACAAGCTATGGGGAGCAAACCAGCAAGCAGCATTGCTCCTGACTCTGGAATCCTGACTTGTTTTGAGTTCCTGTCCAGATTTCCTTTAGTGATAAACACTGACGAGGAAGTGTAAGCTGAATAACTCTTTCCCCCAAATTGCCTCCGTCATGGTGTTATATCAAAGGTTATATAAAGTGACCCTAACTAGGACACCATCAGATGACAGAGCTCTTTCCATGTCCAGTAGATGCTCTGTTAAACCAAAGGAGCTGAACTAGCTATAAGACTCCGAACATACTTCAAACACTCCTTCCTCTGCAATATTTATACCAATTAGCTTGTCTAAAATATATGATCTGATTGCTTCACTGAGGTGTTTCACGACCAGGAAGATATTTATTTCCATATCTTACATATATAGCTTGACAGTGCTAGGAGGCAGATATCATTGCAGAGATGTGTTTAACTTAGACAGTTAGGTCCATTTGAGCCTGGCTTTTGAGCCTGCAGAATACAGAGGAAGACAGAAAACTGCAATTGAGAGGAACTCTTGCTCTACAGACAGAATTGCTACCTTAAGGATAATCAAGCTCCTAGAGCTGTCCCTGGGTGTCCCTGCATGCATGAATCCTCAGGATGATCATGTGATTTGGGTATGATTATCTCACTCATTATAGTTAATGAAAGGGAGATAAAGGGAAGTGTAATGCTTGCCAAGTTCACGCAGAAAGTAGAATAAAAATTGTAAAATTTGCACAAAAAACCCTCATCTGCTTTCCAGTAGGTATCCTTTGTTCTAGGGCCTTTACTTGCTATATGAACAGGAGTGACATAAATTCCAGTGCCTTTCTAAGTTCATTCATTGGCTCGAATAATTTCTCCCCTTCGTTAGCAGTCCTGCTGTGGAAATAAAAAGTTCTCTTCAGTCCTTTCCTCCAACAGCGCCCTGGTTGAGAACTAAAGTAACTATTTACCTGTAAAAGCTTTTTGTGTATTTTAAGCTTTGAGTAGAACTCATTTGAAATTTTTGCCTTGGTCACATGGCCTGGCCTCCTGATATAACTTGGTTTTAACTGTATTTTTCTTGCCTGGTATTAGCAAGACCCCTCATGGTTTTCTCACTGGAAAAACAGCCTTTGATGACTTTCATGTTGGCTGGATACTTTTGAAAGCATGGGCTGCAAACATACAGACATATGTAATATATGTATAAAATTGATAAACACGACACAGTTTGCATATATAGTACATAAAAATAGGCAGTGATAGGTAATATATAAGATTTATATTAACCTCTATTAATCCTCTTTCCGAGGGACAGCCCTGGCCCAGCAAGTAGAAAGATCTCACTACTTAAAAGATTTCATGCTGATTTTCAAAGGTGGCCTCAATTTCTTCTAGGTCACTGGAGATTTTCAGCTATTAAAAAAGCCAGCTTTGAGGGAAACTGCAGCCACCAGCATAATCGCTAATGTAGCACTGAGGTGCTGGAAATAGAGGAAATGGCCGGAGCCAAATGGCATTCTTCTTTTGATATTTTCAGAATCGGATGTGTAGTTGGTAAACCTCAGACACAGACCAAGGGACAGACTAAGACCTAAGTAATCTTTGAGACGCATGAAAAATATCTATACAATCTCTGATCAGAAAGGACTTGGAATTGGATTCCCATTGTGTTATATTACCTGTTCACAGGGCCAAATACATTGAAATGTGTGGGGAAATACACAATTTTGACTCTTTTAGATCACTGTTCATTCCACTATTTGGAGCACTTCTCTCTGTCTGTCTCTCTGTCTCTCTTTCTCCCTCCCTCCCCCATTTTCTGGGAATGAGTAGATCTATCTTTAAGAAAGTTCTTAGTGGCCGGGCGATGGTGGCGCACGCCTTTAATCCCAGCACTTGGGAGGCAGAGGCAGGCGGATCTCTGTGAGTTCGAGACCAGCCTGGTCTACAGAGCGAGTTCCAGGACAGGCTCCAAAGCCACAGAGAAACCCTGTCTCGAAAAACCAAAAAAAAAAAAAAAAAAAAAAAAAAAAAGTTCTTAGTGCTTGTTTCTTTCTTTTCTGTTCAGACTGGATAACTTCTACTGATCTGTCTTTGAGTTCTCTGATGCTCTATTTGTTTCTCATCTGCATTCCGTTCTTAAATACAACATCTGGATCTTTATTTCAGCTACTATGCTTTTAGTCTTAAAATTGTCCATTGAGCTTCGGGTCTGGTGGTGAGGGACTGTGATCACAGTTAGTACAGAAACAGAGGCAGGGCAATTGCAAGTTCAAGGCCAGCCTAAACAGTTTAGAGAGAGCTTGTCTTAAAATAAAAAAACTATGAAAAGATGATCAGAGATCGTGTCACTGTGAGAATACTGCTTGAGAGGTACAGAGTCTGAGGATCAATCCTTAGTGCTACAAGGGAGAGAAACAAAGATTAAAAAGAAGAAAGCTGTCCACTGAGATTTCTCTCATGCTTTCCAATTCTTTTCTTAGACTTTACATGTTTTTATTTATTTAAAGACTTTTCACAGCTGAGTGTTGGAACATTTTTTTTCCCTAATAGCTGTTCTAGAGGCTTTCTTTCTCAGATGATTTGACATCTGTGTCTTGATATCTGTTGGTCATCTTTTTCCATGTGAACATCTCACTGAGATGTCCACCGTTCTTGATATACCAACAATCCCTTTAGACTGGATCCTGTTCAGACACCCTGGAAGTAGATGGCGTTTGTGCTGGTGAAGCTCGGGTTGCAGGTGTAATGCCGTTTCCTGTAGAAATATTTATTGTGTCAATATCAATTACAATTTATAAAATATTGCTTCTTTCGTCTGTGTTCCAGTCTGAGGCCTGAGGGGTGATGCCTCTGTTGTCTCAGGTGTCAATTGGTCTTGCCAATTACAGCTAGATCCACACACAGACAACCAAAGATGTCACAATTGGTTTTCATGAGGCCACTTTCCTGAGCTGTTGTCATAGATCTTTTTGGCAATTTCCATTTCCATGACCCTAGTCTCCTTGAAGATTTCAGCCAGAAAGTTGGGCTTTTATTTTCATATTTCTCTGCCTGCAAGGTTAGAACTGGCATGCAGCAAATGAGACATACTTCTTAGGCATGAAATTTAAGAAGACATCTAAACGTTCAACCATCAAGATGAAGAACATTTTAATGAGACATGTGAAAAATCCAAGCAAACATCTATAATAACTTTTTAAATATATATTTTTAAGGAAAATATCCAGATCCGTGGTTTACTACACTCTTCTCTCCCCTCATTTTAGTCCAATGCCAGGTCTAGAATGGACTTCACAACTTCACCAACAAATAAGGTCAAGCAAGAGAAGACACGCAGGGACGATTACAAATACTGTTGACTTAGTGATAATTTGAACCCTGAGCTTCTTTCTCTACATGTATCTTTCATTAATTTACTAGGTACTGAGCATCTGTCATGTGCACCTAGTACAGGTCTGATAGCTACCTGTGGGAAAATTGGGGTTAGGTGCTTACTTCATATCAACCATGTAAGCGGAGATATGGAGGCCATTGTATACAATGGAAACAGATAGTTTTTAATCTCAGATGGGAGCATCAACTTGGGAGCTAGGCTCCCTGAAGCTCACAAAAATGTTCACTGAGTCAGTGGTTCTAGGTTCTTGTGAATTCAAAGAACAAAATTCAAGGACTATAGAAGGATGAGTTTTAGAAAGGAATTTAATCACAAAACTAAAGTTAAAAAACAAGAAGCAAAGACAGACAGACAGAAAGAAAGACAAAGAAAGAAAGAAAGAAAGAAAGAAAGAAAGAAAGAAAGAAAGAAAGAAAGAAAGAAAGAAAGATGCCTGTCTGGAGGAGTGGTAGCCAGGAAACAAGTGACGTTTCTCTCTAAGTACTGAGGGAACTGTTCCTTCAAAACATCTCTGTTAAGTAGCATGTATAATCTGCAACATTCTGACCATATGTGCTTCAGATGGGCTTGTGTAATGAACCCCTTTCTATTAAAACCATCAAAGGAATCATTTGGCAGTGTGAGGGACAGACAGGCCTCCTATCCACAGATTCCTCCTAGTCTCTAAAAGCTGCGTGGTCAGTTGCAGTTCCGACAAGGCTCGCATCCAAGTGACGGTGAAAACACTAGATTGGCAAGCAATGCTTTCCACATTGTATTCCTCTCTAGCCACATCCACTTGGCCTTCATATGCATTGTCCATGCCAGGTCTATTGAGAAGATTGTTGGCCAAGTAGTTGGCCAGTGAAACTGGCTGCAATGTATTCCAGGCGCCATTTTTCACACTTTATTTTGGTAGTTCATGTGCATACCCGTTTCTATACAGGCGTAAACAATCTGGCAAAAAGATCTCTCTGGTATTTAGACAAACGCTCGTCCTTATTTGGGTATGTTGTACTGATTTCCATAAGGAAGCCCATTTCTGAATGTAGTAGTATTCTACCTTCTCATCTTCTAAATCTTAGTTGATATCTCTTAAAGTAGGTTTTATTCCAGACAAGTCAAATAAACCCTGCAGAAAAGCAACCTTGACCTGTGACTTGGCCCAGATCGACAAACTTAACAATTCTTCACAGGAAAGAAGGCCGACTGTGTTCTGTTTTGTTTGTTTGGCTTTTACTTTTATTTGTTTATTTTTGGACACAAGACCTTGAAAGTAATGCAGGCTGACCTTAACTCTTGATCGTGCTTACTCAGCCCGTTGAGTGACAGATTTCCACCATGTCACCATGCCTGTCAATAATGTTCTAAAATTATTGTAAACAGTATACTACTTTTTTTCATTTTTCAAGAAAAAGGTCATGGGTCATAAGTAGTGTGTGTGTGTGTGTGTGTGTGTGTGTAGGCACATTTATGAGAGGGAGGAGACTGTCTCAGATAAGGATGCTGTAGTTTTTTATTGATGAGGTTCTTTCATGTTCCTGTCAAAATTAACGAATGAAAAAATGTTGTAATTGAAAACTTATGATTTCTTGTCATACATTCCTTTTTCTGTCTTATTTTGGAGAAATCATGAGCATGAGACTCTCTCTTAAATGTTTCACATTTACTAATATTGGCCATATTATTTTTAATGTATAAAAAGTAAAGCATATATCTTCACGCATATCACTTTTAAATAAAACAGGTCTAGCTTAGTACCACCCCTTCTTTATCATCATACCTACTAAGAGAAAGACTGACAACCATATTCTAATGCACTATTTGGGGAACTTTGTGCTGAACACATATTTGCTTGCTCCCGGGCCCACAATTGTTTTCTTGAATATGACAGGTTTTAGGTATGATGGAGGAAAGTCATTGGTAATAAACAAACCGCCTTGGCCCATTTTGATAGGCCATCCCTTAGGTGGGTGGAGTAGGCAGAACAGAATGCTGGGAGGAAGCGGAAGTGAGCTCAGAGGCCATGCTCCCCTCTCCCGGGCAGACACACGGGCGTGATGAAGCAAGCTGCCAGGTCAGACTTGCTGAATCTTTCCTGGTAAGACTGATGCTACACAGATTATTAGAGATGGGTTGATGGGGATATGAGAATTAGCCTGTAAGGGCTAGAGTTAATGGGCCAAGCAGTGCTTAAAAGAATACAGTGTCCGTGTAGTTATTTCGGGGCATAAGCTAGCAGGTGGCTGGGGTGCTGGGGACACAGCCCCGCTGCTCCTATTACTATATAGGTAGGAGGTTATATCAATGTAAAGTGTATATAAATAGTGCTTAACCTGAGAATATAATTGGAGACTAAGTACTCTTTATGAAAACTCTATAGTATTTTAAAATCAAGACTATTTTAATTGTATCTATAAACTATTACCCACATCTTGGCTCAGCAAATACTTTTTAAAATAATTCTGGAAAACCCTAAAATATCCCTTATCTTCTTTCCTCTTTATCACCTCCTCTGCCTCCATCCTGTCATTGTGCCTTCTTTGCCTTATTTCCTTCCTTTTGAAAATACCAATTCAGCACTTTGTTTTGCCTGTTGCTTTACCAGATAGGTAAAATAAAAAGCAGACAAGGCAAAGACTGTGTGGCTGAGAGTATTTCCTTTCATTTGAGGGGTCAGACGTGGAAGAACTGAAATGATCTCGGAATAATATGCACCAGGATATAGAAATATCTCAAACCCTTGAACCTTCTAGACTATCCTGATCTCTTGTTGACCAGTCAAGTCTCAGACTTTGTCTTTTAGTACAGGTTTTCTGTTTTCCAATAAGACAAATTATGTTATTGCTCAATGTATGTTAACGTGTATGTTAGAGAGTTTTTATTTAAATAACTCTGGTATCTGTGTTTAAATACTTCAAACTAAGCTGCTCCCTTAGCAAGTTATATATGTTTTTACATAACCCTCTATAGAATCATTACTACTCTAAATGTCTGTTACATGTTCAGTGATAACTACTGATTATTTGGTAAGTTCTGAGACACAACCCAGGCATTCTGAGCACTTTGCAAAGCTTTCCCGTGACAAGACAAAGCTCTGCATCGTCTTCTGCCTTCATCTCGAGTGACAATCCTAAGTCTGCACCCACCGGGGTCTGCAGACCTAGAGAGCTGCTGTCTACTTCCACTAATTAGTGTGCGAGATGACATACATCTTCCTGGGGATTATCAGTCTCCCATGCACATTCTCTGGCTTCCCTAGTCACCATGCTTGGGGATTACCCTTCAGTCATATCACTCAGGAGCAGGGAGAGGGATCCAGAATGCTGTCCTGCATCACGACTGACTTGCAATGCTCCAGGGAAACCTGGAGGCAGATGCGCAAGGAAAGGATAATGAGCATAAGACAGCCCCGGGGAGCTAACTCGGGAAGCCTGGAGGTGTCTCCTTCCCCAGCTTCAGAGAGCTTCTCAGAGACACAATTAACTCAGGAGTACTGTGCTGAAGCTGGGTTCTGCATAAGAACTGTGTTTCCACATTGCTACGTGAGGGAGTCAAGGGCTTTCTCCCACATATGTTAGCTTGACCTGGGAAGGTTTATGACTATAGAGAACCTGGTTTCTGCCTTTCCCCTGAAAGCCTGTGGCTGGTGATTTGTTAGAAATTATTATTTTATCAATTTAAAAGAAAATTTAGTTTATGTAAGAATTTGAGCATAATTGTAATAAAAAAATGCTTTTAAAATTTCAAAATCTTGACTGGTCCTTCAATCTGTACAAAGAGAGTACTCTATTGCTAGTCATTAAATCCTCACTCCTTTCTCTCAGTTATAGGTTATGAAAAAAGTAGTTTCCGGAGACCCGTTCTCCATTTTAATAATCCAAGAACAAAAGTCTCTGCTGCCTGGTGGCTTGTCACAGTTCTCAACAGGAACTGGGAGTCTGAGCCCTGACGTGTCAAGGGAGGGCTGCGTGTTAGCGTCTCGAGACTGTCAACCAAATGCATAGACGTCCCTGCTGCAGAGGGAAGGCAGAGAACCCCAAGTGTCTCAGTAGGAGAAGAATTTTCAGAAAATACATCTCTTTCCTCTTTCACTTATCTTCCTTCCCATTAGCTTCCGTTGTTCTCACGAGGCAGGCAACTCAGATTTACATCAATTTCACATTTATCCAACAGCTGAACATTTCCTCCGTTTTACAGGGGAGTATGTGCCACCAAGCAATCTTATCACCAACATCACCAACCTATAAACCAATATGCTAGCCACTCATTTAATAAATCTTACGTTAATAGCATTTTATGTGTCATATTCTAGACATTGAATTATGAAATGTCTGCTCTTTCCCCTCAACCCATCCTGAATCCTTTAGATGAAGTCTGCTGTAAAACCTATGATTTTAAGCTGATAAAAAATGTATCATGACAGATCCATCTTTCAATGACTGCAGTATAAATGAAGGACCGAACATTAGATGGCAAGACGCAAGGTCATTCAGACAGAGAAAAGCTTGCACAAGGAGATAGAAATTTATGAGTGTCAGTGAAACATTTGCCTCATAATTGCCAAGGGGCAAGGTAGTGAGGGAGGGAGAAAATCCAGGTCAGGACAGGTAATTAAGTCAGATGATAGAGAGCATAGGTTTGGTATTAAGTTGCATTAAAATATTAAAAAAAAGTAACCAGTATGAACTATAGCATCAGATTAAAATATAGGTAAAGTTACAAGACAGTACCTAAAATATTCAGATGGCATTTTTAGGAGAAATACCCTTATCTTTTAAGAAACAGCAACTTGAATGGGAATAAGATAGAGTCACAGAGGGCTTTGCTAAATCTGCTTTACTTACTTATTTGTTGGGGAAGTAGTAAGCAAGTTCGCACAAAACTGGCACCTGGAAAATATGTGACCAAATAACTTAAAAATAATAAGTATTTTATCTTTGTAATGTTCAAGTTCACTCTATTTTTCAATTGTGTATCTTGGCAAGTATCCCAGATCACGTGTTTTGCCCTCACCAATTTAGTATGCTGAAGACTTAGTCCATACTTCTTTGGGAAGTAACCATACAGGAGATCAGACTTTTAATGGGGTAATTGAGTTAAAATGAGATTAGAGTTGGTTCTAATCCAATATAATGGATGTCTTTTTTAAAAGGAGAAAAGCAGGACACAAAAGACTGTGGTTTGCATAGGAAGTATCTTTTGAAAGAGTCACCTAGTGAAGGCTGGTTCCCAAGTGGTGGCATTATTTCTGGAAGGTTCTGTAAACTTTGACAGGTGGATGAAGAAAGTCATCTCTTAGGGTGCATTCTAAGGCAATCTTCCCTACGCTTTCTTCCTCGGCTCTTTGCTTCCTTTCTCTCCTCTCTTCTCTTGTTTGCTTCCCCTTCTCTCCCTCCATCTAGCCCTCTCTTTATTTCTTTTCCCTCCCTCCTTGCTCCCTTTCTTCCTTCTTTTCTGCTACAAGTGGGGGAGGGAAGACCAACATTGTTACGGTGCTTTCTCTAGACCAGAAGAAGCCCAAACCTGTCCACCATGGGCCTTTGAAAGCCTGAGGCAAAATTAACCTTTTCTCCTTGAATGGTGTTACCTTGGGTATTTTATTACAGCAACGAAAATCTGAGTAAAACACAGACATGAGAAGCCAGGCCATCAGTAAGTGGAGAAGAAGTGCTATAGACTCTGCCAACACTTTGCCTTGAATTCCAGCACGCAAAACTGTGAGCAAGTGAATTTCTGTTGCCTGCCTGAGTCTCAGAGTCAGTGGTATGTCATCATGGCCAACGGAACAAAGAAATACAGCAAAAAATTCTTGATATCTCTTTGGGGACTTTTCTTCTCATATATATGTGAAATATAAAATGTAATATATATTAAATTATATCAGATATAGTTTACATTCCATCCACAGTTCTCCCCCACTGCTCCTACTGCTCTCCCTCCTCAGGACACGAGACTACCCACTATCCACTCCTCCCAACAGGTTAGGGCTCCCACGGGAAGTCAACATATGTGGGAGACGGTGGTGAAGCTTGGACTATCTGGGAGGGACTTGGTAGTAGGACCGGGATCTATCTCTGGGGACTTCCTTAATATCAAGCAATTAAGAATCTAAGCAATTAAGCAACTAAGAATCGTCCAGGTTTAGTCAGTCCAGAATAACCAGGATGCTGCAGACTGCAAAAGGACTACTTAACATCAGATCTGACCATGAGCACGTGAGGTGGCTTTTGACAGCTTTGTTTGTTTTCTTAACCTGTGGTAAAGTTGCAGACTGTCCTGCACTGTCAAACCTTTTTTCCTCAATTGCAGCAAAAACAAATTCCCAGTCTCTTCTCTACTTCCACAAGTATTCTCTTCTCTTGAAGATGCTTACGGTTGGATTTACAAAGTCATAGCTCGTTAGTTTACATTTCAGTTATTATTTATCCTTTTATGATTACATACATATAAAATTTTACTCTAGCTAGAACTTCGAGTACTATATCAGATAGATATGGAGAGAGTGTACAGCCTTGTCTTTTTCCTGCTTTTAGTGGAATTGCTTTGATTTTTCTCTCCATTTAATTTGATGTTGGCTGTCGGCTTGCTGTATATTGCTTTTGTTGTTTTTAGATATGTTCCTTGTATCCCTGATCTCTCCAAGACCTTTATCCTGAATGAGTGTTGGATTTTGTCAAAGGCTTTTTCGGCATCAAATGAGATGATTATGTGTTCTATTCCCTCTCTTTCAGTTTGCTTATGTGTCGGATTACATTGACAGATCTACCATCCCTGAATCTCTGGAATGAAGCCCACTTGATTGTGGTAGATGATCTTTTTGATGTGTTCTTGAATTTGGTTTATCAGAATTTCATTGAGTCTTTTTTCATCAGTATTCATGAGGGAAAATGGTCTGTAATTCTCTTTCTTTGTTGCTGGTTAAATTGTGGGTGGGTGGACATGGGCACTGGAGGGATTGAGTGCTGAGATAGATGACGGGAAAGGGGGAGCTGTACAGAGTCAGAGAGAAGTCTGATTCAAGTGGAACTTCAAGGATCTACATGGATGGCCCCAGCTAAGACTCCTGGCAGCCGTGGATGCATAGCCTGAATTGACAATCCCCTGCGGATTGTTGACTTCTTTGGTTGTCATTAGAGCCTTCAACCAGGGATGGATGGAGGCAGATTTAGATATCCATTGCCAAACATTGGGGGTACTCAGCAATGAGGAGAGGGAGGAGGGACTGTAGGAATTAGGGAGTCAAGAACGTCACGAGAAAACCTACAGAAACCACTAGCTTGACGCATAAGAACTCACAGATTCTGAACCAACAACCAGTGAGCCTGCACGGGACCAATATCAGCCCTCTGCGTATTTGCCACAGTTGTGGTAACATGACCTATATTGTGGGACTCTCAGCAAATTCCTTCTTTTCTAGTCCCCCTCCTATTTTCATGACATATGTGTGTATGTAAGTGTCTGTGTGTGTGTGTGTGTGTGTATGTGTGTGTGTCCCAGTTCATTTAATTGTGTTTCTTGCATAATCATTGGTGTAAAGTTATTAGCTTGAGTGGAGGCAGTATAACATCACATTTAAGATAATCATCATATATAACTTTTGGCTCTGTGTAATCTGGGGTTTATGATTTCTGCTCCTTCTCACTTCTGTTTAGGCTTTGTTATTGAGCTCAGTTTGCCAGTAAGACACCTCCTCTCCACCAGATTACTTTTCTTCAAATAGTTCTTAATTAGTGGAGTTTTGTGGGAACTCATAAACTTATGAATAAAACTTAGGAATAAAGGAAATGGAAATGTAACCCTCTTCCTATCAGCACTACTAAGATGCCATGCATTTTTTCTGATTCTACTATTATGCTTATCTAGAGAATTCTGTATCTGTTTGATTTATATTTGCCCAAGGTTTCTGTTAAGTAATTCTCTACAGAATAAGATCTGACTTATGGTGCATTGGCCCTCCATCTTAACAAGGAAACTACTTTTAAAATGGCAAGTCTTGCTTAAATTCCAAATATTCAGCCTAATCATGTAAAAAGGAGAAATGATGAGATTTCTTGGTTCCTGTGAGTCTCTAAACTGCTTCCAACATTATATTTAAAAAACACTGTCTCTTTCCTTCTGTAGTTCCTTGAGAACACAAGCTAAATTTTTTTTCTCAACTTGCTTCCAAATAAAAAGAAAAGGAATACACAAACAGCAACCATCTATTTTTCTTCTATGTCTTAGTTCAAGTGTTTTTTATTTACTATGTGTTTTTGAATTTTTTATGTGCTTTTGTTAATCCTACCAGGCAAGAGTAAGACCACAGTGTTTCAGCAACATTTGAAGCAAGCTTTATTACATTCTAGCCAGGACCATGGATACTGGCCAGGCCCATACTCAGAATTCCCAGAGTATGGAACAAAATTGCATTAGTCAAAGGCAAAACCAACAATGCTACACACTTTCCACCTTCATCCAATCAGGGGCAAGCATACATTCTGACATACTTCCTGCCTACTGGTGCTCAAGTACATTCCGTGTAACCAACGCAATGAAGCTTGTTTACAGAAGGAAAAAACACATGGCTTGCAATTGTACATGAACAACCACCCCCAACGTTCCAGGAAGTTTACAGGCCTTGGGTAAGTGGCACTTACAGGATAGAGGCATTTTTGCTTTGTAAGTCTATTAAGCACAATAATTTAAATGTAATGTATGCCATCACACTTTCAAAGAAACTGATTTAAGATTGCTTCTTTAATTTCTCATTGTTTGCTTGTTTTGTTTGTCAACTCTATAGACTAGCTAGGGGCTTCTGTTTTTATTATAACAGCTACAAAGCACCACAGAGTGGCTGCATAGAGTCATCAAGTAAATAAATGAATAATTACACAAACAAAGGAACAAATGGAGAGGACTTTTAGAAAGCATTGCAAGTTGAAATGCGGAGTACGTATGAAAAATGTGCCCATAAAGATTCACACCAGAAAGACAGCGAGATAAAGCAAAACCCACAAATTATTTGAGCATGAAATGTTCTCCCTGAAATAAACAAAAGAAGAACACTTGGCGGCTTTGTTTGTTTGAAAAGTCTAAGAAAAACAAAAATAATTTCTAATATGTTTAGTTTGGAAAATATTAAGTAAACACTGTTGCTATTTTCTGATAAGACAAGCAGGAACTAAGCTAAGATTTCCTGGTAGCGCGGATTAGCCACCCAGGCTGTGCAATGTGATTATTATCACAATAACAATTAGATCTTTTTCCTGTACGTAAAAGAAGAGTTAATGAAATCAGAAATAGGTCCCAGTGAGATTTTTTTTTCCTCTGGAAAGAAGCAGTCAAGCTGGTGCCTCCAGCTCCAAAACACAGTTTTCACCAGGCTGGATTCATCTCCAACTGCTTAGAAAACAAGTTCCATTGGTTCAGGGAGAGAGGACAAAGAGAGAAGATAGTTGATAGATGATAGATAGATGATAGATAGATAGATAGATAGATAGATAGATAGATAATAGATAGATAGATAATAGATAGATAGATAGATAGATAGATAGATAGATAGATAGATAGATAGATAGATAGATAATAGATAGATAGATAGATAGATAGATAGATAGATAGATAGATAGATAGATAGATAGATAAGGTTGTGAAAGCCACAACCAGAGGTTGAATAGATCATGCTCAGAGAGTTTGTCAGGATGGAATGAAGAAATAAATAGAAGTGGAAGACTGAAACCGGAAGCTGAGAAATGATCAGTGCTCAACCCTATCAGTCTCTCTATGACCTAGAGGGGATCCAGAGACCTTTCAACAGGACCCAGTGTATTGTACTGGTTAACATGATGGAGGTAAACATGTGAAGGGTTTGTGGGTAAGTTAGTGGATTGGTGGTACAACGCCTACTTACAGCTTTGGTCAAAATGTGCTGTGTATAATTGAGCTAACCCGGAAGCCAAAAGGCAAACTTTTTATGTTATCTCATATCTCATCAGAGGATACCATGGCTCTAGATGACAGTGTTGGCTACTCCAATGTTATTGGTGGAAACTAAAACAGCATGTGTTTTTGTTCTGTTGGGCACATTCTTCTTCTAAACAATATAAACTAATGAGTTGAAGAAAATAGAATCATTCCTGTTTTAGTCAGATAAGCAAGGGCAGGTAGCATCAAGGCTCTTATTTCTTAACTTCAATTTTCTATCCCTGTTTTGAACTCGTTTTTTCTAAAGTATCTAACATTAGGTAACAATTTATGGTTCTCTTCTGGATTATTTTTAGTAGTAAATGATACCTTACTGCCTACTGGCATTCTGAGGTGAACGAACTAAAAGATGTTGACAGAGGTTTCTGTCACTCCTGGTCCCACAGCCCTGTTCAGTACCAAAGAAATCCACAGAGGCCTACATTAGTTATAAACTGGTGGGCCTATTAGCTCAGGCTTCTTATTAACTCTTACATCCTACATTAGCCCATAATTCTTGTCTATGTCGGCCATGTAGCTAGGTATTTTTTATCAGCGAGACATCCTCATCTTGCTTGCTCTGTGTCTGGGTGACGACTGCAAAATTACTGTTTCCTCTTTCCAGAATTCTCCTCTTTCAAGGCCTGTAAAGAATTGTGTTGGGATTTTGATAGGTATTTCATTGAGGATTGAGGATGCTCGATCATACCCCAAGGACATGTGCTCAACGATATGCATAGCATCATTATTCCTAATATCCAGAACCTGGAAACAACCTAGATGTTCCTCAACTGAAGAATGGATAAGGAAAGACTACTACTCAACTGTAAAAAATAATAGCATCTTGAAATTTGCAGACAAATGGACAGAACTAGACAAAACCATATCAAGTGAGGTAACCCAGACCCTGAAAGACAAATATAATATGTACTCACTCACAAGTGCCTTTTAGACTTAAAGCAAAGAATAACCAGCCTACAGTCCACAACCTCAGAGAACCTAGACAACAAAGAAGACCCTACCAGAGAAATACACAGATCTGCTTAGGAAGGAGAAAAAGGTAAGTTCTCATGAGTAAATTGGGAGCACAGGATAGGGCAGTGGGGATGGTGGAAGAGGAAATGGGCGGTAGGAAGGGGAGTAGGGAAATATATAGCTAAAGGTGTAGGGAGGAAGGGTCTGGGATAACAATGCTGGGACATTTGGGTGTGGCCTGTCCCTACAGATAGCAAATGGCACCAGGTTATTAACAGCATCTAGTGCCAGCTTGTGGGTGGAAAACAGGTACACATTTCTTCCACTGAGGAGATGACCAGGTGTGGTTAGTAATCCTCATTTCTCCAGGGCTTAGCTGTGAACACTAGTGCCCCATGTTTCCTTAGAATTTATTTTTCTGCATATGTTAACCCTATAACAAAATGTTACTAAGTATCCATTGTTCTATTAAAATTCAAAAGGAGGTAGACAACAGATTGTGTTTATAGTGACTTTCACATTTACCCTGTGCTTTTGTGGTTCCAGTTCTTATAGGGAATCATCTTCACCTGAAAATTTTCCTTTATTGTTTCTCATTAAAAAATTATCTTAGGTTTTATTGCTTGAAAATGTCTTGGATTCATTCACATCTTTAACAAAATGTATTTATGTATAGAATTTAGATCTCCTTTTAGGACATAGGTACTGACATCTTGCCCATGCCCCAGTGCATGGGCATGTCTCCTGTGCATAGGCACATAATTAGATTCAAAGAGTCACTAATAATAACAAAAATATTATGAAGTCAGGAGGGAAATTAATGAGGCCATTAGAGGAATTTTGAAGGAAGTTGGGGGGATGTGTAAAATCAAAATCCATCGAATGAACAACATGGTTTTATAAAAGTGAAAAACTATTACCAAAAATAAATGATGCTAGTGGAAGCGGAAAAACAAATTTCTTGAGAGATTAATCTCTGCTTTTATGGTAATAATTAGTTTTTTTTTTTTGTTTTCCTTTTGTGGTTTTTTGTTTGTTTTTCCAGCAAATAGTTGGTTAATATAGCTCAGGAAAACCAACAATCAGATGCCAACATCACACCGTATTTCTCAGAACTGCAACTGATGGGGGCTGTTAGATGGTAGCCTGTAAGTTTCCCTACCGAGGAGAAATTCCAGGGCCAGGCCTCCTGGCAGTCACCAGAGGCAAGGACAGAAGTGAAGGTTCCTTCCTTCTGATGGCTTCCAGAATGAATCAACCTTGCAAGGCTTTGGGGTTGGACTCGGGCTCTTAGATGTGTCGAACAGCTGCCCCCTATTATCTGAAGTGACTCAGTTTGTGACAGTTTATTTGGACAGCTCTAAAAACCTAACACCTTTGAATACAGTTTCCTTCCCCTTTCAGGGCATCTGGAAGATATTCATCCTTTGTCTTCTGATCTCTCTTTCTGGTGAGAGGGCAGCTGTAATTTCCACACTTCTATCTTGGATGTAGGATGTCTTAAGTCTTTTCTGGGCTCCTTGGGCTCCTTTTCTAAGCAGTTCCTTTGACATCCTAGTGAGTTCCTTCCATTTGCAAGACTAAACCTTTTCTGAGCTTATTAGATGAGTAGGTTCATTTCTTTTACTAGTTTACCCAGCTCCACTTCTGTGCAAGGCTTGCTAAGCTCTTCGGTATCCTGCTTCTGCTGTTACCCCTAATCTACTATAGCACAAAGTTTCATGTGCCTCAGAGGCCTTTCTTGTTCATTTTGAATGTACATTTTCATCCTTCGGTTTGAGTAATTTCTATTTACTGGCCCTTCATTTTCCAGCATCTAATGCATTTGAAGCCCAGTATTGAACTGTTCCTTTTAAAGTTATGGCTTTCATTTCAAAAGTTTCCTTTAAAAAAAAATGTTCCTATTTCTCATCTCAATTCCCCTTTGTTCTCTCATAGCTTCTTTGCATCTTAGAGTACATTTACAAAAGTTTGTTTCAAATTTTTGATAATTTTAGTAATAAAACCTATAGCCTGAATATAATACACTTTCCTACACCATCCGCATGCATGAACCCTCATCCCATAGATTCTATGGGAACATAGACATTTGTTTGCTCCCCTGGCAGGAATGCCTCTGTCTGCTCAGGGAATGCTGCGGGCAAGATGCTTCTTTCCCTAGTTTAGGTCACTCAAGAACATTGCACAAACAGCCCCCATTTGGTCTTGAAACTTTCTGCCCCCTGAGCATATCTGGTGATAGCAATGGGAACTATTCTTCATATTTATCATTGCTTCTCTGTTCTGCTTTGAACCCCAAGCTATCTTGAAGTTAAAACTTCAGAGAAAACCAGTAAAAGGTTCTTGAGTACCACTGCCATGGATCTGCTGACTCTCAAAGGGACTTCAAGTCCTTTGTACCCATCACTGGTACATTGTCATAGAAACCATCTTGGCATGTTTTTCATAGGACTCATTTGTCCAATTCTTTGACTACCTGTCATATTTAATATTTTGCTTTAAACATTGTTGATGCATTTCAGAAATACTGAATTATATGGTCTGCAAAACTTTTTTGGAACACAGTTAAACAATTGTGTATTTTATTGATCAGATCTTGTAGTAGTTTATTTTGTTTGGGAGGGTGTTTTTTACATTTTATTCCCACATCATATTTGGTAAATTAGAAAGTGATTCTCACTGTTAATTTAGAATGTTTTTGAGATCTGGAATGAAGGTTCAAGTTGCTTGCCTAACGCAGTTGAGCCTAGGTTGGTGCTCTTCTCTACCCCATCTTTGAATGACCCATGGCCTTTATAGAGTTCTTACTCTGTACCCATTTCTATATCCTGGTCTGCACAGGTTCTCACCTGTCACATGTGTTGCCCACCTTTGGTTCTTACTCATCTTTGATAAAGGGTTACCCAGCTTTGATAAAGTCTTGGGACTTCTAAATCTTATTGGTGTCTCTTCTCTCATAGCTGTCCCCAAGTCCCTGTTCTTTCAGAAGACTTCACTTTTGACATTGCTCTGCATAAAGCCTGCTATGCTCTACTTGAGCTCTGCCTTCAGCACTACATGATGATGTGTGCTTCTTGGCCCAAGGTAAGGGAAACAAGAAGCACCTATATGATTATCCCATTTCAGATATCATATGACTAGATTGTTTATGGTGTGAAAAGAAATACTTTGTGGTTTTGTCCACATTCATAGTTGTTAACATCATATTGACAACTCCATGGAGGAGGATAAAAAAACTCTATTTTAGTTTTCCTCTGATAATTATTGCAATTTGGGGTTTGTTAATGAATGACACCTATTCTCTGGATTTATGAATTGTTTGTTTCCTTCTTTATTTCTCTTTGTGTTCTTTCTTTACTTGTTTTTTTTCTATTTTCATGATCTATTTTTCTCTGTGACTCAACCATATTGCTAAGAATCACACAAAAAATTTCTTTACAAGAGTACAAGTTGTTCAAAGAATAATCCACCAGAAAGTCACTAACTGTGAGACAAGGCTGTTCGGGAATATTCAGATGCCAGCAGGTTTAAGTGTGCTTTGTGCACTCCTTAGGTATCTCAGAGAGGATCTCCTAAAATCTGTTCATGTGAAAAGAAGCACATTGCTATCTTACTGAAGCCATTTTACTTAGGTCTCTGAGTGTAGCCTCTACCAAACCTGAACTGCTTGAATACACCTTTCAATGTCTCTACTATTGTGCCTCATGTTGACAGCTAGCTGTGACAGTTAGATCTTGTTAAAAAAAACCTCCTGAGAACAAATTATCTTTCACAAAGATAGAGAAGGTGTATTCACCTTGCTATGTGGACTAAGGGAGGATATTTGGGATGAAGAGCTGTTATAACTGTTTTTGACTACTTATGTTCAGCTCTACCCCTTTTACTCTGCTCAGGGATTAGTGGCCTGACTATTTATATTTCCAACCTTTACTGTAGCTTTGGGATAAAAAAAAAAAAACAAACAAACCACTTTTCTGAAATGGAAACTTCCAGTTTTCTCTTTAGCGGCATTTCAAGCTAGTCTATCTACATTCATTTACCCTAATGGTGTGTTTAGTTTAGGTGGATTGTTGTCTGCCACTAAACAATAGCTTTATTTCCAACATTTAGTGGGACACAGAGAGACCACAGTGGTGTTATGCATGTGATAGATGTGATAGTACACACGAGAGCTAATTTTGAGTAAACCAAAGGTGATGTGGAGGCAGAGAAGGAGTGTGCACCCCAACTGTGATCTTTAAGATTTTTCTCTCCGCTCCTTTCCCAACAGCATCCTCTGCATTAGATCTGTGAGGTAAATGTATCGCTCTACATCCCTTCATCCTCCACTTCCAGAACTGCAGCAGTAAGGAGCCATTAGTTTCCAAACGCCTTAAATGGGGGAAACTTAGTCTGGTCACCTCGCCATTCAGGCAAAAGTGGAAGCAGTAGCCCTGGAATATATGAGCAAGTGTGACAAGAACTGAGGTCATTTTCCGTGTAAGGTTAGAACTGCACAGAGTCCAGGATCCCTTCAATGTACAGACATCTGTGACACCCCTTCTGCTGTCTATCAGGAAAATGTAATTTGCAGGGCTCTCCTGGTTTTCCTGACTTACTTTCAACAAAGTAAACCCATCTGGAGACATCCTTGATGCAATCTTCTTCCTGCCTCATTACAGCTGTATCAGCACATCAGCATTCTGGGACTGCCTGGCCTGCCTCTTGCTTCTCTGCCAGAGCATCTTATAGCCAATTAAATCCATTGTAGCTCAGCTCTGAGACCAGCCATCGCTCCCTCATTGCTTCTCAATAGCTTGAGATCCAGTCAGCTGAAAAAAACCAAACTGATAACTGAGCAGGAATCATCACTCGAGTGAGAAATTATTGAAGAAGTTCACGCAACACTGGAGGCAACCTCATTGGAATGTGGCTCTAGGATGTACAATGAGTCCTTTTAGACCACACCTGAGAGCAAGCGCAGCTTTCTCTGTAAGGGTAATCTGTTTGTGTCTCAAGAGTGACATCAAGCTGCTTCTCAGCAACTCATTCTGTCCTCAGTGTCTTGGGCCATCATTCTTTCCATGTTTGTTTCAGCAACTAAAAGGAAAAAGAACATTTGGATCCAAACATAAGAAACTTTATTGCACTATCCGAACTCAGACCTCAGTTTTGAGCTCCTCTTAATCCTTCACTCTGCCATTTCTCATAAATTTTCATTAATCATGCATACATCTCCATATAATGAGCTGCTTCTCTAAGGTTCCTCTAACCCAGTGTCCTACATAGACCACTTGGAGAATGTCAGAGGTAGAAGAAATTTTGGGGATCGTCAAGTCTAAGTCTTCCATTTTATAGATTTTTTTTTCATTTTATAGACTTTTATAAGAAATCAATGCAATCATTTAGAAGACCAATAACATAGAAGGTCTATTTTATAGCTAATGTAGAAATATATCACTATCCCATGACTTGGGTGAGGTTTATGAAGCACTCACATAAAGCCTAAGATGTCAGCTAGAAATTCTAATCAAGATTTCAAGAGTGTGAATGTTAGCCATTTAAAAGGCTAAAGCAGGAAGTTCATCAAATTGATGCCAACCTGGACAACTAAGTAAGACTCTGTCTCAAAAATAATTTTTTAAAATACTGTTTGGGTATTATTTTTTAAAGAGTGAAGTTTCAGCTGTCGCTCAAACTTCTCTGTATAGCAATCTCCCTTGCCTGTCACTTCCTCGTGAATCTTCTCATTTGAAATTTCTCGATTCAGGCTTTTGTGCTCTAGAAGCATTCATCCTTCTTACTGCTCTTAGAGCTATTTGTTTATTTGAATCTTGCTTATGCAGGTCTCCATAAGCATTGTAGCTTGCTTATTGAGCCATATCTCTCCACTGTTCCTGGCTTTCCCTGCTCTCTGGCCACGGCTCCCTAAGAGCCGGAAATCTGCTCTTGGGTATTGTCACCAGAGAAAGGAAAATAAATTGTCCTTCTGAAAGGAGCACTTTCTCACAGGATAATGCTAAGCAGTGGAATGAGTTTAATATACAAAAAACTGAGCAGAGCGAGTAAACTGTGAGTTAGAAGTCATCCTTTCCATAATAGAGTTATATTCAATTATAATTAATGTAACACCCTAGCACAGGTCTGAGCAACATTAGCTGAAGTTTTATCTCCAAACCCCAGAATCTGTAGGCTTCACTGATCTTGATTTAAGCCTTTGGATGTCCTAGAATCTTAATTATTGAAAAATATCAATTTACCTAAAATTTTGGGACCCTAGAAAATCAAATCATTTTTATTTAATGACCTAGACTTCTCCCTTTATTTCTGGAACTATTTCAAGAAATATGACTACTTTTCAAACAATAGTTAGCATACTTTGAAGTTCTTTGTGATGGAGTCTGTTCAACATAATACTTAAGAATTAAGGATTCCTTGGTATATGGAAGTTTCTCCGTGTGTGTGTGTGTGTGTGTGTGTGTGTGTGTGTGTGTGTGTGTGTGTGTGCTATATGTAAGTGTGTGTGAGTGAGTCTAACTGTGCTAAAGAATAAAGAATAATGATAGTAATGTAAGATGAAGAACTTCTAGTGTAATTGCTACCAACAATGACTAGGCCATGGCCTTTCCATTGCAGTATTTTAATTGCTGCTGTTGGGATGATTTGTATTAGCTTTTTGTCTACTCTATTACCCCCCAAGGATTCATGTCAAAACATGAATGCTTTCCTGACATTCATTAAACTGTTGTTTGAATGGAAACTAAATAACAGGATCAAACAAAAGGGCGTGTCCCACATATCTGTATTCCCTGGGATAACACCGCTCTTCACTCATTCTTCAAGTGGGTCAGAGATCTTTGAAGTCAGGCAGGGTTTCAGCAGGAGCTGATGCAGAGGCCATGGAGGGGAGCTGCTTACTGGCTTGCTTCCCACAGCTTTCTCAGCCTGCTTTCTTAGGAAAACCAGGACCACCAGACCAGGGATGGCACCACCCATAATAGACTGGGCTCTCCCACATCAATCACTAATTATGAAAATGCCCTACAGGCTTGCCTACAGCTTTGATGCTATAGAAGCATTATCTCCTTACAGCTGAGCCACCTCTCCAGCCCTGGAAGCATTTTCTCAATTGAGGCTCACTCCTCTCTGATGAGTCTAGCTTGTGTCAACTTGACCTAAAACTAGCCGGTACAGTCGGTAACTAAAAAAAACCTTAAGAGTTAGAATAACATATTATTTTTTCTTTTTGCTGTGGCAAAATTTATGACAGGTAGAAACCTGGGGGAGGAAAAGTTGCTTTGTCATATTGCTTTGAACAGGAATGTCGTGGTGACCAAATAATGGCAGTGGAAACATGAGGCTGCTATCCCAGGTAGATGTTGTCAGCTGCGTTTAGTTTATTTTTATCTCCTCCATTTTATTATTAAGATCTAGACTTCAACCCATTGCTGGATCACATTCCATTAATAGTCTAAGTACTTTTGGATCTGTGCTAAGAGGAAAAGAGGAGTTGCATGCCTGTCAGTTGGCAGTTGCTGACAGTGTATTTTACTTTGGAACGTGCAACGGCTAAAACCAATAAGAATCTACAATCAAATTTATAATGTGAAAGGAAAACTTGAAAGATTCAAAAAGAAAAAAATCAACCCATGTCAACTTTTGAGAACTGTAGAGACCTGGTCATCAACATACTTCATTACTGCTATAAGTTCTAAAGCATAAGAAAAATAAACGGAATTAAAACTAACGATATACAATATATTAACGCTATTATAGGAAGGCTACCTTGGAGAGTTTATCTTTATTTATAGGCATTATGGGTTACCCACTGAGTAAGAGGTGAACCTGAATTGCAAACACACCTCCCTGTGGGATTTTGCTCATTATGTGGACAAGAAGATTGGGCAGTTAACAACGTACATTCAGTAAAAACATAATAATTCCTAAAGGTAAAAGGAAGAAACTCCAAAGAACTCACTTTATTGCTTCCCATCTTTCCAGTAAGATAAATCATTTCTGTGTTGAAACCTCTGTGAGACGAGGGAGTCAGTAATGATACATCAATAAAACTCCTACCATCTGAACAAAACACCATGAGAATATAAAATGTATTTCTAGACCATCACTTTCCCCCAACTTTTGTTCCTGTAGTGCGTTGGATAAAATCACTTCATTGATAGATACCCCATGATATCATCAGCTCCTTTGTACGTGTAGATTGCCTGCAGCCTTTAAAGACACCTTTTTCTTCATTGGCATCAAGATATCCTCAAAATCTACAACAATTATTTGGACAGCATCTTGGTATTACTCATGAATACTGTAGATATTGACCAAGAGAACTTGAAATTGATCTCCTACTTCCATTGTCCAATAAAAAGTAACACAAAAGCCCACCACATTCTTCAGTTAATTTTAAGACCACGGTTTCCCACTGCAATCAAAGAAGTTACTTTGTTCAGTAGAGTCAATCACAGGTTCTTCAGATATTATAGTAATATGAAGACAAGATTAAATTGCCTTTAATTTAGTTTCCGATGTTTCTAAAAATAGGAAGGAAAATAAAGTTCAAGACATCAATCTATTTGTAGGTGAAAGTCTAGTGACTTTAAATGTCAAGGGAATTAAATTTAAAATTTAGTTTTCTGGCTTTTGCCTTTTTCTCTCCAAGTTCATATCCAGGTTAATCTCAGATAGAGTTATTATCCATACCTGGATGAAGTTAGGATTCTTTCAATAGTTGAGTTCCAGAAGTCTCCCACTGGAAAGGTTTGAGTTCCACAGGGTCAAAGAAGTTCAGTTTTCTTAATAGAATGCTCCTATATTGCTCTTTTTTGTTTTTGAGAAATCCAAAGAGGGCATAGCATATGTGTGACATGGGAAATTTTGAAATTGATCTAAATTTGAACCCCTAGAGCAGTTACTGTAGATAAAATCATGTTCTTAATAATTATTTCAGAAACACTGCTGAGAATCTGGCGATATTGACAAACTCCATGATTCATGTTTTAGAAACTCAACAGGAGAGGAAAAATCTTGGCATTATTGATTTGTTAGGAAAGAGAAAAGAAAGTCACTGGAAAAAGGTCTTTCTTAAATGAAACATAGTTGGTTTTTGCAAATTCACTAATGCAGTTTTGTGGTACCCCTGACTTAAAGGAGCCTATCTTCTTTTCTGTCTAGTCCTTTCTCTTCAATACCTTCCCCTGCTTTGATCCTCCCGTGTCCAATCCTCATTATATATATGGCTATGAGCTACTTCTAATGCCACCATACCAGTATCCTAACTGACAGGAACTTCAGATATGGTCAACAATGCACTTGGGGTATGAAATTGGTCAGGCTTAATCTATACTCTTGTGGAAGAGAGGGTATATTCCTAATATGAAAGTTTCCAGTCCTTATCAAAAGCCAGGTTCAAATCTCTATGGCCTATATCATCGTTATGTAATGGGTTAAAGCTGGTACCTTTGTAACAATTAGTTTTTTTAATGAAAACTCTTCTTTGCTGAATTAGCTAAGGAGAAAAATCTAAACATCTGGAGATGTCTCCTGCTTCAGATTTGGATGACATCTAGTTCAATTATGATTCTAATGTTGGAGATGATAGCTGTTGACACATACCAGTTATTTCCAACATGTGAAATTCTGTAGCTGACCATTTGGGCAGTTGTGACATTTTCCTGGAAAAGATTTCACACATTCCAATGCCTTCCAGTCATCTTAGAACACCTGCGCTAAATGTTTCATGTCAATATCCTGTAGCTCACACAAAATCATATTAAAGCTGTTGGGTGTAAGCATTTGCCAAGGTCACAAACCTTTAAATGTTAGGGAAATTCAAAGGACTAGAGAACAGGCAGCACCATGAAGTCTCAGCTCTGTCTTGGCTCACATCAAAACATTCTCCCCATAATTGCTTTGTCCTGTATTAAGGAGAAGAAAAGCCAGTAGATCTTATTTTTTGGAGGGAGCTGGAGAGGTGGCTCAGTGGTTAAGAGCACTGACTGAACTTCTGGAGGACCCGAGTTCAATTCCCAACACCCACGAAGCCGCTCACACCTGTCTGAAGTTCAGTTCCAGAAAAAGTGACACACTTACGCCAATATACATAAAATAAATTTGAAAAATGTTATTTTTAGAGCAGACAGAAAGGGCCTGTAGTGTTTGGAAATTGTATTTATTCTGCCAAAAACAAAACGAGAAAACACAGTAAGATTAAAGAATTAAGTAGACCAGACTCGAAATTGACTTTTCTCTCCTTGTCCCCATGAAGCGGTTTCTAATATTGCTTAAGAATAGATTTGCCTTTTCTCATTTCTTTGGACCTGTTTTCTTAACATTAGTAATTTTCCCTCTATACTGAGTCTTTTCTGTTCTTATAACACATCTGTAAAGCTTTTCCACCAATTTCAACATGTATAAGTCTAGTCTGTATTTGGGATGATCTGGCCTACTGGAACCTATTGATTTGAAGTTCGATTCCAAACAAATAAAGGAGTAGAAAAATGCAAGGAAGAAGCAACACTGAGTTTGGGAATCAGATAAGTATACATTTATGATTCTAGTCCTAAGAGAGAACGCCTGTTACTATGGGAACCCATCTCTCTAAGCCTCAGTTTCCTCTCACATCAGAGGCATTACCTGAGAGCAATTGGGAACATTAAATCTAATGGTGCTGGTAGCACTTACTGCAATGCCTGGCAAACAGTAAGTGTCATGCCAGCTGTTGTCATTTCTGTAATAACCACAATCCTTATTCATCTCTCTTCTTCTCATTCATGTCCTGTCCTCTGTTTTGAATTTAAATATCTTGGTATATTAATTAAAGCCACATTTCTTTATTTTAGCACTATTTTGTGCAAGCAGTAGGATGTCAAAGGTACTTAAAATATGATACCTTGTGATGGTTTATGAGCAATGCGGCAGACTCTGAAATTCAAATTTTATGCCTCGGCCCCAAGAATTTTGGAATGATCTGTGTAAAGAAGCTCCATACAAAGTAAGCAGTTGCAGATCTGGTGACCCTAGCAATGTAGATATTCAAGAAATCATAACAGGGGAATGCCCAGTGCCTAATAATAATTTTTTTAAAAAGGCAGGATGGGAAAGCATAGTATTAAAGAGTAGACAGTGAAAATGAACACACATTCTGGGTTTTAGCTGCTGTGCTGACATTCGGGATGTGTTTCTTTTCTGAGGTTCAAGTCTCACATTTTATAACATGAAAATTCTAGCACCTCACCTCGCCATGTCGTTTTTACAATGGGGGACTTTATCTTATTTTAGTAGTCTCTAATTCAGGCCATCTATATTGATTCTTTTCACCCCGAGACGACAGAGGATGGCTAAACTTAGTTTGTATTTTCACCTCATTCTTTATTTCCAAACACAATTCCATGCACACACTGCAGTTTATTGTGTAGACTTTGGCATTCTGCATGAGGGCAGGAATCTTAAACCCAAGACCCATCTGATGACGGGTGGAGGGTGCATATTAGAGATTTTGCCAACAGCCTAAAACACAGCCTTTGGTTCCAAAAGAGGAGGAGGTTGTGTCTCCAGCATTTAATTATATTCTCTAAGGCAGAAATTGTGGGCCTGCCGTGAAATATAATTACAATTCTCTGTTGTCTATTTGGGAACAAAACCAGCAAGTCCACCTTTAATCAATTTACAGACAGAAACATAAAAAGCAAACAAGGAGGCTCCCTAAGAAAGGGAGGTAAACAGGAATTGGATATGCCATTAGCTTTGGCTGAGCAGACATGAGGACCCATCTTTTTGAACAAAGCAAACATAATCCTTCTTCAAGAACAGTTCCTTTTCTCTGAGCTAGTTTAAAGCAAATGCAACCAATTTACCAAGTTTTCTGAACTCTCTTGAATAATAAGGTTAAAATGCCTCTGTTTCCCCTGTCCTTACTGTTCCTCCTTCACAATTTACCAAGTTTTCTGAACTCTCTTGATTAATAAGGTTAAAATGCCTGTTTCCCCTGTCCTTACTGTTCCTCCTTCCCAAAATGAAATCAAGGTATCTGAAAGTCTACATTACTCCGGGTACATCAAATTACTGAAAGCCTGGGTCCCTAATGATCACTTTCTTTTTTTTTTTTTATTATTGAGAAAAAAAAATTCCGCCTCCTCCCAGCCTCCCACTCCTCCCGCCCTCCCCCC
>NC_022023.1:10022666-10102240 GCF_000317375.1 Microtus ochrogaster
GTCGACCAATGGAATCGTATAGAAGACCCAGATTTTAACCCACAAACCTATGAACACCTCATTTTCAATAAAGGAGCTAAAAGTATACAACAGAAGAAAGAAAGCATCTTCAACAAATGGTAGTGATCACTTTCTAAGGAATAACTCCGGAAGTAGAAATAAGAAAACACCCAATAGAAGATCTGAAGCTGTCTAAGCTTCGATTTTCTCCAGAGCAAAGCCCTAGTCAAAGAGTACAAAGGCATTTTGTGCAGGAGGTTAATCCAAGTGAGGGATATAGAGGACCTAAGCACTAGAATGTAAGCCAGAAATATGGCAAATTGGCAGGCTAACAGCTTTAAACCAAAGGACCCTAGAAGGACTTTAGATACAAGATCTCTGACCTGTTCTGTTCTCCTTTGTCTCCCAAGGTGGATCATGAAGCAACTCCTCCCCTACCAAGCTAGTCGTAAAACCTGCAGAGATGTCTGTTCTGTTCCTAGGATTAAATTTCTGACCATCTTTTGAGACTGTTCTTTTGAGACCATTTTTGGAGACAGTGTAAGCGGTGAGGAAATTGACTCACAGATGCTAAGGGGCTCTGGACAAACTGGCCCTGTTGGATACACGCCATTTACTACTGTCACCATCCAAATGGTCCCTGTCCTATCCTGCATTTCCACACTATTCATTTCTTTAATCAGATGTACACATTAATTAATTTTGTACACATAAACCAATTTTCTCTTGGCCTTGGCTCCTCCTTTTAGCAGTATCTACATCATATAAAATTCCAATAAATGCATCAGTATGCTTTTTCTTGTTGACCTAACTTTGCAATAGGTATAGTAGCCACAACTGTTTAAATGAGGCTAAGTAATCAATGTTTTGCTTATACAAAGGTCAGGTGTAGAGAAGCAGGAAGAAGGGAAAGACAATACACAGATGTGTTGTCGAAGGTTCTGTTCCTTTAGGCAAATGAAGTTTGATCCTTTTGTGGAAACTCAGGATGTGAATCTTGAATTCACATTTCTGGGATAGGAGGGTCAATCCATTTGATAGGATAAAAAGTCATACATTATACTTATGTTATTCACGAGCTAAGCCAGGAGTCATGAAATAAAAGACAGATCATGGAAGAATTATGCATCATATTTATTCACCAATGCTTAATGTAACATGAGAGTGTTCAGAAATAAAGACCCAGGGAGAAACATTTGCTTTGCTACTTAGGTCTGATGAATAGTGAAACATATAGCATATGATTTTTCAGAAAAGGGGGCATAATTTAATGCTTTTAAATGAGGCAGAGGGTTTCAGCCAGGCCTGTGTGTTCACATACTCTTCTCTTCACAGGAGTGAGGCAGGATTCATCTAGAATGATGGTCTTATGAGCCACTTGCAGCAAAGGAGCTGGCGTATCTTTGGCCATACTTTACCTAGGATGCTGAGAAACAATGCAATGACTTCCTCAGTTGCCAATGAAGTGCCATATTTTTGACATCGCATGTAATTCTTCTTGAGCAAACCCACCACCCATTTACTTGCTTACTTATTTAGTTCACTGGGTTCATTTAGTGATATCTCTATGCTGATAGGTGGGGGGGGGTCAGCCACTGGGGCATGGAGAACCTATCAAGATATTATGTTCTTCAACCTAACAAATTATATAACAGTGTCCAGAATCTTTTGTTTCTACATATTCTCACACGATTGGATCTGGGAGATCACCGACAAAAGAGATACCACAGCAGAAGCTGCTCAAATTTTAAACTAGGCAGGTCTCTGTCTAACGGCCAAGTAAAAAAAAAAAAAACTGGGCTGAGATAAGACAAATGCATCCAAAGGATGTCTCCACCCAGGTGCTGCAAGAATATTCTTTATCCCTGTCACATTTTATTGTAGGCTCTTGCTCTGAGTTATTCAATAACAACAGCAACTACCATTTATGCACAGTTTGCCAGATGCTGTGCTGTACAATTTTTAAATAGGTTTTCAGTTTCTTTGCTCCTCTGTGATAATTTTGTATTGTGCACATTTTATTTGTGAGGAGACATGTGGATGAAAGTTTAATATTTTGTCTACATTGAGAAAGCATATACATGGAGGTGTTCAACATCATTTTACTGCAGAAAATGCATTATTCCTCTAAAGGGTAGGGGACCTGTACATTTTTCAGTCAAAATTCATTACATTCTCAGACATATAAAATGAAGCAAGAGCTTTTCACAGTGACATTTCCTCTTTTAAAATGGTACTTTCATGGTCTCTCTCTCTCACTTTCTTTCTCTCTCTTTTTCCCTCTATATGAATACAAGTATGTGTAGTGTTTATGCTCCACTGAGCGAATTTCCTTACTCGCTAATGAACTGCTACTCATAACACCACAGTGTGAATACACTAACCTGAATAACAAATATGTAATGAATTTTGTTCATACTCAGAAGAGAGGACTCATTTGGGGCCACAGATCACCTGATAAAATGATCGATACATTGGAGGTATGTATGTAGGTAGAATATAAACAGAGAGAGCTCATTTATGTAGGTCACTTAGCTTATTCTTAAACACAGACTTTATATAAAGCTATCTACCCAGATGAGAATACGAGGCTTCCCTGAAACCATGCACATCATTTAATGGTTGCTTCCTGTATGGGAACTGTAAGCAATGGACCGCGTGCACGTCTCCTGCTGTAGAAAGTGAGGTCTATCTGGCAGAGCTTCCCTAGTGTGAAAACGGAAAACCCTTATTGGAAAACCACTCTTACCTAGAACATGTCCAGGCTCAAGGCGGAGGCAAGGGGAGGTGGAGCATCATGTGGGTCTGGCCAGCGTTCTGTCATCACGCTTTGCTGACCCCTAAGCCTCACCCAGCTTGTGCATTTTCCTCTCATTAAGATAGCAAAGGGAGGGGATTCAGAATGCCTCGCAATTATTAAAGCTGTCTACCCTCTAAGTTCTGTTTCACCTCAACACTACGACATGCTTCAGTGCACCTCAGCTATTTGAACATTTATATCAATACAGCCAATAACATATCTAGGTATCTAGGTTCAGTCAACATCACAGCACACTGCATTCACGAATCACTTATGTGGCACTGACTTGCCACTTCCGGGAACTGCAAGAACTTTCTCCCATTCTTCTGTTGAAATTCTGCAGATTTATCTAAAAATGAAACTTGGATTAATGAACTAAGAAGGTTGGTATAGTAATAGAAATAGTAGGAGAAATGCTTACTAAAACAGCAATTCCATTTGGGGCCTACAAAACAGGCAAAGAATTAAAACATGAAAGAATCAGAGAGTGTGCTCAGTACTGGGAGGGAATAACAATATAGTTATTTCCTTTGCTATTGGTAGGGCAGACTCAGGCATTTATTTTATCATGATAAATAGATATGTTCATACTTGCATACGCAATGATGGTTATTGTAGAAAGTTTGAGTTGTAGAAACCTTGAAAACATGTAAATAATTTGATTTCCTCTCAAGCAAAAATTCATTCAGAAATTGAAATTAATTTGTTGTGGGAACTCCTTCAGTCAATAACCTGAAAGATACCAGCCCACTTGAGCATGGTCTCTTGTGCTGTAAATGCTGATGGAAAACTTGCATGGTCTCGGTCTTTCTCCTTTCCCTGCTCGATTCAATTCCTACTCATGCAGAGGACTTTGATCTATGAGACCACTCCTAAATAAAGAACCCTTTATTATACTCAATTACGAGCTAGTGTGGGGCTACTTTATAGTGTCCATCTACACTACTTTAATCCTAATTTTATATTATTGGTTTATTATTATCTACAGACACTGTAAACCTAGCAGGCATAGCAAATGACATGTTAGTAGCATAGTGGGTATTTGTTGGATCAATAAATTATTTAATTATTAATAATTATCTACATTATGATCATTTGGTAGATATTAAATTCACACATAAAAGATAATATATATATATATATATATACCATAAATTTACCTGAAAACAATGAGCTTATAACTTTAATTTCTTTTTTTCTAAATATTCATCAGCATTTCCTAAAACTTATCAATTAACATTTGCGATTTATAAAACAAATATAATGTTTCTGGAGGTGTAGCTCAAAGTAAACACCTTCCATGAAACATTTTTTCTGAACTTTTCAACCATGGGTGACCTTTTCCCCTTCAGCCCTCAGTGTACATACAGTGAATGTCTGTGACACATTCCTGTGCTTTTTGATTTGCAGGCCGAGCTCATGTGTATCACTCATCTGTACTCCTCTTAGACTAACATCTTGTGCCATTTATTTCTTATCCAGAGAAGACAGAATACTGGGCTCTCAAGGTGAAGCTGACATAGCAATGGGAAGGCCAGTGAGGAAAAAAGAGCTGGAGAAAAAATAGCTGTAACAGTCTGTCAGAAAAAAACAGCAGGAAATTAGCAACAAGGTCCTGTTTGGTTTCTTAAAAGGAATGTAAAGTTTTCCTTTGACTGCAATGCTATTTTCATCTTGAAAAGAGTCCATTAGACCTTCTAAATGACTGCTTATGCCCACAGAGAAGAAATTGCTAACAGCTTTGGTCAGAAAAGCTGCTTTTTACTGTAGTTAATGGTGACTGCAAAGACTTGTAACATCAAAGTATCGAGTATAAAGGAATGGAGAATGCTCATCCATAAATGAGGTATCCAAATCCCCCCTCCAAGTCTCAGGAATATTACAAAAAAATAGAGAAGAAAGGCTACAAAAGATGGAGGAAGGGAGTGTGTGTCCAGTGTTTACTTCCCAGCAAGACATGGCTTTGCATTCTTTTTTTAGAAAAATATTTATTTTTTTAAAATTTCATTTTACATTCCAACCACAGTTCTCCCTTCTGTTCCCCCTTACTTTCCACCCAGCCCTCTCCCTATCCACTCCTCTCAACGAGTAAGGGCTTCCAAGGGAAGTCAACAAAGTCTGGCATGCTTTTGAACTCAGATGGATCTGTCGGCACACAAAAATTAATGGTTGATGTCAAAGTCAGAGACATTGTCTTCAGTGGTATAACCATTAGTAAGGTGCCCGTGCTCCTAACATTCCTAACAAACCCTTATTAAAACTCCTAGTAAATGATCCTCATGAAACTTATAGTCCCAGACAAAACAAGAAAATCACTACCACAACAAAACGCATGAAAATAGAAGGGGTTTGGTTGAGAAGAGGAATAGGTTTGAGCGATAACAAGGAAGGTTAATGGGAAACATTGTCAAAATGCATTATGTACATGTAGGAAAATTATTGTCACAATGAAGTACACTAATTTGTATAATCAATATATGCTAATAAAAATGTTACAACAAGCAATCTATTAGAATATCCTTTTCTGTCTCTAGCCCAGATCTTTGCAGACATTAGAAAACTGCTTGGCCACTGAGCTGTAGCTAGAGACTACCTTTAAGGTTTTCTCCTGACTAAATTAGATACTCATCATGCCAAGTTGATTGAACCTCAAACCTGTGTATGTAAAGCCTGCCTCTGACTGGATTGAGCAGGAGCAAGTAGAAATAAAGGGAGGGTGTTACGGTCTGAAAGTAATTGGCCCCCATAATCTCATAAGGAGGGACACTATTAGGAGGTGTGGCTTTGTTAGGATGGAAAGAGTGTTACCATGGGGACAGACTTTGAGGTTTCCTATGCTTAGGGTACCACTCAGTGTATCAGTTTACTTCTGTTGCCTGAAAGACGAAGGACTCTCAGCTACTTCTCCAATAACATGTCAGACTGAACATAGCTAAACTCTCTGTCTTGATGATAATGGAGTAAGCCTCTGAAACTGTAAACAAATTACCCCCAATTAAATGTTTTCCTTTAAAAGAAAAAAAAAAGAATGAAAGATACTAAAGTGACAGAGATATGACGTGAATATGTTGGAACAGGGAAGGAAACTTCTTTTCTCTTGGGCCAGTGATGTTTGTACCTGTTTTACTCTGTTCTCCCCTTTTCTTTGTAATTCAGTCTCAGGGAAATGAGGTTGGGACCTATTTGCATAAATGGCTCTGGGTGTTTCCAAATCCTGTGCCTAAATAAGTTACTCAGGTAGAAGTTAGCCTTCAATATAGACTTCAGGGTATAAAAAGGTTTGAATATAGTATTATTGCACTGTGCAATTTTAGAAGGATTCTTTGAAGTATGTATCCTAGCCTACAGTATAATGATGTGGGAATGATTTCTTATTAATAAAGAAACTGCCTAGGCCCATTTCATAGGCCAACCCTTAGGTAGGCGGAGAAAACAGAACAGGATGCTGGGAGAAAGAAGTTGAGTCAGGGAGTCGCCATGATTCTCCTACTCCAGGCAGATGCAGGTTAAGATCATTCCTGGTAAGCCAGCTTGTAGACTACACAGAATAATAAAAATGGGTTAGATCAATATGTAAGAGCTAGCCAATAAGAGGCTGAAACTATTGGGGCCAGGCAGTGTTTAAAAGAATACAGTTTCCGTGTAATTATTTCGGGGCATAAGCTAAGCTAGCCATGCGGGCGGCAGGGTGCTGGGGACGCAGCCTCGCCGCTCTTAATTCAACAGTATAGTATTTTCTACTATGGATATACTTAATATTTTACAAAAACATCTGATGAATCTAATCAAGCATTACATGGTCATAAAAAGAGACTTATGAATGATTTGCTATGTGTATAAAGAAGGAAGAGAGTTCTTTCTGAAATACTGGATATATTTCAGAACTTCTTTCTGGTTACTCTAAGGAACCTTAAAAATAAATGAGCAGAGTTTGCATTTTATATAATAAAAACTTATGTTTAAGAGAAAAAAATCTTCTGAAGGTTCAATTCATAAGCAGTGACTTCTATGCATTTCCACTGCCCCTCAATGCCTGTAGGTAAACCCTGAAGAGTACTACATAATAGTTCTAACTAAAAAAAGAAAAGTGATCTTGCCAAAAGGGCTACAAATTAACAAAGCATCATAAAATCTGAGTGGTATTTCTCATACCTTTGCTGCATTATAACTGAGTGAATGGATGAGTGACTATTTGTGTTTTTCATACCTCACATGAATAGAATTACTAGCCACTTTTTAAAGGACATTATATGTCAATAAGCAAAGCAAGCCCTACATCAAGCTATTGCAGTTCTTTTTTAAGACAGCATCACATGAATGCAGTAATTCCATTATGTTAGAAGTTATATAAAGACATTAGTGGCCCAAACTATATTTAAAGAATCTAAATGCTCAAGGATTTCATCCTCAGGAGATCTCTAAAGCGATTATCAACAATTATCATGGAATTTATTTATGGCATTTATCATCTAGAAATAGCTCTTGTTCATATGCATTCTAATTGGTGATTTTTCTCTGAAGTATTTTCTTAATTGGCTCTAACATCAGAAAAGACAGTTCTAATTAAGGACTCATTCCTGAGAATTAAAAATAACCAATGCCATTGTCAAAACCAGCAAGATAAATTATGGTTGAAGGGAAGTTAGAAAGCTGTTGACTCTACAAAGTCCAAAGTGATTCAAATATGTATAAATGAAGGCATTGCAGAGGAGTTATATCATAGCATTCTTGTGTCATAATGACAATGTGTGAACACTAAACCTTTCACCTGACCAGGCTGCTGAAAATTAATAGACCTCACTTGAGTTGGAAATAATCTTAGGGAAGAGAACTCAAGATTTGTTCTTAGAAATAAGTTTCAGATTTCTCAGTCTTGGAGATGTCAGATTGAGTAATTCATTTAATCTTGTTTGTATTAGTTTACTTACTTGGAAAATATACATAACACTACCTTCCTGAGAAGTTTCTGTAAAAACAAAACAATATACAGTACTATAATATAAACAAGAAAGTAGCCTGCTCTTCAGCAATACCTGACACTCCTCTGATCACTTCTCCTGTGTTTTCATGCACACAACTGTAATAAGATCTATTCTTCACCCTTCTCTTCCCCCTCCTCCAGTTCTTCATGGGTACCTCAGGCTCTGGTTCACAAATATTTGAATTTCATAGACCACCAATATTAATTTAGGTTTGTTCTAAGAAAGTATTTTCTCTTTGCTTTTCAGAATAGTAATAAAATAGGTTTTTTACTGTGACTATCATATTACAAAGAACAATATTTTAATAATAAAAAGTAAGAAAATATATAGTTAGAAGAGAGCAAACAATAAAATTAACATGTTTTATATTGTCAAATATATGTGCCTAAAACCTCTTTTAAGGTACCAGGGTTATCACTAATAGTTTCATTAGAAATTCACACATATTAACATCACAGCATATGGAATGATGAGTGGAAGAAGTCACCTCTGAAGATAGTTGTCCAGTAGGTAGGAACAAGAGACAAGACATCATAGATCCCAAGACAAAAATAAATGAAGTAGAAATGGCTCTATTTGCTGTTTCAAATGTAAGAAAAAACAATTTTATCACAGGAATGTTCCTTTGCCCTATGAAAACAATCTAAAAACAGTGATTTGTTGGAATTAAGTTGAATAGGAAATAGAGAAGAAGAAATATAGATAATAATATATAAGGCAGATAAACAGACAGGTAGATAGATGATAGATACGTAGATGATAGATATATATTATTCTCAGTAGCATTTGAAGATTGTGACAACTCTTCCTCAGCTCAAGGCTTAGGGACAACTCTAATGTGGGAACAAGTGGAGGTGTTGTTGTGTGCATATGTGTATTTATGCAGATGTGAATAAATAATTGCATATACAGATATACAAGCTGAAGAGCAGTTGTTAGGCAAGTACGATTTGGCCAATATCATTACTATATAACATTTATAAACAAGACCTGTCTTCAATTCACATGTTACTAAGGATATTGAGGGTCTGTGGGAAGCACTCTGGTTTCCTAATCAAAGGCTTAATTCCAAGTGTTCTTGCAGATCAAGGACGATGTGTTATTATAAGAAAAGCTCACACCAATATTTCCCAGATGATTAAATATAATGGAAAAGAATGCCACCCAAATCTCCTTCGGAAGTTAGTATTACCATAACACCCAAAACTAGATAAAAACACTCCAAAGAAAATTTTGAGTGTACTGAAATTCTCAATAAAATACTTACAAAATGAACCTAAGAACACACCACAATTATCAGTCACCATGTGCTAAGTTTTGGTAGCACAAATAATAAAACTGAAACAATAAATAAATTAGAAAAAGAGGGATAAAAGAAAGTTCAGGCACCATTATCAAGTTGATTTTGTTCCTGAGGTATCAGTCAACACTCAACACATGTAGATCAGCAGGAATAATACACTGTTTACATAAACTCAAGGACAGAAATCACGTGATCATCAAAATTGATGTGGAAAGCTCCCTTGTCAACATTATCATTCTTTAATGCAGGAAAGCTCCCCACAAAACTAGAAATAGACAGAACACGTCTCAATATATTAAAGACTACGATGTCTATCATGGCTTGGGCCTGAAAAGTTGATTAGACTGCTAAAGAATTGAAGAAGAAGCAAATACATAGACATACAGAAAAGCCAGGATTGGGTGGACTGTGTTGGCCTTGATGGAGTGGAATCAACTACAGAATAACTGGGATATTTGCTATTTCTATTATTCACAGTATGGAAGGAGAGGCTAGCCAGTACCAGTAGGAGGTCTCCGTAGAGAGTAGTCTCAACCTGTAGTGTGCAGGATAAAGACCAAATAAGATCATTTCTATATATAGTATTTTAATATATTAAATATGTACATATATAAAACTCTGAGTCTGTCTATTGTTTATGTGTTTATAAACATATATATTTGTTCATATATAACACATATACTTCAGCATACACACATACATATATACCAAATACAATGAAAGAAAAGAGGTGATTGACTTGAAAGTGGAGCTTCTTTGGAGGGGGTTGAGACAACAGGGTAAGTTGGGACCACACCTTTAACACAGTGTCTAAATCTTAGAAGAGGAGATCATGTACCATGAAATAGCTGAATTAGTGACTGTGGCTCTGAGAAACATTGAAATATTCTCTGCCTCGGCTTTCAACTGTGAGGGTACCACTGCTGTCTGTGATTAGACCCTTTAAGATATTACAACATCCACATGATTTCTATTACTTCCCCTATTTCTCAAGTTTGATAGCTCACAAATTCAGTTATATCTGGGTTTAAATTCAGTCTCTGTCACATGATTCCTGTGTGACCTTAGGCCTGCTTAGAAATCTGTGCCTTCATATCCCAGTCTGTGAAATAGACTTTATCCAACATTGCCCTGCAGGGAATTATAAGGGTTAGAGACAATTAACACAAAGGGCCTGCCAGGCACAGTGACTGCCATATCAAGGCTTTTCAATGAAAGTCCACCAAGCACCTTCATCCTGTGTTAACTCACCAGGTCAGGGAGAACACCAAAGGTGGTGGAGCAACTGTTGACCTGTGAGCAGGGGAACCTTGTCCAGATTCAGCACTGATCAATATCCAAGACATTGTTTCCTGCATACGGATTACAGCCTTAGATACTGAGCACTTCTTTTCGCTGCCTTTGGATCACCTGAACTACAGGGAGCTTTAGCTGTCAAGCTTCTAAATCTTCTGTCTCTGATCTCCTACTGCTTTTGCTGCTGTTAATAATCTATTGGCACTGGCTTCCGGAGGCCTCCTCCTTACTACTCTCCCTTTCCTTCATCTCTGAGCCAGCACTTCCTTAACCACCATTTCTCGATAACTGCACTGACCTAAACTCCTGCACTCCATGCAACAACCTTGCCAAGCTAAGAGCAACGTGAAAGTTTGAATTTCCCAATTTAAAAGGAAAAAAAATCGTACTGACCTGTTTAGAAATTCAATTAACTTTTGCCATACATAGGCTGAACTCGTTTGCTAATAGGGCATTCAAAGTCCTGCAGAGTCAGCCTTTCTAAACCTTTGCAATGTGTTTCCTTAAAACAGATGAAGTGCTCTGAGTGGTATATGTTATGCCTGTTTTCTTACACATTTATAGCTAAAGTGAGACTCACTGTGTATATTACTGCTTTTCATGTTTTTGCAAAAAGTACTATATTCTTATTTGTGTGTTTGGGCATGTGTGAGTGTCTTTGGGGGTTATATAAGCTGATTCCATATTTGTGCAATGTCCTTGGATACCAGAAGACAGTGTCAGCGTCCCTGCAGCTAGAGTAACTGGTATTTGTGATCTGCCAAATATGGATGCCGGGAACCAAACTCAGGTCCCCTGGAAGAGCAGCAGATGCTCTTCCCTGCTGAACCATCTCTCCAGCCACTAGTTTTCTATCTTTCTTTCCCAAGCACTGACATGTGATGAGTTCATTTTGAGTCAGCATGAACACGGTAAATCATACATTACAGTGGAATTCATTATGTATGTCATATTTTGCTTAACTCAGCACTCAAATCTGTAAGTAGAAAATATTCTCAAAGCTTGTCTATGTATATTCCTTTTACACAAATATGTTTCACTGTGTGTGTGTGTGTGTGTGTGTGTGTGTGTGTGTGTGTGTATGCAACTGCATGAAAGCATACATGTTCACATGTTGTGGCATGCACATGGAGACCAGAGGGTAGCTTGCATAAATTCATTCTCTCTTCCTACTGTGTCAGTTGTGGAGATAAAACTCACTTGCCTCACTGGACCCTGAATGTCTTTTTTTTCACCCTCTTGTTTAAGAGTGACAGATGCCTCTGTTTTAACTAGATAAACATAGAGGATCACTGAAGTTTCCTGCCCAGACAAAGCAGAGGGAGGTCCTAATAAGCAAAAATGACCCAGAAGTGATTTGTGAAATATAAATCTATTTCCTATTACATTGTTGTACTTTAAATTTTTTTTTACCAAAATCAAACAACAAGACAACCCCCACAAGATCCCATATTCTACGAGGATCTGAGGCACAGTACACAGAAGAATGTTCAAGTCAGTTTGGTCAGCAATGCACAAACTCTAAATATCTCAATCTTGAAAGAGAAAGACTAGATAATCATCACTCTCAATTTTCTTAGAAGAGGAGCATGAAAATGCTTACGCAGGGCATACATGGTAGAAGCTGTTGTAGGGACTCTCTGAGGTCCATCAATCCTAGGAGAGGCTTGAAGGTGACCACACATTGTTTTGAGCCAGATTTTGGTAGAAGTAGATGCAGCTGGGGACACAGAACAGACTGACTCTAAAGGAGAAGGGCCAGTCTTAGCAGTTTGGAAGATGGAGACAAGAGTTCGAAGGCAACCTGTGCTCTGTAATGTGGCTCTGTCTGAAAACCAGATAACCAGATAAAATAAATCAGAGAAATCTGATTCTTTATCTATTAGTGGAAAAGATGCTGCATTCTAAAATGTGTCCATCATCCTTGATTTATTTTCATTTGGCAAGATAAATCTCTCCTAGATCATGGCTACTGCAAAACAACTTGCTTTTGGAGTCCCTTATATTCTTCTCCCTCCACCAGGAATCTCTTACATCTTAAGTGATAATTCTCCATCCCAATATTTTCCTTTTTTTCCGTGAGCCTCACTACTTCCCAAGTTCCCTATAATTAAGAAATAGGAAAAGGACACAGTCATCTCAGGATGGTCCATTTGCAGAAAAATGGAGTTGCATTTCAATGGATACAAAGCCTTACTTTATATAACTGAGAATAGTAATGCCATATTCTTTGAAAGATAAACTCAACACAGAGATTCACGGGCATTCTTGCCATTCAGAACTTTTACGTGGGTCCCTGTATTTTGAGCAGTCATCAGGCAACATTAAATCTGTTTTAAATCTATACTGCCTGTAAATATGTGATATTAGTTGTAGTCTAATATTCTATTATGAGAGCGCAATTGAAAATCTTCTAGTGTCAGCAAGGAAGGCTATATTGATTCAGGAGGACTTTAATCAGCCCTTGAATTATCCTTGAATACCACTTAAATTCCCACTTGAGAAAGACCATTTAAGTTAAAAATGGCTGAACTAAGGTCATCACATGGGCAGGAGAGCTAAATATGAACTTTACATTTCTGCAGCGAATGTCAAATGTTACATTTCAGATCTCAGCATTAATTATATTCATTGAGACTCCCCAAAACCTTAAACTTGTCAGGTCAGACTTTATTATTGCAGACTTCAATTGCTCAGAAATTGCTATGGTGTTCATGTCCACAGTTTGGAAAGTAAGGCATCAATACCCCCATAGAAATCTGTGTAATTTAAAATCAAAACAACTTTGAGATTTCATCTTACACCTGTAAGAATGACCAAGATCAAAAACACTGATGACAACTTATGCTGGAGAGGTTGTAGGGTAAAGGTAATACTCCTCCATTGCTTGTGGGAGTACAAACTGATACAGCCCCTTTAGATATCAGTATGGCGATTTCTCAGGAAATTAGAAAACAACCTACCTCAAGATCCAGCAATACCACTTTTGGGTATATATCCAAAGGCTGCTCAATCATACCACAAGGACATGTGCTAAACTATGTTCATAGCAGAATTGTTTGTCATATCCAGAACCTGTAAACAACCTAAATATATCCCCACGACTGAAGAATGAATAAGGAAAATGTATACATTTACACAATGGAGTACTACAAAGCAGAAAAAAAATAATGGCATCTTGAAATTTGCAACCAAGTGGATGGATCTAGAAAACATCATATTGAGTGAGGTATCCCAGACCCAGAAAAACAAATATAATATGTACTTACTCATGAATGACTTTTAGACATACAGCAAAGAAAAAGTCCTGGAACTTTCTCTGTAGACCAGACTGTCCTCAGAGTCAGAGATCCACTTGTCTCTGCCTCCAGAGTGCTGAGATTGTAGGCATTTCCACCATGCCTTGCTGAAATAAAAATTTTTAAACTGAAAATTTAAGATTCAGTGGATCGGCTCCATAGCAGAAAATTAAAAATACTCCCATGTTTTATTAATTCATTAGAAACACAAACTGCCATCATACATCTAATATGGGAAATATCATTTCAAAGTCCTAAAACTACATGAATTTTTATCTCTAATTTAAAATATGTTTTATAGGTCTCCAGTATTAGATGGTTTCACTACATAATCCCTTAAACAGTTAAAGAATTAACATCTGTTATAATACTATCCAGAACCTAGGATAAAGGGCATTTTCAAATATATTTGTAAAAGTAAACAATATCACAATACCAAAATCAACTGTAGAAAGTATAAAAAAAGAGACAAAATTTGACCAATATATTTATTATACAGATGCAAAACACTTTCAAAATTGGCAAAGATAACAGTATTGTAACAGATCTCCAGATCCTAGGAGGCCCCAAGACCTTAGCAAAACTCACTCTGTATTGGAAGTACCATTTAGGATATAAACCTTAGCATGTAGAAAGCACCATCTGCCAAAACTAAAGCAAAAGGCCATCAAAGTTCACAGTCCTGGGAAAGTCTTCAAAGGATTTTACAGTCCATTTGCCATTTCTCTATGTGCATATATTTGTTCTTTGTTCATTTGTTTGTTTGTCTTTTGAGTTGACCTTGTATCCAACCATATCACTGGAGGTGTTAATCACCTGTAGAACTTCCCTGGTAGAATTTTGGGGGCCACTTATATGTATCATAACATCTGCAAAAAATGATACCTTGACTTCTTTCTTTCCAACAGGTATGCCCCTGATCGCCTTCAGCTGTCTCACTGCTCTGGCCTGAATTTCAAGCTTTATATTGGGAAGGTGTGGAAACAGTGGCCAGCCTTGTCTCGTTCCTTAATTTAGTGGAATTGCTTTGAGTTTCTCTCCATTTAATTTGGTGTTGGCTATTGATTTGGTGTAAATTGCCTTATTATGTTTGGGTATGTCTTTTGTTTTCCTAATCTCTCCAGTACTTTCATCATAAAGGGGTGTTGGATTTTATAAAAGTCTTTTTAGCACCTAATGAGATGGTCATGTGTTTATTTTTCCTTCAGTTTGTTATTTTGTTTATAAGGTGATTATATTTACTGATTTTTGGGGGGAGGGTGTATGTTGAACCATCCCTGCAGCTCAGGATTGAAACCTTCTTGATCATGGTGATTCTTTCTTTATGTGGTTTTGGATTTGCTTGCAAGAATTCTATTGTGTATCTTTGCATCTATGTTCAGAAGGGAAATTGGTCTGTAATTCTGACTTTTCATTGAATCTTTGCGTGGTTTGGGTATCAGGGTGACTGTAGCCTAATAAAGTGGATTTGAAAATGTTCTTTCTGTTTTTATTTTGTGGAATAATTTGAGGAGTCTGGTATTAATTATTCTTTGAAATTCTGGTAGAATTCTTTGCTAAAACCCTGTGGCTTTGGCTTTTTTTTTTTGTTGTTTTTGGAAGACATTCAATTCAATGATGGTTTCTATTTTACTATGAGTTATAGATCAATTTACATTGCTTATGTGATCATAATAACTTTAAATGTAACTGGTACCTATCAAGAAAATTATTCATTTCTTTTAGATTCTTCAATTTGCTGGAGTACTAGTTTTTAAAATATGGGCTTACAATTTTCAGTATTTCCTCTGTCTTTACTTTCTTTTTTTCATTTCTGTTTTCATTAATAGTTGGATATTCTCTTACAGTTTTTTAGTAAGCTTGGATAAAAGTTTGTTTATCTTTTTGAGTTTGCCAAAGAACCAACTCCTTGTTTCATTGATTCTTTGTATTATTTATTTTATTAATTTATGAAATCCAGTCCTTTTGGGGTGTGCTTTTTGTGGTTTTTGTTGTTCTAGAACTTTCAGGTATGCTAAGTTGCTAATATGAAATTTCTCCAAATTCTTTATTACGGCATTACTGTTATGAACTTTCCTCTTAGTATCACTTTCATTAAGATCCATAAGTTTTGACATGTTGTGTAGTCATTTTCTTTGAATTCTAGGTCTTTAATTTCTTTCTTTATTTCTATCTTGAGTCAGTGGTCATTCAATAGAGAGTTGTTCAGTTTTCATGAGTTTGTAGGTGTTTTGGTGATGTTGAAATTCAGCTTTAAATCGTTGGTGGTTATTTCAGTTTTCTTGTATCTGTTGATCCTCTTGGTCCAGTAGGGAGTCTCTGCCTGAGCTGTGGAATGGCCTTCTTGCAGCCTTGTCTCAGACTTCTGGCTGATGTGGCCTGTTTTTGAGAGGTGTGTGCTTTGTCCAACTTATATTGTAAGAAAGGTACAAAACAAATTCAACAAAGGAAGAACTAATTTTCAAACCAATTATGCTAGAGCATAACAAGCAGGACAAGATGAAATGGTGGTGGTAAGGGTAACCTCATGTTCCTCTACTATATCCTGTGATAGGAGAAAGCCACTTTTTTCTAAAATGTTTTTTAAATGTCAATTTTGGTAAAATTCCACTTGTGCTATTGGTATGCTAATGGTGCTGTATACTGGGAGATGAGAATGGGCAATCTCAAAGGAGGACATCAGTGCCACTAAAATTAAGAATGCATTTGGGACAATAGAATAGAAACAACACAGTGTCTTATCTTTGCTACAAAGTCATGGTGAAACAAACATTCCTACCTGAATCCTATTTTAATTTTGTTTTTTAATCTCTGATCTGGTTTATCTGTCTTCTAGATGCTCAGAAGCTGCAGGGTTAATTTGGAGCTTGAGTCAGCTTCTTTCTTCTCGTTGTCCCGGAGGACCCATCTTTGTTCGGAGAAGAACTTCCATACACAGTGCGGTGGGTGGTGTGTAACAGGCTGTGCTCTTGTCTTTATAAGGGCGTCAATAGGGCTCCTGAGAAAACATAACTGAGCAGACTGTGGAGCCGGTGCTCCCGTAATTGCAACAGAGATGCCTTGACTCCGAGTGGAGAATATAAAAATTCAATAAGATGACCCATCCCTAGGTCCCTTTGCTGCTGACTCTAGAATTAGGAAAACCCAATTTAGACGATCTAAGCAATGAGCTCAGTTTGAAGTTTGAGGCACAGTGGTCCTTAAGGTGCAGGATGAGTCAAGCAGTTTCTGGCTACACATTGTAAATTAGGTACAGTTCTAATGATGCAGAAGGACGGGGGAGCAGGGACACCTAGAAAAGGCATGTGAAAGCTGGTGTAATAAACAGGAGCACAAGTGCTGGCCGAGCTGGTCTGCTGGGGTTTTACACTGAGTAGACACCAGGACTCATCTGAGACACATCTTAGTTTTCTGAACAAAATCCCATTAGAGGATTCTAAACAGCGTCCAGAAGAGGTTCAGTGAGATGATAGCAGTGAATTTTGTTGGCACGGAGAAAACAGGCTGAGCCATACCCTTATCGTGACAGAAGAGAGACCTCTGTATTGTCACTCTGAACGATGGCTTTCTGCCATGTTCTAGTTTTGTTTTGTTTCTCCTTCTGGCAGAATTCCTGCCCTCAAAAGCATTAAGTTACTTCTCCCAGCCTAAATCCAGTTCTTGGTTCATCTTTCCTGTTCATTGCCAAGGCTGATAGAATGTAGGTGAACACTGGATTTAAACTTAGGAACTTTGACTTGTGACAGAAAGGAGCTGGCCAAGTCATCCTTCAGAAATCAAACTAATGGAGCATGTGGGCACAGGCCTTCTTGCTCAGTTGCTGTGGGCACAGAAGGATAATAAGGCGTAAGTTCCCATTTTCACTTATGATATACCAGGATGGAAGCAAGAGTTACAGAGCTGCATTATTAGCTAGAGAAAGGTTACAGATGTCAAAAGATCTTAATATACTTATTAATTTAGCACAAACTACCTTTAAATCAACAGAAGGCTCTGATGCTATGGCTGATCCAAATAGAATTTGTTTGGTTTTGAAGGTTGTTCTGATCTGACATTTGAATCTGGTGTGTCTAGTGTTCAGGGAATTCACAGCCTGGATTCAGCCATATGGCAGCTGGTGGCCAGCAGTCCCCAAAAGAACAAGTGATTTCCTTCTCCTCCCCCTGTAAATGCCATCCTGATCTGGATCGCTCCCAGATATAAGCACACACACACACACCTCTCCCAGCACAAAGTACCAGTCAGGGAAGAGCTGTCTTCACCCTCCTGTCTCCAAAGGAACTCATCTCCTCATGCTTAAAATAAAGATGACAGATAGGATGAAAGAGACTCACACAGAAATAGACAACTCAGGATACCTTACATCTCTCCTTCCTCTCCCTCCATAGCAACACATGTTAAATTCTCTTTGGAGAATGAGCTTTTATGACTTTGAATATTACTCCTATGTTGAAAGATATGTTGAATTCATTATTGATTTAATGCTCTTAAAATTTAAATTGGTAAAATAATTTTCCCAAGAATTATTTGAAATATAACAAATATCACCTAAAATTCAACTTCCATTCTAACCAACTTAAATAATTGGTTTGTGCTCATATGAGCAAAACGTATGAAGTTTTTTTAAAACATTAAGATGTCATATAGCTATATGAAAGGGTGACCACTACTAAGGTATTTCTAGACTGATCCTTGTGCTGAAATCAGAAAATTGACACAGAAAGCTTTAAAACCATTATTAAGGCCCAAAGCAAGATAATAGCAGAATATGTCTAAAGACAATGAGGGTTATGTGTGGCTTTGTATACCCTCGTATATAGAAAGTTAACAAGGGGGAAATTCTCTCCAAGATTACTAAAAACATTTTCAGACTAGATGCTGTGGTATGTCATGTCAAAAGTGCTGTTTGATTTACAGAATGAACAAATGCTTTCATTATATAGGTAAAGAAAGGGGTTTGTTTAAAGAAATCTAGTGCAAAAAGGTAAAACACATTGTAAGCAATTCACTCTAGATTAGCAGTTCTCAAATGTGGGTTGTGAGCCCTTTAGGAGTCACATACCAGATATCCTACGTATCAGATATTTACATTATGATTCATAACAGTAGCAAAATTACAGATATGAAGTAGCAAGAAAATTATCTTATGGTTTGAGGTCGCAAAAACATGAGAAACTGTATTAAAAGTTTTCAGTTTTAGGAAGGTTGAGAACCACTGTTCTAGATAAAAACATAGTGTGAAAGTGGACAATAGAAAGCCCATGAGGCCTCAAACATACACAAAGAACTATAGGCAACTAAGGAATGCTTAGAGCAGGAGAAATAGTCTTCCCCAAGGAAAAGCACACCAATTGGTTACCCATTAACAAATGGTTAGCCCTGACAACATTCATACAAGTAACATTATACCACCTAAGCAGGCGGTGTTTATGGATATTGGAATATGCACTCTATACACACACACACATACACATATGAATATACATATATGTAGCAACAGTTAATAAAAATGATTATAAATTTGAAAGATAAAGAAGGGATATATGTGAAGGTTTGGAGGGGAGAAAGGAAAGGAGAAATGACTTATTTATAACATAATCTCAATTTTTTAAAAAACAGCTTAAAATATATTTAATCAATGAAAATAACAAATATATACTTGTAGTTCAAAAATGTTAAAATAAAAGTTATTGTCAATTTTTTTTTTTTTTGTTTCCCAAGCATACGCCAAGCATCTGCTCTGTTGCCATTGCCTTCAAGTGTTGAAATGGAGGAACATAACTGTATCAGCCTTACTGGCCACGGGGAGGAAGCCTCTGTTTTCTCAAGTACTTCCTGCAGTCATTAGGTTCACAATCTGGTGACAGAATGAAGAGCAGCTGTTGGAAACTGTAGATTTTAAATCTGGTCTTTGGCTTTCAAATGCAGTGTTGCACACCACCGTGTAACGTATTGTCCTCATCAGAGCAAACTCTCTGGGGTATTGGGTTAATTTCTTCAGATATTGCTACCCCTATGACATTCTAGAATATGCTGAAGACAAATGAAACCAGCCATGACTTCTTGGGAAAGCAGGCTATACATAAAGGATGCCTGGTGGGAGATAGGTCTGCAGCTCATCTCTGTAGTTACCTTCAATACTGAGTAGTTGGCACCATTTCTAGTACCACTCATGATTTCTCTTTTGTTGAGGTGAGATTAAGTCTAATTGGAGAGCCATTTGTTACTGTTAAGGTATGCATATACCACCACTGCACGCATAGGTCTATCATGCCATGCTGGTCATTCTGAAACTAAATCAGGAATGCAAATTTGGTGCTTTCTAAACAGAGATGTTCAGTTAAACTCAGGCAAGAGGAGCCTGAGGATTAAAATGTGAGATCAGTGACCAAACATTTACCTGGTGGTAATATTTTATGGGCTTCTCTTTCTGCCTTTACCCATAGACGATGAGTTGACTATTCTCTATGAGTGAAGTGTGACTATTATTTGGTTCAAAATGGAGGTCAGGATGGGTAAATATAGGAAGATGTTTTATTATGAACTATCTTGTGTTTGATTTAGTATCTAGGCATTTCTTCCAGAAACTGTCTAATCATAAGAGGTAGAGACACTAAAAGACATTTTAGGTTAAGTTCATATCACAATAAGTAGGAAATCTTTTTAGATGGCTCCAGATAGATATTCTTCTACATAGACTTTCTAGATAGAACACCAGTGATAAGAAACATATAATCTCTAGAGAGTCCTCCCTACAATTGCATATCAAACTAGAAAGATTTATAGAGTTACCTGTCCCATAACTTTTCTTTTCTAATACTTTTAACAGTGCCTTTGAAAGAGATCTGGTCACAGAATTCACCCTGAAAATTGGCCAGAACTGGGGTTAATGCAAGTAGAAACTTTACATTATTGCCTAAAAATTCAGTGACATTGCTTTCATGTCTTTCTTTGCTCAGAGAAGCTGCTTTAGGTCATCCCAAAAGACATCAAATAACACACACACACACACACACACACACACACACACATACACACACCACACACACACACACACACACACCTTTTGTATAAGAGAACAAGATTCAAGCTTATTTTATTTGTGCTGTTTCTGCTTGTGTGCCATGTTAATGAGCTAAGTTTGCATTTAAGAGAAAAATGAATGATTAAATTACTTCTAATTCAATTAAGAGAATCTAAGAAGACCTAGAAATTAACGTGTTTGCTGAATCAAATCTCTGAAGACAAGAAAACAAGGCTACTATGTAAAAAATTCATACAAAATGGGTCTCTTATCAGGGACAGATGCACAGATAAAACTAGTGATATAACTCAAGTTAAATTTAATCAGTCAGATAATATTGAGGCCATTCTTCCTTTTCCTCCTTTCCTCCTTTGTCCCTACCAACTTTTCTTTTTACATCTGTCATATCCCCTTTTTATTTCCTTCCTCTTGCCTTTTCCTTTTCCAATCTTGCCTCATTTTCAGCTATTATTGCTCCATCCTTCTTTTGCCATGCTTTGTGTCTTTACAGTATGTGGTAAATATGAGCATGATCTGTCCACGAAATAAGAGTGTCCATGCAAAAATATCAGTTACCACTAGGTTCCGTGCACCACAATCAATTACTTAAAATTGTTTCAAAAATAAAAGAAATCTTTTTAGAATGATTCATGTTTTAAGCGTCAGGTGGAAAAAAAAAAACAGGCTCAGCAAACTTGAATGACTTATCTAATCAGAATATGACAGGCAATTAAACCTTGCTTTTTATCAAGACTGAAAGGAAGTGAGTGGGGAGAATTCTGTATTTAAAAATAATCCCACGGAACAAAACAAAAGGTCCTTCTTCACAGGAGTTATCCCGATATTCAATATTGAAAATAGGCTGCTTACATTCTTAAAAAACATAATCATAAATGTAGAATATAAATGGTCCCAGGAAAATTAGAATTCTGTTTTTGAGAGGGTGTACTTTGCACAGGTTGGTGCCAGATTTACCAGTATATTCTTTCCTCTTTTGAAGCTGCAACAATCTGTCTCCCTAATATAATGTAATTATGATCTAAAGTGACACACGACATGAAACATCCTGGCACGGAAACAGAGTGTATTGTGTTCTGGAAATATTTACAGTCTATGAGTTAGCAGCTGTCATGAAACCAGTCTGCAACATTGTTTTAAATCTTCATAAAGATTGTCTGTGTAAAACATTCAAGCGAAAGAACTTTATGTTTCCCTTTAATAAGGTAACCAGTTTGCTCCTTTCTTGTAGCTAGAAAAATCCATATTTTGCTCCAATGCAGTTCTATGCTCATTTTCTTGAGTGGTTTGAACACTTGATCTATTTAATTGCTATTGAATATGCTCCTTCAAAAAATGGGGTGTGATATTATAATGAACTTTCCTGTATGAGAAATATTGTATCTTCTAGTCAACAATTTTTATAAACATTCACTTACAAAGTTTTTTGTGAGTGTTGTTACTTGCAACATATAAAGATCAATATGACAAATCTCTAAACTAAAAGCCTGTATCTTTCTATCCAAAATAATATAAATTAGATGTCCTCATCATAAAAAAATAAATAAAAAGAAACCCTTGAAAATAGATAGGAAATGATAGTTTTTTAAATTATTTTTAATTGATTTTGATTGAGCTCTACATTTTTCTCTGCTCCCCTCCCTGCCTCTCCCCTTCCCCCTTCAGCCCTCCCCCCAGATCTCTGTGCTCCCAATTTACTCAGGAGATCTTGTCGTTTTCTACTTCCCATGTAGATTAGATCTATGTATGTCTCTCTTAGGGTCCTCATTGTTGTCTAAGTTCTCTGGGATTGTGATTTGTGGGCTGGTTTTGTGATATTCAGCTGTAAAGAAGTTCAATCCTCAACACACAGCCCACACCCCAGAATCTCCCCAATTTAACCACCTTGAGTGCATTCAAGACTCTACTAAAGGATAGAAGGAAGCCCAGGCTCATCCTAGCAATTTGCATGAAGTGAAGATGTAGAGTTGAGTCTGTGAAATTGAGGCTAAAAAATCAAGACAGAAAATCAGAGAAGATGGAGAAGCTTTGTGAGGGAAGACAACCCCAGGGTGAAGATCTGGAAAGTGCTGTTACTTCAGGCTCCTGAGATAAGCAAGATCCTCTTAGAGCAGCCAGACCCCGTCCTCCTCCTCCAGAGGACAGGATGTGCTTCTGCTGTTCCACTCACTCTTTTCAGCTGTCCAAGAAGTACAAGACTTAGAAAGGAATGTTCTCTTGGTCTAGAAGCCTAATGACCAATGAAGGCCATGAGTGGATAAAACTCCACTGACCTTGGGCATTTCCCCAACGATTAATTATATTCAGCATCTTTCCATATAAGAACTGAATATTGATATGCACTCTATTGAGCAATGTTTATTCAGGATTTTTACCTGTTTTTGAAATAGAGAAATGTTTATCCGGATATTTTAAATATGCCTAGAATCAGGTTATCGCTTTTCTTTATATTGATTTTACTTCCTATTCATTTTATGGACTGAAAGAACAGCTGAATTAAACATCAGGTTGTTTTTTTTTTTTCAAAGGGCTATAATTAAAAATTACTGGAACTAAAGTGACTTTGATGGACAGTGAAGGAATCATAAAATGTGATCTAACTGAAATAAAAATTTATTGACATTTTGAGTACATTTTATGAGTACAGGAGTATAACAGCAATAAAAACATATGAGCAACTGCTTACACATAACAGTAAATCTACATTCTAAAAATTATGCTTAATAAAAGAGGTCAGAGGACAGCAGAGGATACATTGTGTGATTGCAGTTGAAAGAGGGCCCAGAGGGCTTAAGAGGGAACAACTACAACAGAGTATAAGGAAGTACTTCTATTTAGTGACTTTTTTATCTTAATTTTGGTGATCATCTTAGAGAAATACGTACATGTCAAATACCACTAAATTTGTGCCTTAAACACAGATATTGTATGTCATATGTATCATATGCCAACCTTACTTCAACAAGTTTAAAAGAGGAGCAAAAAGGGGAAGAAAAATAGGAAATTCATATTTCAGAGAAGCAGAAAATCATGAAGAGAGGAAGGAGAAGTGTAATGTTTCCGCAGCATAGGAACCTTGGCAAGTGAAAGCCAGAGGCCTCATGAGAGTGCAAATAAGCCATGCAGGCAGAGCTTAAGTGAGGAGATTATTGAGATCAGGGAAATGAGGAGGGATGGGAGAAAGAGAGAAAGGGAGAGAATGCCTGAGTGCATCCTGCCAAGTGACAGGGGCCAGCATGACGCCTGAATCCTAACAGGAAGAAGAAAAGGAAGAAAGGGAGAAGGGAGGAGAAAGAGAAGAATGCAGGGATAAATGAGAGGGAGAAAGGAAGAGAATTCTGAGGCTCCTTCTAAGATCAGGTAAAAAAAATATGCTTTACATATTCATATACATGAAAAAAGAAATAGGTAAGTTTGCAGAGTAAGAGGCGTAAACAAAGATGCTATGGAGCATTTAGCATAGAGAAAAGCATGCAACCAAGCCCTAAGGAACCCAAAATATCACCTTAGGAGTCTCTATGTCTTAACCTTCAAATATTGAGAGGAGCATGGAAAATGTAAAACTGGAAAGAAGAGCACACAGTTTGCCCAATGGGAACTTGTACAGGCAAAGTTCCAAAAATTAAAGAAAACAGTATTTATTTTGGGAGACTGACAGGGGATTAATGATACAGCCAACGTGTAAGGACATCGATGAGTCATGACTTGATCATAATCCTGAGCTGTTGTTCTGAAGCATCTCCTGCAGTATGAATATTGTTCATCACACATCCAGCAGTGAGCATGGTTTGATGCACCAATCTTATTCCAGATAACAATTTATACAAAATATAGTTTCGCACAAACAATCATTTCAAAATACTTCACTCTTCTTAGCACTCTAGTAAAGGAAAATCTCACCACCTTGATGGCGGAAGATACAAAATAATCCCACACTAGTTCAGAATTATGGATAATAAAGGGTTATTTATTTAGGGGAGACTTACAGATCACAGTCCTAGGTCACAATACTCTGCATGAAAGGGGAACAGGAATAGAACCTAGCAGCCAGAAGTGAGAGCAGGAAGCAAAAAAGCAAGCATAGGTTTTTACAGCTCCATTTATAGTGTAAGAGACCATGCCCAAATAGAATGGTATCTTAAAGGCTATTGGCTGAAGGAACAGTAGGAGCTCCCACAGCACTGTATCTTAAAGGCTATTGGCTGAAAGAGTGGAAGGTGCTGCCACAGCACCACCTCAATCAAGTCAATGATGTTCTTGAATGACAACCATTGCTAAGGTAAAAACCCTATCATCTGTCTACAGATTGTCAACTTCCAACATTCTAACAACCATGTTTAACTCTCAATCAATCTATGCTTATAAGTTTGAACTGAAAAATTACAAAACCTTCAAATACTCTTCTGAGCCTAAACAAATATGCAAATATCTATGTTACAGTCACAGTGCTAAACAGTGAAATCATAAACATAACAAAACTGCTGCTTGGGAAAGTCGAGACTAAAGGAGTAGGGGAGTCTTGTCTCCTGTGTGGTTTCCACAAGGCTGTGCATTGCAGTGAATGCCAACTTAATGGAATTAGAAATTCTGTTTGAAGCCTGGAATTCCCATTTAGCTACCAATTTATTCACTAAGCAAGTGTTCAACCATGTTATGAGAAAGTGGAATTTGGCCTGAGATTGAGTTGCATCCTGATAATATTGCCTTAAGTGCAAAACCTTTCTGCGAGGTCAAGATTAGAAAGATTAGGGGCCAAGAACAATTTTTCTTACAAGAGAAAACTCCAAGCTTTTAGGTCTTTTTAACGATAAGGCTTTGATCGTTCTCATCTGGCTAATCTGCAAATCCAATCACACTTGCACTTGAGCACCCAGAGCTCGGGCCCTCCTGTGAAAAAAGAATTCCTCTGAATTAGCACAGTGCAGGCAGAAGCTCTCTTTCAGATATCTCAATGTAAAGGCCTACACCAAGATGCATTGTTAAAAATCATTTAGACATCAGAAAACTGATGTTGGTAAATTCCAGCTGCTACATAAAATCTGCAAAGTTTCTAGAATTACAGCACAAGAAAAGCATGCATAGTAATTGAATGGAATTGAGAATATATATCCCACTGGATTTATAAGGAATTAGGAAGAGCATGATATTATTTACAAGATGTGAAAAGTGGAATACTTCTATTGATGTAAATAATTGATTAGTACTTCAGCCTTTATTTAGAGAAACTTTTATCCATGAAAGAAATGGAAATGTTAGAGAATTTGGAGGATAGCAGGTCCAAACAATATCCCAAAGAGAGTTTCTAATAATCATGAAACATGGAGGAAAAACACAATTTGTGAAAAATAGAATAGGTACAATGAAAAAAAGTTTGGCATAGATCTGCAAATAATGAAGAACAATACTAACATAGATTTGTAATTCCAAGATTCAAGAGACAAAGGCAAGGCAATCACCAGTGTGAGGTCAATCTGCATGGCATACAAGATCCTGTTTCAAAACGAAGAGTCTTATCGTGACTGGGATAATTTTCTAAATTTTTCTCTCAATTTACTATTTGTGTGTATGAAAGAATTGAGGTTTGTTTGTGGATTTTAAACATGGAAGCTTTGCTGTTAATTAGACATAAGAATTTTTGGGCCAAGTTCATGGGGAAAAACTGCCAATGGAGTGCTTAACCTCTACTGATGCAAATACAACCTACACTCCCAAGGCTCAGAGAATAGCATAAAAGAGAGGGTAGAAGAAATGTAGTATCCAGAGGACCATGGGTTATTTATGTTACATGCACTCTGTTTTCATAACAACAGAAATACCACAGAACAACATTACAATAGAAATTATAACTCTCGATTTTTGCTAGCTTGTTTGACCATATAAGATGCATGGGTGCTATGTACTAGCCTTTACAAACATGATTTCTAAAGTTTATAACAAGTGGATAATTATTCTTGTTTCTATCTTCGTTTTAAGGGTGAGAGAGCAAAAGCCCAGAGCCATTAAACGACTTGTAAAAAAATTCAAATAGGTAAGTGCTAAATTTATCCAATCCAAAAGGCTCATTAAACAAAGGAGTTAGTAGTACAGGCTCTTTTGGACCAAAGAAAGACACGGCAGGTAGGTAAAAAGGGAAATAATTTGCCATCATTTTGAGTCATTGTCATCTGGCTTCTCTAAAAATTCACAAAGAAGGTGTCCAGATTCTGGGGAAGTACAGCAGTTATTAATAGTGTAGTCCTCTTTCTAAACAACAATAAAACTTGAAAAAATACTAAGAAGTAAAATAAAAAGTGCCAAAAATATTTAATAGCTGGTGAAATGGTACCTACTGTGATGGAGATGGGACTCATGAGGTGCCTCTCACAGTTGTCCCGATACTCAGCCAAGAGGTAAATTGCTATCCATGGTATCTAAAGCTGCAGCCCAAGACAAGTTTAGACACTTGGCTAAGAAGAGCAGATAGAAATGAAAGCATACAGACACTGCTAGAGCTGGGAGTGACCGTTGCTCAAGCAGCTGTGATGAACAGTAGCTCTACATTACTGCACAGAACTTCCATCAGTCCCTGCTTGAAAAGGAAGCTCTGAATGCAGAGGGTGAGACTCTAAAATACTGGACAATGAACAAGCCCGGGATGCTAAGGGCTCAGTGTAGATTCCAAAACTGATGTAGATATGGGAGATATTCCTTGTAAACTTGCTGAACATAGCATCTTTCTAAACATCCGAGAGAGCTGAATGACACTTCAGAAAGTTAGAGTCTCAAAATGAAAACTCTAGTTCAATTTTAAAAATCCTTTGTTGAATCTTAATATGATATGAGATACAGAATGAAGCACATACATGACAGGAGTTTGAGGAGAGCACCCAGTTCATACGTAAGCATTTTGGTCTTGCATCCATACATTCATACAATGTAGTAGACAGAATTGCTCTTTTCTGAAGCTAAATTCCTTTGTCTGTATAATGGAGACATTGGTACTCAGACTTCTCTTACCCTTCACAAAATTACAAAGCAGATCAAATTCATGTAACCAACACAAGCATAATTTATGAATTGCAACAGAGAGAGTAACCTGTCCACATATCTTTCCAACGTTGGGTCTCTGATACACTTTTAATGATGCTTTTGCTGTGTTTTTTCCCCTTCCTTGCCTGAATTTTCCCAGCCTGCTTGCAGTACAAAAGACAATATTTAAACATGCTAAAACATTGAGTGTAGAAAGTGATTCTGTCTCGAGAGCCCATGTCAAATTCTGTGACATGAAGGCAGTTTGAGTTGCACTGTGCACAGAATGACTTTCCTGACTAATTGTGATTATTGGTGCTACTCAAGTACCTCTATAATGGAGTATCATGTCTTTAATTCAAAGTGAAGTACAAATCTGGTGATTACATTTTACTGAAATTATTTACTGTGTAAGTTGGATATGTGGGATTTGGTTCTCCCTTACAAATTCTGACCTTTTTTGATGTGGTTATTAACCTTATTCTCAGTCAACATGTCTGTGGTTCTGCTGGGACCAAGGAGGTGGATTGTGCAGCAGCCCTGGGAAATATACTCCTGAATGCTGTCAGGTTGACATTGGTTGCCCTGTTATTAATAAAATGGAATGAAAATAGTTGAGGAAAGAAATACTTTAGAGAAAAATATTTATACATTCCAAATGGGATGTTGATTTTCAAAATCTCCAAAACAATTCTGCGGAAAGAAAAATAAAGGCTCAATGGATGTTTTCACTAAGTCAAAAATAAATACATTTTGTGAAATGTTTACTTTAGTGGATATCACTTAAACCATATTATATATTAAATCTTTAAACAACATCAAAATATAGATCAAAATTTTGAAAGAAACTTTTGCTTTGGATGCAGTTTCTGTGGTTTTCAACATCATAATCACTTGGGGAAACTTTAAATGCATAGTTTAAGAAGAAATTTACCCAAGTCATTTATGGAATAAGAATCACATGTCTATAGCTTTAGAATCACCTCCATTAATTCTAATGTGTGGCCAGGGAAGCAAGGGCAGGTTCTCCTAAGAATGCAATAATATTGTTTTTGTTAGAGGAGGAGAAATATTCTGCATTAAATTTGAAGATTTGGCATGAGTAGTAAAAATGTCATGAGTGTTATAGGAAATGAGAGCACAGCAGAAAGGATTTGGATGGGAACAAACAATGGAATTAGGAGCAAAATCTTCGTGAAAGAACAGGATGAGAGTATGAAAAGGAAAATATAAACTCCATTTTCCTTCTCCCTCTTCTCTGTTAAAGCACATAGGACAATTTAAAATTCATGTTGGAAACTGTCATGTGAATTTTAACTGTTATGTCAACCAGGTGCTGTGGAATAATCCTTTTGTCCACTGTGCAGATTTGCCACGGTGATTGGTTTATTAAAAAAGCTGAATAGCCAATAGTTGAACAGGATAAAGATAGGTGGAAAACAAAATTGAGAATGCCAGAAAGGAGAAGGGCAGAAAGAAGTCTCCAGTCAGACACAGAGGGAACAGGATATGAATATGCCATGCTAATAAAGGTACCAACATGTGGCAGAGTGTAAATAAGAACTATGGTTTAACTTAAAATGTAAAGGTTAGTTAGTAATAAGCCTGAGCTATTGACCAAGCTGGGTGGTGGTTGCGCACGCCTTTAATCCCAGCACTTGGGAGGCAGAGTCAGGTGGATCTCTGTGAGTTCGAGACCAGCCTGGTCTACAAGAGCTAGTTCCGGACAGGCTCCAAAGCCACAGAAACCCTGTCTCGAAAAACCAAAAAAAAAAAAAAAAGAAAACCAAGCATTTATAAATAATAACAAGCCACTGTGTTGGTTATTTGGAAGTGGGAAACTCTGCCTACAAGAGCAAAACTTCAGAACAAGCTTCTTATTTCACCAAGACAAATCTCACAAAGGGAACAATAGCACCTCCAGATAACTGTTTACATGTTTGCTCATGTTTTCTGAAGAAATTATGATGCTAACCATGATGGCCTCCCTAAACCACCAAGGGGCTTGCAATTTTCTGCAACAGTCTAGAGTGCTCTTGAGATGCCTCCCTATTAGTTTCCATATAAGTAATTGCTGAGAATGAAGGCTATGGACACAGGCATCAGAACTTTCAAATAACTAGCATTTACCCACTCCATGGTATTTTGAACCTCCATACCTTCATGTTTGAAATAAGACCTTAAAAACTAGATGGGTAGATGAATCTACCATAAGAGAATGAGTGAAGGGATGAAATAGGCCAGGAAAGGAAATGATGAAAAAAGTTACTGACTATGTGCTAAAGACATAATACAAATGAATTCTTGCCCGGTGACAAGACATTTTTGCTGTGGTGCTATTTCCAAGCAAGAATTGTTTGCAGGGAGTAGGCCTGAACAACAGCATAGCCAATTCCATGATTCTTAGTAGAGATCTATTTTCACTTTGGTTTTCCACTCTTCCTGGTTGTATTAGAAAGATTATGTTTTGAAGTCCCACAAAAAAAAATTAGAGCTGAATTTGCGTGAGAACTCAAGTTTTTGTTTGTTTTTTTAAAGATTGGACACTATCTCTGTCTTTGGGACATTCAACATATCTGCCTTTAGGATGTGGGAGTAGAAAGCAATAATGTTACCTCTGTCCTGGTGCACTATGTCAAGGAACTTTCCTTCAAATCTGCAGAATCTATAAAGCAAGTAAAATTTCAGAAGTTTTCCATGAACTGTAATAGCAAAAAGCAAACATGGAGTGAATGGCATCATAAAGTTTATATAAGAATGAACAGCTTCTCCTTACTTTCGCTATCCCTAAACCCTTGAAATACCCATTACTAAGACATGAGAACAATTAGAGAAGTTAAAACTTGCTGAACTCATATGAAGCAACTAGCATTTTCCAGGCTTATACAGACAGACCATCTCCCATGCATCTCATTTCCCTTTGAAAGCTGTTGATTTCCAGGCCTGCAGGGACAACCCCAGGGGCTGACAGTCTTATACCGATCATCAATTTTGGAGGCAACCTTGGCATCATGGTAGCTGATGTGGGAAGTCCTTCTGTATATGTGTTGCTTTTACTGGTTGATGAATAAAGCTGTTTTTGCCAATAGCTTAGCAGAGTAAAGCCAGGCAGGAGGTTTGAACAGAGATATAGAGAGAGAGTAGGCAGAGTCAGAGAGATGCCGTGCAGCTGCCAAAGGAGGCAGATGCCATGTAAGTGCCCAAGAAGCAAGAGGTCACAAATCACGAGCCTCGTGGTAAAATATAAAATAATAGAAATGGGTTAATTGAAGATGTAAGAGTTAACTAGGAATACACCTAAACTATTGGCCAAACAGTTTTGAAATTTATATAGTTTCTATGTGACTATTCCAGTCTGAGCAGGCGGGAAATGAATGATCAGCGTCCGCCTACAGTGTCCAGTACAGCCTTCCCTTTGCTGCATTCTTCACATGCCAGCCTAGGGCTTTACTGGATTACCGTGAGCACTGCATGCTCTCTTATTTCCCCAGATGGCCCCTTTCACTAAGGCTGGGCTCTCTTTACAATCTGTCTCCGTTTCCGTGTCTGATATTCACGCATGTGCCTAGGTTATCAGCTTAAACCTTGTTGACAGCAGTGCTGCTTTGACAGTAATTGTATGGAAAAAGTCCTTCAGACAGCAAAACGCTTCCAAAGTTCCAACGGCCCGATAATGAGCATCAACAGAGATTACATCTGTCTCTGCAGAGCCTCTTGGTCTTTACCATAGAGCTTCTTGTACTGCTTGGGATCAGCTTTATCATGCTGTCTGTCCTGCTACCTTAGTTAGTCTCTCTGTCGTGATTTCTACAATGCTTGTTAGGTAAAGGTCCGTTTGAACAGCAAAGGTTTAATTGGCAACAAGTGAGCCACTGACATCACTATCCCACTTAGAATAAAAAGCAACGAGATTCTGATAATTTCGTGCTCACCATAACTCACCACATTTCATTAATTGATTTATTTCTTCAGAGTTCTTTTGGATACTAGAGAAATTCAGGGGAAATTATTAAGAGGATTCACCCATGGAAAATTAGAAGCACATGAGGGAAATGGCGGGCGCACTGAAGATAAACACCTGAAAACGCCCCATAGTTGAGAACCCATAGTGCATGGAAACAGAGGAAGTGGAGTCACGTTTGCCTCCTCATGAGGATATCTCTGAGTGCTCATCAGATGTTCATTCCTTTTGTTCCAGCTCTGATTGTATCTATGACACATTGGGTTCATGGTGCTTATTAGTTTATTTAATTGAAGAGTTACAATGTTTGTCAGAGGAAATACAGCATAGATTTGGAGATACAAAATAATGATTACCAGTTATGAAATGGGAGGCAGACGTCATTTCTAGTGTCCGTCCTTACAGATGATTGATGGCAGCCTGCCATCTAAACACCGACGTTGTGCCTCCTTCCATGCTGTTCTTGCTATGACCTAGTCTTTCTCCACTTACTATCCTCATGCTTTAGCTGTTCTGCTTGCAGAGCTTTGTACTGAAACGCGAAGAAAGGTTCCGCCTTCCTAGCACTGAGAACTCTGAGCATTGAGATTGGAAAGATTAGGGGTTATAGGGTCTTGGAGATGACTTAACCAATAAACTCATTGGTTTATTGACATACACACATGGGGTCCAGCACCCATGTAAAAAGCTGTGTGGGAGATCCTACATCTTTAATCCTAGAGAAGACACAGTGTGATTCCTTGAGCTTGATGTACAGCCAATCTGTAACCAGAACACTGGGAAGGATGACAATATTCTAAAGGGACCGGTGCCCCTCAATATGACTATCTGGATTACTGAAACAAGGTACCCCAAGAAATTGAAATTACCCCAGGACTCTCATGCTACCTAAGAAGAGAAAAAGGCTACCTCCTGGGCCAGGCAGAGGAAAAGCTTTTCTCCCAGAGATTTGTAGTTTGTCAGACAACCTAGCAGAAAAGTGGAACCCAAATAAGGATGAGTAAGTGAAGAGCAGAACCACCTTTGACCAGGATATACATTAATTATGTATATCTTTTGACTTTTAAACTTTATTCTTAAGTTAGGACCGTGGAATAGTGGAGTGTGTGTGTGTGTATGTGTGTGTGTGTGTGTGTGTGTGTGTGTGTTGACTCACTAAATTTCTATGTTCTTCTTTATGTGGCCACATATAATAAATTTCCCTTTTCTGCTTTTCATTACAAATTTAACACTTTTAGAGGGCTGATCGAGGATGGACAGCCAAGCCAGGCTTGTTAGGAATAACAGGAGCACAGGCTTAGACTCAAGCTTTGGCAGTAAGTGTAGCTTAAATGGTAAACTACAGGTTCATTGGAAAAACCCATCACAAAACAAAAATATGGAAGAGAGCTGGTGATCAAACAGAAGAAGACACCAGACTCTGACCTCTGCTGCCCACATACATGCACACATAAATACCCAAGTGCCTACACATAAACATATGCCACACATAAATGGACACCCAATTTAAAGAGGGCTTTATTTATTGCATGTGTCACTTAGTTATCATGCTCTGTAATGGATTCTAGTATAATTTTTACATTTTCAATTTTTGAAAAGTTTTTATGGGAAGTCATATTTTATAAGTCCTTGCTAAGTTTCAACAAGTATGTATCTCTACTTCAAGTATTTTAGGAGATTATTCTTCTTCCTCTCAATTTCATTAAGAAAAAATACAAGAATAAATCCACAGAAGAAAGAAAAGACATTTTCCCCTTGGGACTGGAGAGATAACTCAGCAGTTCAGAGCACTTTATGCCTTTCCATTGGACCCTTGTTTGGTTTCCAGCACCCTAGTCAGTAGTGTCTCAAAACCACCTTTAAACTCCTTCTCTAGGGAGCCCTACACTCAATTGTGGCCTCTGATGACACTCACACTCCTGTGTACGTACATACCCACACATGGACGTATAAATAAAACATTTCAATAGAAGAGGAAAGAAAATAATAATAACATATTAACTTTATTTAATGTTAACTTTAAAACTCTCAGGTTTTTAAGACTTAGGAAACCTAGTAACAGACCCCTACTTTGAATATTGCATGTTACCCAAGAGGATTAAATATTTATAAGCTAGGAATCCCCAGGAAATACTAGCATTTGAAAATCTATCATGGTAAAATATTTATAATTGTCCCAAATGGACTGATTGTAATGATACCAGTGGTGGGAGTTTCAAGAGTTCTCCGTAAACACACTGGCTTTGCTAGGATTTGAGACACACGAGATAGCTACCAAAAAGGATTCAATGTTTTACTCATTATTCTACATTGGCTTGGGAGCAATTTGAAAATATTCTTTACATACATATTTACATATTTCATTCTATTTACTTAAAAGTAATTCAACACCCAATTTCATAGTATAAATAAAGCCATTATTCTATGGAAGCTCCCAAATGTCCATATTTAAAAGTAAAAGGTGGATAAGATGCCTTTTTATAAGGAGGCAAATTACTTACAAATCACAGAGGAAGCTGCCAGACATTCTCTTGTTCTCCTGTGGCCCCTGACTGCTACTGGTTAAAGTGTTCTGCCTCAGCACCTCATGCAAAAACCTTGCTCTCAGATTCTGGCAATGCCTCTGTCTTTTGATTTACATTTTTTGTTTGACAGCAACAAAGAACTATTTTATAGCATTATTTCCACCCCCCATCATATGCAGTGTGCTTAATTCACATTTGATCTGGAAAAAGAATGTTTCACAGCCTCCAACTTAGCAACCACCCTCATACATCAGTCAAGCTGGTTTCTTTTCAGAGTTCCCACCACAGCCTTTTACCCTTATTTTTTAGCTGGAGGTGTGCTTTTTTTTCTTTAAAACAAATTCAGACTGGAATCCAAGTAAGCATTTGTGTTCAATTTTATCAGTTCTCAAAGTGGGCCAGAGGTTGTATGGGAAATAACACATTTATTCTCTAAAAGTCAAAATATTTTAGTACTTTGAGAACTGGTGACTGTTCCAGGAGTCTCATTTACTATCCAAACTATTAATTTCTTCTTGTTTCTCATGAGAAGAACTTCCATATTCTTGTAATTCTAGTTTCTCTAGGGACTCCCCATTTCACTTACATTGTCATCTATTCTCACAGGATGCTATATATAGGTCTTCATATTTCATATATAAAGGGTCCATTCTATCTCTCACACGTTAGGAGATAAACTCGATGTTATTTTAATACATCTGCCCCAGATTTAGAGTTGAATGTCATCGCTATCAGACAGGATCGTAGATGGTACCTTTAACCCAAATCACTAGCTTTAGTACTTACAATTAGGATAGCTGTGCTGGACAGTTTTATGTCAAATCGACACAAGCATAAATCATCTGAGAGGAAGGAGCCTCAATTTAGAAAATGCCTCCATATGATCAGGCTGTAGGCAATCCTGTAAGTCCTTTTTGTAACTAGGGATTTATGTGATTTATTTATTTATGACACCAGCCCATTGTGGGTAGTGCCATCCATGGGCTGGCAGTAGTGGGTTCTATAAGAAATCTGACTGAGAAAGCCAGTAAGTATCACCCCTTCATGGCTGGTCCCTGTATCAATCAATTCTTGCCTCCGAGTTCCAGCCCAATTTGAGTTCTTGTCCTGACTCCTTCAGTGATGGACAAAGATATTATAAAAGTATTAACCAAAATAAACCCCCTTCTCCCCAGTTTGCTCTTGGTCATGGTGTTTTGTCACAGCAATAGAAATCCTAAGATATTACCCAAAGTGATCCACTACTCAGGAAGCATGTTTAGTGGACGAAACTTTCCATTGGTCTACTGAGTTGTAATAGTTTCTTAAAATCTATAGTACATACTATAGTGATTGTGAATATAGTCACATTCAGAAAAGGCTGATCTAATAATTATTTGACTACCAAAATCTTTACTGGAGTAATCTCATGGCTCTGTGAAGAACTAGGCCATTCTTCCACATGCACCATCTTTGACCATTGGTTGTCATTCTTTTTTATTAGTGGTGCAGTCTGTTAGTCAATATCTGCCTTCTGAGAAAAAAACAATATCACTCACTATAAAATAAAATGGAATGAAACAATTAGAAATAAACATTACCAAATATGTGAAGACTCTGTATGCTGAAAATGATATAAAAATGTTAAAAGAAACCAGAAGATGTAGGTGACTTGAACGCATTCTGTGATTCTGGGTGGATATTGCCAATTCACTCCCTTCAAGTGATCTATAGGTTTGGTAAAATTCTTCCCCAAAATTTAATCTTACTTTTTTGACAAAGAGAAGAAAATTATAAGACTCCCATGAAACCTTTATGGGAACCTGAATATTAATGACAATTTATTAACATGAATTAACTTGGAAATCATGAACTTTAAGTTTCTAAAATATAAATTAAAAGCTTGAGCACCCCCAACTGTATGGTACTGATACGAATAGAGATACAGACCAAAAGGACATAGTAGAGAAGAAGATCAGCTTCGATGACCAAAGGATTTTTAAGAAAAAGACTAAGACTATAAAGGGGAAAATAATGTCTCTAATAAATGTCATTGTGGAAACTGCCTACTCACATAAAAAAGAATGAAGTTTAGCATTTACCTCATATCACATACAAAACTTAACTCATGGATTAAAGTTAAGTATATACTAAATAAATAAGACTACAAAATCATTAAAATATAAGAGAAAAACCTTCCAATTATTGAATATGATCTAGACCTCTTGGATAAAAACCACAAAGTAGATGTAAAACCAAAGCACAATTAGAAAAATAAGACTGACAAATTTGAAAACTCTCAAGTAAAAAGGAAAGTTGAGACAATGTGCAGTCCCTATATTTCAAGAAACATAACATAAAATATTTATAATAAATTTTAAACTACAACAACAGAAGAGCTGGACTGACAAACAAGAGAATAGTTGAATAGGTTCTTTGCAAGATACAATAACAGAGCAATCACGCAAAAAAAAAAAAAAAAAAGAAACCCAATGTCACAAGTCTTACGAGCAATGTACACAGAATTGGCAGTGAAATATCACTTCTGTCAATGAGATGGCCTCTAGCAAATGATCTACGGTGGACTGTTTTGCTGACCCCAGAGAAAGACAGTAAAGTGGTATTTTATAAAATGGATAAGCTTCATGATCAGTATGCTATACATGTAAGCCAGTCACAAAGGACCAAATATTATCTGATTCTATTTGTATAAAGTAACTGAGCAAAACCCATGGAAACAAAAAGTGAAGATTTGGTTGTCAGTGCTGTTTAGTTGCCTAGAACAGGAAGTATTTGTTTTTATATATGCAAATTTTTAGTTTTATCAAATTAAAAGTAAAAATCTAGTACACGGTAAAGTAAATAAACAGGATATTTGGACTGCATGCTTAAAAATGGTTAAGATAATGAATTGAATGTTATGTATTTTTTACTTAATTTTTAAAAATAAATAAGGGAAAACAGACAAAATAAATAAAATTCTACTTCTTGACCAAGAGTGATTGGTCTAGTGCTGAGATTTTTGACTTAAGGCAAATTGCCAAACTCTTATCAGAATTTTTGTTTTTAGTAATAATTGGACCAAGGACACAGCAGTCACCATCTTTCAAAACTGAGCATCTAATTCAGAAGTTTGGAGGGTGCTGCTGCAGGATTTCCTGCCTTATTATAGCACCGCTTTTCGTTGTACAAGAAGCAAAGGAAAGCACAGAGGAAAGATGAGCAATAGGTAGTTCACCTTCTGCTGGTTTGCTATAATGCTGCCGTTGGCGATGCCATCAAAATTATATGTCTGACTCACAAAAAATAACTTTTAAGCACCATACTAAATATTTTATACTCATATGTTCATGCCACAATATTACAATCATTAAACCATAGTTTCTAACTTCCATGAACTTATATTCTACCAACATGATTGAATATATCAGTAAGGCTTTTCAAAAACATGAAAAAGATAATAAAACTCCAATAATAAATAATATATGAATGTTATTAATAAGATGAGTGAGAAATATGAAATGTTGAGCAAGAAGAGAAAATATTGGGCTAAAACCAGAAGTGAAGGAACAAAACTTCTTTGAAAGAAATAGTACTTGAGCTAAATCTGAAATAATGAGCAGAATTGACTAGATAAAAAAAATTGAGATGCATGATGCTTTCAGTTAATGTAATATCTCAAAAAAAACCTGCCTGGATTGGCTCACTACAAGGTTTCAGGGGTAGCAATAATGGTAGAAAATGAATTTAAAAAGGGGTATGATATCTACAGCCTGGTTGGATATGATATGGATAAGTATAGTTCATAATAACCAAAGTATGAAACACACAGGACCAGAATAATGAGATGTTGGGGTTCCACTTTAGTCAGATACCCTAGTGTCTTTGTGAAAGACTAGTCTGGGGGAGAGAGTGCTAAGTAAATCTAGTTGTATAAGAAGAAGATGAATAATTTTACATGCAGACTGATGGGATCTACACATATCATGCCATATTTTAGTAGGTAGTTAGATATGCTGTACACTAGTGGGGAAATTTTTTTTTAAAAAAAATAGGGTTATATGATTTATAGAAAAGAAGCCAGGATTCTATGCCCTCAATACGATAGGATCAGTATGTAGATGTTTTTATCCAGGTTACCATGTCTCAGAATTGTCAGACTATCCAGGGAAGTTTACGTTTCTCTTACAAACCCATTTTTTAATGTTTTTACATCAGTCAAATATTGCTTGTTAAAAATGTTAAAATGGTATTTTTAGGCACTGAGGATGAAATATAATTAAGTTATGATTATCATCATTAAAGAGATCAAGAAATGCAAATAGTAGATGATTACAATATCATATGACAGAGGCATAAACATCTGGACAGATAAACACAGCTGTAGAAATAAAAATCCTGAACTAAATATTCTATTGTATGATAAAAGCTTTAGAGATTAAAAGGATATTTTTATCACTTAGATTTTAAGGTCCAGGAATGTAAGAACCATATTTCTTGATTTATTCTAGAATCATTGTTGTCTGACTACAGTACTTTAAACTCTTTGTAAGCAATATTTTCATTCTTTGAAAGTTTCATAAATTTGTTCAGTGTATCGATCAAAACATTCCATTACCTCTTTCCCTTAGTACCTCTGTACCTCATTTTTTTAATTTTATTTTTTGCTGCGTTCAGAAGCTAGACAGAAGGCACAGCAGGTGCCAGAGATATCCACTTCAAGGGGTCTTGTGTGTCTCCATCAAGGAGAAGGATGGTGTCAGATAAGAGAGTTTCTGCTGAGGCCTCTTTGTGCTTCCTGTGCTTATGGGGCAGAGAGGACATAAGTGGTTTTCTGACCTAATAAGCAAGGGCTTTTCTTATGTGAGGGGAAAAATGGGGTCCTAATCCTTTCACACCAATATTTTCTGGCTCTGAAAACTAAGAGAAAGCTATTGGTAAGTATTCCTTTCTGTGTCATTTTTCCCTTTAGAGTCACAGGAGAGCTAATTAGCAAGAATCATTCTCCTAAAGTGGTGCCTAGTGTTTTGTCTGAGCACTGCAGCCCTGTGGTTTTAAATAGCACTAACTGGGAGGAGCTATTGTTTCTAAAGTCCTTTTGTTTTGCTAATTTTATTTTTGAAATAATAATAAAATGACTGCATATCTCCCTTCCCTTTCCTTCCTCAAAACCCTCTCATATACCCGCTCCTTGCTCTCTTTCAAATTTATGGGAGAATTAGTTTTCTTTTTTCATTATTGTTTCACACGTCTTTGTGTCCATTAATATAATCTATTTTCAAATATAACCTATATGCATATATGGTGCTAAATATAATGTGCTCAGCTTGTATAATGTTATTTGCATGTATGTCTCCAGAGCTGATCATTTGATGTTGGATAATCAATTGGTGTGCTCTTTTCTTGAGCTATTTCTTCCACTCTTAATCATTCCTTATTTTCCTGTAGTTCTCTTCATAGGATTGAGGCCTCCTGGGCGTCCCTCTGTCCATTATGCTATGTCTATTGTTATTGTTGTTCAGCTCGTGTTCAGGCAGTCATGCTCAGATGTTTTAGGTAAAGCTTCTGACATTACTAGGAGACACAGTCTCACAGCAGACTCCTCGATCCTCTGGTTTTGACCATCTGTCTGCCCCCTTTTCAGCCATGTTTACTGAGCCTTGGATGTGGAAGTTGTTTTATAGCTGTATTCATTGGTGCTGGGCTCTACCCTTTGCATTTGGTTGGCTGTGGTTTTCTGTAAGGGTCCCCATCTGTTGCAAACAGAAGAATCCTAGGAGAGGGATGAGAACTATACTTACCTGTGAGTTAGGGCACATAGTTAAAATGTGATTAGGGATTATACCAATTTAGTGGAGTGATTATTGAAGGTTCTTTTCCAAGATCCATGACTTCACTCATTGGCTAGGTTTCAAGTGCTAGGCATGAGTTCCTTCTTGTTCATTGGGTCCTAAATTCAATGAGCGATGCATTGCTTACCGTCTTAGTTAAGGTTTCTATTGCTTCAATGACCAAAAAGCAAGTTGGGGAGAAAAAAGTTTATCTGACTTACATTTCCACATTTCTGTTCATCATTGAAGGAAGCAGTGCAAGAACTGAAACAGAGCAGGATCCTGGAAGCAGGAACTGATGCAGAGGCCATGGAGGGGAGCTGCTTACTGGCTTGCTTCACATAGTTTGTTTAGCTTGATTTCTTATAAAACCCAGGACTACCAGCCCAGGGATGGTACCACCCACCATAGACTGAACTCGCTCCCACTGATTGCTAATTGAGAAAACGCCTTACAGAAGGATCTCATGGAGTCATTCTCTTGGCTCAGGCTCCTTTCTCTCTGATGATTCTAGCTTGTGTCAAGTTGGTACATGAAACCAGCCGGTATGCATGCCTTGGGTTTATAGTAGCATGCTGGTCATTGTTGTGACTAACAGGCATCAGAACTGAGTAGGACTATTGGTTGCTCCCCTCCTTTGAAATCTTGCATGGTGTCATTGATTTTTCTTAAACCTGGTAATACAGCTTTGAATTCTACCTCCCAGGCTACAAATGTACAGAACCGCATGTAGGAGTAGTTATTTCTAATATGTTATCTCAATGAGAAGGTTATCTACAATAAAATCCAGAACTTGCTCTCTTCCTCACCCTATCGCAGTACTGATCTTGGGTTCTTGCATGAGGTCTGGAGTGATGAAATGAGCGGCAGAAAGACCCTTCTCACCATTATGTTATTCTGAATGAGTATCAGAAGAGGAGTTGATAAAGACGGGAGGGTAGTGAATAATATGTAAATGAGGCTCCTACATATTCAGTCTGAAACATTATTCCTATCTCTCTTCCAAGGGACAGGCCATTATCAATATCCTGCACTAAGGGAACTGAGACTTAGGGAGACACAGTAATACATGCTATGTCTTCTCAGAAGCTACAATGATGTCTCACTTTTTTCTACTTTCAACATGGGTGTGCATTTCCTTGTCAAGAAAACTTTAACCTGTTCTGGCTGTTTAATTGTATTATATCAATTACAGGATAGTGTTTTTCATGTCATGAGAATATCTGGGGTAGAAATAAGCATGTGCTACATGAGCTATTAGTCACAAGAGGACTAAAGCTATTTGTCACTGTCTGTTTGTGTGAAGCACAAACTTGCGTGCTCTTCGTGGAAGCAAGGTTTAATGACTTTTGTCAACAGACTGTTTAAGAAGCATTATAAGAATGGTTGCATGCCTGACAGTCTTCTCTAAGTCTTCCCGTAATGCGTGGTAAGGGGTTTGGAAGGTGTCCGGGCTGGTTTTTGTCAGCTTAACACAAATGCAGACAAATCTGGGAAGAGCACATTTTAAATGAGAAAATGACCTGTAGGCAAGTCTGTGGAACATTTTTGTTAATGTTTAATGTGAGAGGTACCTGCCTACGCTGGGTACTGCTTTCTCTGGTGAGGCAAGTCCTGGGGTGTAGAAGAAAGCAGGCTGACACTTCTTGGCTTGACAATGTTCCACCAAAGGGCCAGAGACTTAAAAAAAAAAGCCCAAGTGCTAGATATGAAAAAAAATACTCTTTTGAAGGGGTTGGTCAGCATAGTCAATCAACATGATAAGGTGAAAGAGGAGGAAATTTCTTGGTGTCTCAGTTCTAGACAAAGAACTATAGGCAGTCATTGACTATTGTGAAAATAAAAATTTAGCTCTGTCAAGATGAGCCCCCTTGTTGGTTGTCCAATATAGAGTGATCAGTGTTGAAACCATATACACACAAAGAACAAAAAAAAAAAAACCCAACCAGTTTTCTTTATATGTTTGTACTTACAAATACTTGTAAAAAATAAAATCAAACCGTTTGCAAGTGAATGACATGGGAAGAGTTGGAGGGAAAGTATTTACGGCTTCTGAAAGGAGAAAGGGGAGACGGAAGCAACATACTTTTATTTTCATTAGAAACAAAGAGAAGAAGAGGAGGAAGAAAAGAAGAAGAGGAAGAAAAAAGAGAGTAAGAGGAGGAAAAAGGTCAGACTGAACATGCCTTGAGGAGCAAGGTAGTTAGGGAGAGGAACCCCTTCATGGACTCTTCTTCAGTTCCTGCCTCCAGGTCTCTGGTTTGAGTTACTTCTCTGACCTCTCTCAGTGACTGGACATGACCTGAGAGTTGTAGGATGAAATAAGCCTTTTTTCTCCAAATTGTTTTTGGTCATGGTATTTCATCACAGAAACAGAAACCCTAAGACAAAGAGGACTCTTAAAAAAACAACAAACTCTGTGATACTTTAAAGAAATGTGGCATCACTAATACTTGATGGGACCATGTCTCTCTCTCTCTCTCTCTCTCTCTCTCTCTCTCTCTCTCTCTCTTTCTCATTGGGAAAATTACCATGTATTTCCAAGTTAAGAAAGTATGAGATGCTAAAGATCTTAGTACAAAATTAGAAACTTTAATGCCTTTATTGCTGTTGTTGTTATAGGATTCATTTTTTGTCTAGTATATATATTTTCAAATTAATAGTATTCCAATTTTCTTTCTCCATGAAAGGCAGAGACTAGGACTGATCCTTAATGCTAACTTTTAAGTAAGCTGTTTGTATGTGTGTGTGTGTAGTGTGTGTGTGTGTGTAAATGAACACCACAGTCTTATGCTTGATAGGTGTTTTATCATTCATACATACATAGCCATTAGCAGTGCTATTTTGAATTAAGTCAAATTATCCCCAGACCCTTGATGATTAGAGTAATATTCAACCCACAGTACTTGTTTGTACTATTTAGTGTTGATCAGGGCACAGATGTATTTTATTTCTCCTAGCAGAAGGTGGAAGAGGAGCTCCTCACTTCATCTGATAGCCCTCTTTTCCGTCTCGTCAGAGGGACCAAAACAAGAGTGGTTGAGAAAGTACATTTAGCTTCCATTTCTTTCAGGATTCAGTTTCCTAAGGAACACCCTACACTTACTCTGTTACCCAAGTGCACATGGGATTACCTTTCTTAGGAAGTGCTGGACCAGTCCAAGGCCACGTGGTATGGAGCCCAGAGAACAGATTCTCCTGCTACCGCCAGGGTTTTGTGATCCTAGATCAGGCATTGCTGTGTGGTTCAGCCTCTCCCTTTGCTAATCCTCGTTGTTTCAAGGAATTCACTACTGAGTTCCCACACACACACCAGAGTCCTACCTTTATTTCAGGGAGTCTTTTCCTTCTGTCATGATGTGGGTATTCAACATTTTTCTAAGAGCAGAATCAACCTGAAATAGTGTTATTAGATGCTCACTGGGAGCCATTGTCCACCTAGGTATGGCATTTTATTTACCTGTGACCTTCAGTTGTAAATCTAAAGATAAAGCTGTATGATAATCTATGAAGAACAGCAATATCAGAAATTCAGAGAAAACAGCACGAACTCCATCATCCAGATTTGTAATACTTGGAGTTTTGTCACCATGATGGATAACAAAAATAACACATGACTCTTATACTTCTGCCCCGCCAGATTACTGCAAAGTTGAGGCCTTAAAACTTGAGACTCTTTCCTGGATCTTAGTAGTCTGAAGTGGGCATACTATGCTAAAATCAAGGTTTAATAAGAATTTTTTTCCTAGAAGATTGAGAAAAGAGGTGCCTTATTGTTCTCAGCTTCCACGGGCCAATAACATGTCTTGGTTCATGATCCTTTTCACCCAGTTTAAGGCCAGTAACATGGCATCCATCAGAGCCGCCTTCCACTGAAAAAGCTTTCTTCTGCATCATGGCCTGGGAAGGATCTCTGCTTGCAAGTAGGTGATAAGCAGATTGGTATGTCTGTAAACTTCGTGCTTCATTTCCTTTGCAAGATCCACAAGATGAACCATTTCCACAAGGTTCCACTATTGAACACATGGGAGATAATGTAGCCACATATAATTGGGACTCTGCTGTGGGTATCTTTGAGGAACAAATTTTATGCCTATCACAAATAGCCACCACTAATTATACATTTTGGTTCTCACATTATCTTAACTCTATCAGTTTAGACACATCTGTATTTTGAAGACATGGAACAGTTTAGCTCACTGAAATAATATTGGGGAGAGAAAAAAACAATTTAAACAGGAAAACTCAAAGCCCCAAATTTATGTTCTCATCCACATCCAGTTATTCCAGATGCCAGAATCCAGTAAAACAGTACCCTGGTTTAACAGGGAATTTCCATGGTAACCACTGTGTTTCTGTGGATCTGGTGGAAAGGTTTTACTCTCAGAGATGATGCTGAAAATAAAGATTCCCCTGGATGGCATGTGCTGTTAGCAATGAGCAGGCTGCAGTAACCAAAGAAATTACTATTAAGTAGTAAGAATGTTTCTAGATTTTAGATTGCCTGGTTTCTCCACGCCTTGTTCATCCCAATCACATACAAACTTTTCTTTAAATATAAAATAAATAGTGAATATTAAATGAATTTAATTTAATACAATAGAACTGCATTGAAATTCAAAACATCTTGCAGGAAAATAAAAGGAAAAGTGGATGGAGGGTAGAAAGTAAATTTTACTTTAATATCAGCAAGACATTTGTTGTCTTGGGAGAGAGGAAAAGCTCACAAAGAGAATCCCTTGTAAAGCCGCTGCATGGCAAATAACTGAAATGCTCCTTAAGAAAACAGGCTAATTCCGTTTCCATGGGAATGGTACCTAATGCCAGAATTCTGCTGCTGACAACCAAAAGTGACAGTGACTGAGAGAACAGCGTGAGTGTAGCTATAGAGAGCACCACAGAGACCTCCTGTTCTCTCATTAAAGCCCTCTCTCTAATTGTTTCTCAAACTTTGTTGATCTCTTCCTAGTATATTTTAAGGATGGAAACTAAGTTAGCTTGTATCTAACATTATTTAGCTTGCCATTTAATAGTAAGTAAACGATTCATAAATGTGAAAATGCTGTTGGTTATTACAGAAACCTGGTAGACTGATTCTCAGAAGCAATGCAAACTACAGATTCAAAGTTCATCCATTTGCCTCACAGAAAAAAAGAAATGATAGCAGGAAAGGAAGATTAGTTGAGCCTGATTTCTATTGAAGCTGATGCTGTCTGCCAGACGGCAGCTAGTCCTCCTTTGTACATTGGGCCTCAAGGCAGCATAGACTAAGTTCACAGTTCACAAGGTTTGATGTTTGTGCTTCTGTCAACAGCAAGAATGTGGGTTTGGTATTGGCATGGCAGGAAGATTGCCACAAGCTCAGAGGATAAATGAGGTTGCTAGCGGAGACAGCATGAAAGGATCGAGAGAACTAATTTACAGAGAAAACTATATTGCAGTTCCTAGGCGTTTAGAGCTGGAGAAAGCTGCTATACTTGTAATGGTTAGCACACTATGGAAGGCCCACAGTGACACTTTGAATAACGATTTCTCGTATCTTGAACCTGCCTTAACTTCAGGAACTTTGCAGGCATGATTCCATTTATTTCTCACAATGCCAGAGAAATAGCACAACTACTGTTATCCTTTGGGTAAACTGAGGCTTGAGGAAAGGCAACTATTTCCTCAAGATCTCATAGTAGTGGACAGACTTTGAGTAACTGAATAATCAGTGGTGGTTCTTGGTAATAAAAGTTTCCCAAATTGGCTTTACTATTGGATGATAACGATTCTGTAAAGTCCCTAGAAGTCCTTATTTGAGATAATTGCAAGATAGTCTTATAACTAAGCAAAATTCTCACAAGCTTCTTAATGAGGGCCAAGAAGGGGAAACAGGGATCGTAGTAGAGAAGGAAGAAGCAGAATCATGGTCCACGCCCTCAGTGTGATACACAGAGTTCTGAAACCAACCTTCAACATTCTCACTCACTGCATGGTTCGAATTTCTTTAAAAAATTCCTTGCTTGCTCTTTTTGTAGTCCCAACTTTAAATTTTTTTTCAGTCATTGTTGTGAATTTGAACACTCTCTCTCTCTCTCTCTCTCTCTCTCTCTCTCTCTCTCTCTCTCTGTGTGTGTGTGTGTGTGTGTGTGTGTGTGTGTGTGTGTTTTCTTTCAAATGTGTACATTTTCCTAGGGTGTCTAGGGTGTGTTGTGCCTAGTGACACAATTACACATCCATGCAAACATACCGCACATTGTTTATGAGCAAATAAAATGCCTATCCAAGTGAATGAGAATTCTTTTGCTCATTTCAAGTAATTTATAGTTCTGGTGATTGCTTTTGGATTAGTTGACAATGAAATTTATACGTACGATTCTTCCCATATGAAAGGCAGTGACTTTCCACAGTAAAGAAGCAAACAAAGGAAACAGAATTCCACACGTAACCTGCCCTCTCCTCAACCCATCTGCCAGAATTTAAATTCCTAGACAATATAATTTTCCCACTAAGGGGAAACATTTCAATAATTGCTCTGCAAATGAGAGGAGGCAGCAAGGACTGGGCACTTAATTTGGCTATTTTCCTTTGCACCGGTTGCAGAAATACCGATTTAATGAGAATGGTATAATGAAGCTGGGTGACAATTTCATCCTGAAGCCACGGTCACATTTCCTTCTCCACAGGACAGATCGAGGAGGTGGGCTGAGCAGGAGACTCACCTGGCGAACACACTGTGTTTGCAGATGAAGCTTCACACAGCCCTCCTTAACTGCAGTGATTCGCTTACCCATATGGGGTATTGCAGGGCATAAAGGGAAGTGGAACCTGGAGAGTGGGGAATGTGGTTTTTCAGCCCGGCATTCCTACTAGCACTGAGAACTGCCTTTATAAACCAGAATATCATTGATGAAAATATCCTTGGAAGCACCTGATATTGGAATTCTTCAAAATCATGGCACACGTCCTCTTCAGTTTGCAGTTTTACAGCCTTTTAGTGTCTACTTCTTATTGTGAAGCAGTTACACTGCCCTCTGCTGTTTGCTTAGCTGTATGACCCACATGCTGTAGGAGGCCAAACTCACTTAGTTCAAATGAAGTATCTCTGACCACACACCAGTGTTGTGGATACCAGATCATTAAAAAGAACAGTGTAATGGATGAGAAAAGTAGGCCTCCGGATTTGTTAAAATAGGCCCCGTTCTCCTTCCGGCCTTGTGCGAGCCAGCTGCTGAGCTGTGAAAGCTCACTAAATTTCTTAGACTCAGGTTCTCTGTACACCAAACAAGAGCACTAGTACTTATCTGTAGACCATTTAAGGAACAGTCATGCATGCCACGTGTTGGAAACCGAGCAGAAACTAATAGAATGAACCTGTTACAACAGAGATTGGTCATGGACTCTAGAAGATAATCAAAGAGGGATACCAGTGGTCAACTCGATTAGATAGGTACTGTTGGAATGAAGAAAGTAAATAGATTGAAAAGAAATGATAGGCTACGGAGATTAGATGGCTTTAGGGATTCTAAACTGGTAGCTAAGTGCAGGCAGTCCATTAGGGAGGAGAAACTGGGAGAAGAATAGCCAAGTAGCTGCTGCAGTAGCTCGGAATGAAAGGAGAGGAGGGGATAACAAGAGAGGTAAGGACACTCATGGAGAAGAAGACAAAGTCAGCACCCCCAGGGGAGGATGAGTACAAACAATCTAACAACAGATTAGATGCAGGATGCTACAAAGAGTAAACTGTGCTCCGGATGTGTTGGAGGAACCATGGTGCTCACACTCAAAGAAGGAATGAAAATCGTGACTGACAAGACGTGGGGATGTTGACTTGGACGCAGTAGCAGGGAAAAGACGGTCATTTCTTCAGCAGCTCCTAAAAGAAACGGCCTTTGTCACTCTTCACATCACCCCAGCAATGCACACAATATTCTTCACAGATTTCAGATAGAAAATTGAACCCCAGCAAAGTGCTTTTTAATGGCTCCCCACACAAAACAAAAGAACCTGGGGTTTGAAAGGCTTTATTTGCTCTCTCAGCCCTATATCCTTTCCAGAGCTTGGAGGCAGTGAGTAAAGAGGCCATTTTATTAGAACGGATCCTCAGCTTTTTGGAGCATCTCTGGGTACTGTTGTTTCCTTGGGAGCGGTGGGTGAAGGGAGAGGACCTCGGTACCCCATTTATACACAAGTCTATCTCTCATCATTCCCACAAGTTTTACTGCTCCCGCGTGTTCTGTCTTTATTAATCTAACACAAACCATGGATCTGACAGCTTATTCAGCTGTTTTTTTTCAATTTCCATCTGTTTTATTCAAATTCATTCCTGCCCTGACAAATTATGCCATGAATTTAATTTCATCAAAAATGCAGACAGGAACAGTGTAGTTGAGTAGGAATAGAGAGAATGTCTGTGGTTTCTACTTATCTCCTACCACTGACCAGCTCTGAAGGGCAATGTTTCTTTTTCCCTTTCCTTGTAGGCCTCCCTGGCATTCTAGAATAGGAAGCATTTTCAAGCTGGAAAAAGAAAATGGTAAGACAAAAAAAAAGCCTAAAGAAAGAAAGAAAGAAAGAAAGAAAGAAAGAAAGAAAGAAAGAAAGAAAGAAAACAAAGTAAAGGACCCAAGCTGCTGCTGAGAGCCATATCTGCACATCCATGGTTGAGCTGCAGCTGGGGTCTATGTTGATGTCTGTGGCCTATGTAACCTCAGAGGGCTATAGAAAACACACACGAAGGAACCAGAAGGCCATGCTAAGCCAGTCCCACTCTGGACACTGCAGCAGAAAAGCTGGCCCTGCACTCAGGAGAGATGGTCCCACCCCTTACCACAGGCAAGAGAGAACTGACCCTGATGGCATGGGTATAGAGGGGCTGGTTCCACCCCCCCCCCCTTGCCTGAAGCAGGTAGTCGCAGTGACCTGGACTACCAGCTCAGCTGCTGTAACCTAGGAACACAACCCTAACATCGACGTGATGGAGACAGTGACTGGCAGGTCTTCATGACTGGGGCCAGAGCCATGGGATATCCTGGACGAGTTTTGGAGAAGATCCAGTGATGTGGTGTACCAGGAATCAGAGGCCTCAAACCACACCAAATAACTTATTGTAATGAACATTTGCAGATAGAGCTAACTGGACAAAGGGTCTACTGTGTGCCACACTGTGGCTCCCAAGGCCACCAGGACAAATAAGAAGTGTTGGAGAGGTGGGAAAGATGGAGGATCAAAGAGCTTTTTGGCTTGTTTGTTTTGTTTTACTTTGTGTTTGTCTGTTTGTTTTTGTTTGGCTTGGTCTGTTTTTTTTTTTTATTATTTTCTTTGGAGGGAGCACTGTGGGGGTGAGGGAAGGGTATAGGAGGACGAGGAACGCCCATATGAGTGAAAGTAAGGTGCATGATGTGAAACTCCCAAAGAATCAACAAAGAAATCCTCAAAGAGATGCTCAGTGGGAAATAAAACAGATTCCAGTTAACCCCCAAGGACTTGGACCCAGAAGCCTGTTAACTAGCCTGTGTCCACTCATTTTTCATTCTAACATCTTTTGGGTCAAAAATAATGTTTTGTTTAGACCAAAACTGTGTTGGTTTGAACCCTAAAACGATGGAACACACATAATTATAACCTAGTATATGTTGGGAGACTGAGGAAGGAGGTTTGGAACACAGAGGCTGCCTGGGTTACACAATAAGATTCTATCTCAGGAAAATAAAAGTAAATAAAACAAACAAAATACCTCTAAGCTTTGATATTTGAAGATGATGACATATTGAAATATCAAAATACATATTAGAACAGGGAAGGAAACAAAAAAAAAGTGGAAAAATTTTTGTCCCAAGATTCTGTTTGACTACGGGTAAGTTAAAGGAGCGGAGAACAGAAAAGGATTCAGAATGCAGCCGTTTTATCATAGTCATTGGTATGAATGTGGTAAGTGACGAGCTGAGCCCAGCATTCATGTATGTGACCTGCACAAGGTATCGTCTGTCTGGAAACTTGTTTTGCAGATGCACTCCCATTTTCATCTAAAGACTCTATCCTACCCAGGCTGTACCAGCTTGGTTCTGTTCACGGCTCTGTGTAAGCTGGTGGCAGACAGAAGGGAGGGTTTGTGGAGAACAGATAGCAGTCTGCCGTTCTCAACGTTGTTTTGCGACTTGTCACCAAGGCAATCAGAATATACACTGACATGCTTTGACAAACAGACCACCAACAAACTTGAAGCATGTCTGGACCCTTAGGTGGAATCAAGTAAACAAGAATATGAGTTTCTCTAATTGTTTGGTTCAATTTTTATGTATTATATGTTAAACCCGCTGTTTGAATCCAGATTCAAGTTTGGAACAAATGGGATAGTTTGTACATAAAACATTTTAGCATTTTGTGTGATTTGGTAATCCACAACATAAGGCTATGAGTTGTGTAAAAATCCAGTTGCTCAGATGCCGTATTGAACAGTTGAATTGTGAATTTGAACACAGTTTAGTCTGGTCTAAAGAGAAAGCACAAACATATCGACTTCAATAGTCATTCTTGCACAAACATCACCCCGAGGAAAAGCCCACGAGATTACAAGGCTGTCACTCTCAATTCTCCTCTCCTTGTCAACCCCCAGCTTTAAAATTTGAGTCCATCTCCATTTAAGAACTGGAAAGAACAGAAAACACGGGCCATTATTTTGTATGTCTACTTCCTTACCTTACCGCTTTCCATTTGTGATTTATGTGGACTTCTTTTAAATGACATATAATACTACAAAACACAAATAAGGAGCTGTCTTATACAGAAAAAAAAAACCCTTAATATCAGAAAGGTTGCCAAATATAGCGGTTTATGCTTCTAATTGAAGAGCTCGAGAGGCTGAGATAAAGGAGGAAGATAAAGATTTCACGGCCGGGGCTGAAGAGATGGCTCAGTGGTTAAGAGCACTTGTTCTTACAGAGGCTCTCAGTTCAATTCCAGAAATACAGGATGGATAATCACCATCCCTAGCTACAGTTCCTGTGTCCTTTTATGACTTTTCAAGGGCACCTGGCATGTGTTGCACAGATATACATGTGAACAAGACACTCATATACATAAAATAAATAAACAATTAAAAAAAGGATCCAAAGCCAACTTGGGGAAACTGAGTTAAGAATAAAAGCAGCAATAACTAGTTATATATCAAAACAACAGGCTTACTTCAGCAACAGCTTTTTATATAACCCCCAATTGGTAATTATTCTGAGGATTTTTGTCATGACACATAGTAGAATATATTCATATGTTGGACATTTTGAACTTATTTAGAATTTTTTTCACTACACTGAAAGATTTTGAAAGGACATGTAGTGTATGGGCCCACAGAATGATTTAAAAAGGTACTTACAAGAACATTTATTCAGAGCATGCAGATAATAAAAACAGCCCCAAATGAGTATTTATTTTTTAAAAGCCGAATAAAACTGTAGCTAATCTAGACTAAATTTTATTCATTTTAGATAGTCCTATTTTTTTCTAGACTTCTATTCCAAGGTAATACTAAGTTCAGTATTATTATATCATTTCAGTGTACTCAAAAGCAATTATTTATTATTAAAATTATAACAGGTAGAATTTTGTGGTTTTTTTAAACACAGTTATTTACTGACTTTCAAAATATTAGTTTTTATGAGAAGATCTCCAAGTTTTTGTGACTTTCTGAGCAGAAGTATTCTGCACATGTCTTCTAAGATAGACACCAAAGAGGGATGCCCTGTATTGTGGCAATCACTTGAGATGTGTTGATCACATCACCTCCTACTCAAGAAAACAGAATACAAATGAACAATTGCAGTGTTCTTAGAAGCACCCCATATACCATATAGAGGTGGCTCCTTTGCTTTTGCTATTGTTTTAGCTGCAGTGCTTGAGATCAAACGCAAGTGTTCAACAATGCATGGCAGTCAAGTACTTTGCCACCGGGATATATCTCACTCATGAATTTTAAGACAGAGCCTTGTTATATAGTTCAAACTGGCTTTGAACACTCCATTTACTTTGGAATGCTTTGGAACTCACAATATCCCATGCTCAACATGTAGAATTCTGAGATTAAAAGTATGCACTATTATACCTAACTTTTTTAATGTTTTATATATCCTGAATATTAAGTGCTTACCCAATGTATACCTTAACTTTCCATCTGCCCCTTTGGCAGGCATTGAGCTGTATGTCCATTTTATAGCCTCACCTCTAATATTCCTTTTATCAATTTCATTCTGTCATTCATTAGTGATTATCAATATAAATGTAACTTTTCAATTATAATTAAATCATTACAGAAATCCATTCATGCTGTGTGTGTACTTTAATATTATGCTTGTTCCAATTAATTGTATGTACTGGTGCTTTCTCCAAGGCCATAGAATTAGATTCCATTCCATTGTATGAGAATCAATCATCTAATTGTTTAACTACACTGATTCATTGTTAGTATTTTTTTATTATTACTCTTTTAATTTGGGAATGAATATTCTTATAATTTTATCTCTGGTACTGTATAGTGAATTCTGCTTATAAGGCTCTTAACTCTTCATTATCTCTGTATGTGTGTGTACTTTTAAATAATGGAACCTGAATGACATTTGTTGGAATCTCTTCCCCCATCTTTCCAAGTAATTCAGCGCTAATGCTAGGCAATTAAGTGAAGAGCTGTGACCCATTCTGATACAAGGGTATTGTACAGCAAGAACGTACAGTTCCTTTTAGTGATGATTGGATGTCCTTATTCAGTTACAAGTGTCAAGGCTTTCACACGCTTTGGAAGGAAGAGCAACATTGTTTTTGTTGTTGTTGTTGTTGTTGTTTTTGTGGAACCTAGGTCGGAAAAAACACAACGATGAAAGTAACAAGATTTTCTTACTTAGGTGAATGAACATAAAACAGAACCAAAATAGGGGAGTCAGAGATGAAACAAAAGAGATTTTTACTAGTTCTTGTTAGTTCACAACTAATGTTTGAGAAGCAGAAAAGAAATTGCCATATTATTAGGTAAGTCAATACATTTCATTTTACCGGCTATGTGATCTCAGTCAATGACAACCAAAAGATATCTTGGAGATACAATAGATACGCGGAAGTATAGTTTTCAGCCCTTTTAAGAATATGCAGAGTAAAAATCAAACTGGTCTTCCATGAACTACCACTTTAAAAAAGTACCAAGAACAACAACATCCACCAATCTAACTAATAAGGTGACTTAATTACAAATACTTTCTTCCTATTTATGTGTCTATGAAGCAGTTTATTTATATGACTTGAGGTGACTTTTGCATATATCAGAAATTAAATTGTTTATTGCACTGGGTCCATACATTTTCTTCTAAGCTTTTTCTTAAAGTCTCTATGGAACTTTCATAATTTTAAATATTGTTACTACTAATTTATATCAAATATTTTCTCTGTAGATAATATATTTCTTTTACAATCCTATTTAGAGTATATATATTTTATATTGTCTTTAATTTTCTTTTTTCCATTTTTTAAAGAAAGAATTAAAATATAATATCATATATGACAATAATATATATGTTAATTTATAATACATATGGTAATTTTTAAGGGACAGCTATTTTGTTAAATAGTTTGTTCTCTTGCAAAGATTCATATGTAATATCTCATTTGTGATATCTTTCATATACTTAAATCTGTTGCTTGACTTTATTCTTCTACCTTGACACATGTCAATTGGTTGAGATTTTATTCTTTGGATTCAGGTGCACACAATTCTTTTATTTTATGATACCTGTGCAGGCACTATTGGTTTATGAATGACTTGGCATCATTTATTTGCTTTGTTTGACAATCTAATAAACCCCTGAAAATCCATCACTGAAAACAAAAGTAAGAACCTTGACAATGACCTACATCTAAACACATTCTTCCTCCAATTCATTTCTCTCCAATCCATCATTTTTTTATTTTCTTTGTAAACTCTGAATGTGCTCTATAGATTCTACTTGCATTCCTAAAATTGTGTGTTTTATTTTGTTTAACTTTATATCAGTTACATACCAGATGTTCCAAGAGGCTGCAGAACTGAAAAAAAAATGTTGAGCCTCAATTCGTTAATAATTTGAATAATCCAAAATCTGCAACCGACACTTCAAAGTTTCCCCAATTTAATGTGATCCATGAAAGGATCAGCTTGACACTTTGCCTTCCTAAGGCAGCACTGCCCTATTGCTTCTGTAAGACCCAAAGCCAAGGGCCTAAAGCTTCTCAGAGCATAGAGTATGGCCCTCCATGAAACAGAGAATACCACGAGGAAAGAAATCAGCACTCCTACTGGATAGTCTGGTGGCACACGTAGCCCCGAGAACTGGAAGAAAGCAGAAGTACAGACCTATCTTGTCCAAATCTCAGAGCAGTAGTAATGTGTGAAGTTTTTCATGAACATATTTCTAAGAATAGACAGGATATGTGTTCATCATTTGGAGATATCTGATCTCCTCTGAAAAGAAGTTATAGGTTTATGTTTTTACAGTCAGGATGTCCTGTCTACTACTTGGTGATGTGAGAGGGTTCCATTTTGGTTAATAAGGTACAAAATATAGTTGGGTATAGTTTTGATTGGTATTTCCCTGAATAATGATGTCCTAAACACATTTTCCTGTGCTTGCTTGAAGTGAAAGCTCACCTATGAACACCATTTTATATTTTTGGAAAGTCCGCAATCTGATCTTTTTTATTTTTTATTAGTAGTATGTATGTGCATATATGTACACGTGCATTGTTGATATTGATCCATTACACTGCTCTGTAATGCAAACATTTTCATTTGCCACTTGTCCTTTCATGTTTATTTATGAATCATATGGTTTATTTTTATGAGGATGGCCAATGGATGAGAGTTTGCTGCCTGATGAGCTGAATTGAAGTCTCAGGGCACAAATGATAGAAAGAGGGAACTGACTCCTTCAGGCCGTCTTCTGATGTGCACATGCGTATGTATATACATGCATGCACATAAAATTTGTGAATAAATATAACTTTATTATGTATTATTATACATAAAGTATCATGTTATAAAACTTCATAATATAATTTCTTTTTATATTTATATTTTATATTTATCCCTTTATTCTACATAAAATATTTTATTAAAAGATAATCGTGTACACGTAACAGTAAATGTTTCAAACTTTAGAGTTAGTATTTAATCTGTGAATCTATCTACATAGATATCAACAAACTTCTGTAAAGATTTAGATAAATTCTTTTGGCTTTGAAAATCAGCTTATTTCTGATCTGATTATTTATTTCTACCATTCTAACATGAAAAAAAGCTAAAAAGATATACAAATTAATATACATGGCTGAATTTCAATAAAATTATAAACAGCCATTAGACTAGATTTGGTCCATGGATCATTTGCAGACTGTTGGTCTGGGGTTTAGATGTTTATAAATAGTTAAAAAGTAGTATATTTTTATATCAACTTACCAATTCCAGTCATATGACAAAACTTTCTCCACAATCTCAAGTGCATCCTCAACCATACATCAGATTTCATCCATATATAACTACATATAGCCCCTTCTATTACATTGCATTGGTAAATGTAGTCCTAAACCAATACCACATTTTCCCAATTATTCCAGCTTCATAAAACCTTGATTCTGTGTATCAAAATTGTGACACCTTTATCTCACTCTTTATACATGTTTTGGCTATCTGGGGGTTTTAGTAATAGTCTCTTCATTCTTCTGAAAGTGGAATATATTCTTTCCCTATAAAATGAAGTATTTTTCTGCCTAACTACTCATGGTTCAAATCAAGTACAAAGAAGTCTTAATGAGAAGATTTTAGCACAAAATTCAGTCCTTAACTCGTTTATAAGTGGTGGTTATCAGGCTGTGCTCTAATGGACCAAGGCATTCTTATGCTAAATTTGAACTACTGATACCACTTCAAGCTTTGATAGAAATGTTTCTAACCAGAAATTTATCTAAACATATTGGCACATTTTATTTTGCTCCTATGTTTTAGTCTACATAGCATGTATCAGCATAAGTACAGTTGCTTGCTGTAACCAACGGCTCCACATCTTAGTGGCATAAAATAGCAAGGAATTGCTTTTTCCTATACCACAGTTCAATGATAAGGAGAGTTGTATTATAAATGGCCATTCTGAGATCTACAATCTTTCCCATCTTGCATCACCTCCATTGTTTCCTTACTTTTCTTTTTGATGTGGCCCGTGCTGGCCTCCATCTCACTGTGTATCTGAGGATAATCTTGAGCTTCTCATTCTCCCAACTTCCCCTCAGGGTGGTCCTGGGTGTCAAAACCTGGGTTTTCTGAATGCCGAACCACAGGTCAATCCCAGTCTTTAGCTTAATGTTTCAATCACGCAAGAAACGACTATGTGAACTTACAGAGTTATACATGCGTCATCAGGAGGTGGCACACAGCATTCCATTGCTCATATGCACTTTTGACTCAAGATTTACTTCAAAAAGTTTAGAGAATAAAACAAATTATTTGTCAAATAGGGATATAAAGAATTGATGGCATGTTCTCCTTTATAGAGGACTTCTTTTTTAGCATATGTATTATTTATTTTACATTTATTACCAAGTACATGATGTGTTTTTCAAAAAAAATATTGCAACTCTTAAGGAATCAATTTGTTTAAGAAAGACTAAAGAGCAGATAAATACATTGTGAAAATATTTGTAAATGTTGGACTGTCAGATTAGATGTTTACTGACAGGAAGCATTGCAAGTGTAAACTATATAAAGATACGGTTTTAAAAGTATGCTGAAGATATGCAAATCCACTGGTAGAAACGTCAGAATTATTCATGTGTATCTGAAGGGCGAATGCAAAAATTAATTAAAAGCATAATGTCTGTGGATTTTCCATATTAGTTTCCATCTGCTACAGGAAGAAGCCTCACTGATGTTGGCTGAAGAAGGTACAGATCTATGAGTTTAGCAGAATATCATTAGGAGGCATTTAATCACTACTTGTTTTCTTGTTAGAGCAATAGTATTTGGTTTTACCCTAGGTCTCTGGGTGATCTAGACTCTGGTTCTTGGTTACCCATGCTGTGTCAGGTGTGGTTTCCATCTCGTGGAGTGGGCCTTAAGTCAAATCAAACATTCATTGGTTACTTGAACAAGGTTTGTGCCACCGTTGCCCTAACATATTTTGCAGGTAGGACAGATTGTAGATCAAAGGTTGTAGAGTTGACTTAGTGATGACTTTTTCCTTTTGCTGGCTTTCAGAGTACCTCTCCAGATCATAGACACTAGAACATGGGCTGAAGGCTTCATGTGGGCACCAGCCTGACCTCTCCACGTTTAATGAATTGTGTGGATGTTGTCTTCAGCAGTGGGGCCTTGCTGTCAGTTTTTAGAGAACAACCTATTGTCTTGGCAACAGCCTGAGTTGTTTGAGGATTTCCATGGTACCCTTTTGACCAACAACTTATTGGATGAAACCTAGTCCTGGCACAGGAAACTTTATTTGGTGACAAGAGATGGCCAGTAGGAGTTCCATCTCCCTCATTATTTTGGAACTTGAACAGGATCATCTTCGTATGTTATAGGAAGTTTCACTGCCTTGGATTTCCATACTTTCCTTCAAATGCCCAGTTATAGCTGATCTCCTCTCATTCCATCCCTCAATCCCATCTCCCTTCCCCTACCTACGGAATCCCCCTCCTCTCATCCTTCACCCTAACTCCAGTTCACTCATAAAATCTATTCTATTTCCCTCACACAGGGAGCTGCATGTGTTCCCGCCAGTACATTTCTCTCTGCCTAACCTCTGTAGGTCTACAGATTATAGCTTGATTATCATTTATTTGATGGATAATATCCAGGTATAAATGAATACATACCACCATACTATATTTATTTCTGGGTCTGATAGAAGCTTTTCAGTTTCTTGAAGTCCCATTTATTAGTTGTCTATATTAGTGCCTGCACTACTGGTGTTTAATTTTGTGTTTGGTGCATAGATGTGAAGAACTACAAGGTATTTTAGGTAGTTACTTGCTTTGATGAGTTTATAGTGCCCTTACCTAGGCCTTCCTATTAGATTTGTCTTGAAGTTTGTTTTCTTAGATATTAAAATGGCTAAACCACCATATTTCTTGGGTTCGTATGCTTGAAATATATTTTTTTCATCTTTTTACACTGAGGTACTGTCTACCCTTGATATTAAGATGTGTTTCTTCAATGCAGCAGAAGGATGGACTCTGTTTTCATACACATTCTGTTAGTCTGTGTCTTTTAATTAAGGAATTGAGACCATTAATGTTCAAAGTTATCAGTGAGCATTGTTTTTTGATTCTTGTCATTTTGTTGTCATGGTCTCTCTCTCTCTCTCTTTCTCCTTTCTCCTCTCTCTCTTTCTCTCTCTCTCTTTCTCTCTATGTGTGTCTGTATGTGTATGTATATGGTCTGTGTGTGTATGTGTGTGTGTGTGGTTCCCTTCCTTTAATTTGCTGGTCTAACATTATTTATTCTTTTATTTTACTTGAATGTGGTTAACCTCTTTAGGTTGGTGTCTTCCTTCTACATTTTATAGGGCTGGATTTGTAGATAGCTATGTCTTTATTTGGTATTAGCATGGAATGCTTTATTTTCTCTATGTTTTATGATGGAAAGTTTTGCTGACTATAGTAGTTTGGAATGAGATCTTTTGTCTTTTAGAGTCCTGTAGAAGGCCCTTCTGTCCTTTTAGAATCTACAAGGAGATGTTAGGTGTTTTTCTAATACCACCTTCAATATTACATGGTCCCTTTCCTTTACAGCTCTTAATATTCTTTCTTTATTCTGTACATTTAGTGTTTGTTAATCATGCACGGAGGAGACTTTTTTAAAGTTATTCTGTGTTATGTTGTAAGCTTCTTCTACCTTAGTGGGCATCTCCTTTAGGTTAGCAAAATTTTCTTCCATGATTTTATTAAGAATAGTTTCTATGTCTTTAAGCAGCATTTCTTCTCCTTCATCTACTCTTATTATTCTTAGATTAGTCTTTTTATAGTTTTCCAGATTTCCTGGGTGCTTTCTTCTGGAATGTTTTCAGATTTAACTTTTTTGACCAAAGTATCCACTTCTCCTATGTTTTTAATGATTGAGATTCTCTAATCCATCTCTTTGATTCTGTTGGTTATGCTTACCTCTGAGGTTTCTGTTCAAGTTCTTAAATTTCATTTTCAGATTTCCCTCTGTTTGGTTTTATTGTATTGATTCTCTTTCCACTTTAAGATTTTGAATACTTTTATTCATTTCCTTGAATTGTCTGTTGATAGATTCATTAAGGGATTTATTTGTTTCTTCTATCAGGATGTCTACCATAATAATAAAGGCTATTTTAAGGTCTTTTTCTTGTGTTTCAGTTATATTCCAATTCTCAGGATTTACAATGTGAGGGATCTTAGCCTCTAGTGGACAAGCGTTGCCCTAGTTCATTGTGTTTTCTGACTGTCATCAAGGCATCAGGGTTTGGGAAGCTTCTAAATCTAAGTGCTGCTTATTGGTCTTGTGCAAAAACTCTTGGTTTCTGTTGCCTTTTCTAGTTCTTAGTAGAGTGTGGTGGCTTTGTGTTGCACAAAAGGAAATATGTGTGCCCACTGGGGAATTTGGGTAAAATGTGTTCCTACATATTGGGAGCTGACACTTAAAAAATGGGGATAGGAAGTATGTCTCTGGGGCATGTAGTATCCTTGCCTATCATACCTGAGGCCCTGCATTGAGTTCACAGTGCTGAAAAAAGAAAAAAGAAGAAAAATTCTTTCAGGTGTCCAGAAAGATGAATCAAAAGAAAAAGAAACTTGCAACAAAAGTCCATGAACTGAAGTTTGATTTCTAGAACCCAGGCAGAGGAAGACAGAGAAAACTGAATACACAAAGCCCTCCTCTGACCTCCACACATGCACATTATACCCACATGCATATACACAGTTATGATGGCAATGATAATGATAATAATAAATACAGTTCTGTTTTTTGAAATTATAGTATAATTACCATGTTTCATCTTTCTTTTTTTCCCTCCAGCCAATCATATGTGCCATGTTCCCCTTTCTCTCTCACAAATCCATGGCCTCTTTTTCTTAAATTGTTGTGTCATACAGATCGAGCAAGTTGTACTTACGTATTTATGAATAAAAACATTATTAAAATACTTTAAAATACTTGTACTTTTTTCTACCCACCTCTCTGTGGGTCCAATAAGTTTTATAAGGAAATAATCTGGGATATTAGAAAGTAAAGTATATTGAAATCTCATGGTAGGGAACTGAATTAAAATAGCACCTATCTAGAGCTTCCACTTTTCTTATTTCAGTCAACACTCTCCCCTACAGCTTGTTTCCATGGTTACGAAGCCCAACCTGGCTGAGTTCTCACTTCCTATTGAGACAAATCATAGGCCTTCCATAAAAAATGTCTTTGAAATGGAAGAGGATTATTTGGGGGGAAGGGAATAGATCTATTTTGGCCAATAGTGATTTGTATGCTATGATATAAAGACATTTCAACAAGGAAAGTTTGAAGTAGATATAACATTGAAAACTAATATTTTAAAAATATTTTTATTTAGGGACTAATAGTACACTCTGCAGTCTATAGCTCACTATAGATAAGGTGGGGACATTTAAGTGCTAATTCCACAGATTAACTTTCTATACACCAGTGAAGAGTTGTTCTCTAGTTGTTTGATGATAAGCAGGTCTTTTTTCATTTGCAGAAGAGATACCTTTGTGTACCACAAATAATAAAAACCCAAAGACAGATATTAGGGTTCAAGTTTAAATATCAGAGAAGCAAAACAGTCAAGCCACTAGAGAGCTCTTATCTCTATGAAATCTTTAGAAAGAAAAGAACACGAGGTCCTGTCTCACCTTGCCTCTTTAGTGCTGATATTAAAGGCATGCACCACCACTGCCTGACCTCTGTCGCTAACTAATGTGGCTGCTGGGGTTAAGGCCATGTGCCACCACTGCCTGACCTCTATGACTTGCACTCTGATTTGCACTCTGACCTTCAGGCAAACTTTATTTGTTAAATCATAAACAATATCACTATATTTCCCATTTTTCTGTCTAGTATAAAAAAGAGGGCTATAACTAACGCATGAAAAAACTACATACAATAATTACAATAACTGTATATAATATATACAGGCAATCAATACATCAACAATGTCTAGTCCATTTACATTTGAAAAATTCAAACAAAATACTCCATTATCTGTCCTATCTTGGTGAGTCCAAAGTCTTGAACCTAATTTTCTTTCTAGCATAACTTATATTACCATCCCAAATTATCTTTTGATGTCTCTCAACCCTATACACTTTACACTTCTTTAGTGAATTTCTTTTCTGAGTCTCAAAAACAAGGAAAACTGTAACTATAATCATCTAGTCTTCAAGTACCTCAGACACCAGAGAAACTGCCAGTCTGGCTTCCAGAGTGACTGTACAAGTTTGCACTCCCATCAGCACTACTGGAATGTATCCTTTGCTCTGCATCCTAAGTTTTTGATCTTAGCCATTCTGACAGGTGTGAGATGGAATTTCAGAATCATTTAGATTTGTATTTCCCTGGTGGCAAAGTATGTTAAACATCTTCTTAAGTGTTTCTCAGTCATCTGAGATTCTTCTGTTGAGGATTATCTGTTTAGATCTGTACCACATTTAAATTGGATATCTAGTCGATATCTAGTTTCTTGAGTTCTTTATATATTTTAGAAATAAGCCTTCTGTTGGATGTGGGGTTGGTGCAGATATTTTTTCCTTTCTATAGGGTGCCATTTTGTCCTATTGAAGGTGCCTTTTGCCTTAGGAAGCTTTTAAGTTTCATAAGGTTCCACTTATTGTCAGTCTTAGTGCCTGTGCTACTGGTATTCTATCCAGGAAATTGCCTCCTGAGCCAATGCATTTGAGATTATTTCCCACTTTCTTTTCTAGCAGGTTCAGTGTATCTGGATGTATGTTGAGGTCTTTGATTCACTTGGAATTGCGTTTTGTGCAGGATAACCGATCTGGATTTATTTGTATTCTACATGTCTGCATCAAGTTAGACTAGCACTATTTGTTGAATAAGCTTTTTTTTTCCCATTGTATATTTTTGGCTTATTTGTCAAAAATTATGTACCCAATTGATGTCTAGGTCTTCAATTCGATTCCATTGTTCCACCTCTCTGTTTTTAATTCCAATACCATGCAGGTTTTATTACTGTGGTAGAGCTTGAGGTAGGGATGGAGGTGCCTCCAGAAGTTCTTTTATTGGACAGGATTATTTTAGCTTTCCTGGGGGCTTTTTCATTCTTCCATATGGAGTTAAGTATTGTTCTTTCAGGGTCTGTATAGAATTGTGTTGGGATTTTAATGGGAATTGCATTGAATCTGAAGATTGCTTTTGATAAGATGACTATTTTCACTATGTCAGCACCCTTTACTTCTTGACTCTTATGTGTCTCCCCCATTCAGGGAAGTGATGCTTCAATTTAGAAGAAACTGTTCTACAACAGAACCACTCAGAGCTTCAAATAGATAGACCCAGAAAAGAAATCCCATATACCATATTATAGATAAAACACTAAATATACCAAACAAAGAAAGAGTATCGAAAACTGCAGGAAGGCACAAGTCCCAGATAAAGAGAGATATCTCATGACAGCTGGTTTCTCAGTGAGAAATTTAAAGTCAGAATACATTGGGGGAAGATGATTTAAGTTCTGAAAGAACACAGATGGCCTCTCAGAATACTTGATATAATTATCCATTATAAGTGATGAAGAAAGAAAATGTGTTCATTGTAAAGAAGGATCCATAAATTTAGTAACACTAAAGCAATCATACAAGGTTACTAGAAGGAATTCTTTGGACTGAAGAACAGGCAAAGCACAGCCAAGAGGACTTCAGGGCAGAAAGAGCTTATGCTATGAGACTGATTGTGTGATGTAGGACTAATAATTTGGAAACCAGAAAAATAAAAAATCAAAAGCAACTAATACACATATTGCAAAAATGACTTGAATTAATGTCTTTAATTCTCCAAAGACAGGGCACAGACTACCTGAAAACATGATCTGTACTTTTGTTGTCTATACGAAGCACACCTATTCTTCAAAGATAGACATTATTAAAGACTTAAAATATGGAGAAATATTATAAGCAAATCAAACCAGTAAACAAACAATCATCAATATTCTAATATCTGAAAAAATAGATAGACTTCAAATAATATCTAACCATAAGAAATAAAGAAGTTCACTTCATTCTGAACCAAAGAATTCTCCATCAAGAAGATGAGGACGTTACAATTATAAACATATACCTACAAACACAATAAGACATTAAGTTACAGATTAAACTCAACAGAGTAATAGCAGGTGTCTTTAGAACCCTACTTTTACCGAACCTGACAAAAAATAAACAAAATAAGCACAGTGATATTAGAGTTCAATGACACTATATACCAAATGGCCTGACACATACCTACAGAATATATATCCCTAATACTACAGATTGCATATTCTTTTAGTATCCCATGTCAGCCTTCCAAAATAAACCATGTACTGGGACACAAAACAAATTCCAAAGAACTTAGAAAAACAAATAACCCCATGTAATTCATTTAACCACAAAGGAATAAAGCTAGAATCATATTTCAAAAGAAACTCCAGAAATCGCACAAGCTCTCAGAGGTTGAACAATATATCATTGAATGAGCCATTAAAGAAATCAAGAAGGAGATTTTAAAAGATCTTGAAATTAAATGAATATGAAAAGAAAAACATAACGAAATCCCTAGAATACAATTAAAGCAGCTACTAGAGAAGACCATAGTTTTAAATGTTGACTTTTAAAAAGGAGAGTATTATCAAAAGCTTAATGCTGAATCTCCAGAGCTTTAAAAAACAAGAACTAATACAAATAAAAAGAATAAATTAAATATAGAGTCAGCTCTTCCTTTTTTGCCTATTCTTCTCTTTTAAAAATACTTCTTTTCTTTTTGAGGTTGTAATATAATTACATTTTCCTGATTCTCTCTCCTTCCTCCAATTATCCCCATCACCCCAACCTGTGCTCTTTCAAGTTTATGGCTTTTTTGAAAAACTGAATAAGATTGACAAATCCTTTGCTGAACTAACCAGAAGAAAAACAGAGAAGAGTCAAATTCCTAAAATTAGAGATAGGAAAGGAGATATTACAACAGATACCAATGAAATTCGACAAACTATAACAACATCTTACAAGGCCATGCCCCACTAAAACAAGTGAATGAACCTGATAAACATCTGACCTACCTAAATTGTCAAGATTAAATAAATTTGATAAACAGACCTACAACAATCAAGAGAACTGAAAAAGTAACTAAATTAATAACTCCCTACTAAAAGAAACCCAGATCTAGATATATTCACAACAAAATTCTCTCAGACATTTAAAGCAGAACCACAATCAATTCTACTCAAATTACTGTGCAAAAATAGAAACTGAAATAATGTTCCAAAACTCCTTCCATAAAGCTAGTATTACTCTAATTCCAGACCAGATAAAGATGAGAGAGAGAGAGAGAGAGAGAGAGAGAGAGAGAGAGAGAGAGAGAGAAAGAGAGGGAGAGGGGCATTTATTTTTCAGCAAAATACTTTCAAATGAGAAACAGTCACATACCAAAAAAGATTATTCACAGTGATCAAGTTGGCTTTAATCTCAGAAATACAATGATGGCTTAGCATATACCAAATAATAAATGTAAAAATCTTATAAAAGGACTTATAGACAAAAATTGCACGGTCATCTCAGTAGATGCAGCAAATAGACTTTGACAAAAATCCAATATCTCCTCGTGATAACAATTCCAGAAGAAAACAGAGTGGGAGAGAAAATAACTTAATATAACAGACACTATATCTGACAAACCCATAAGCAACATTATTGTCAATGAAGAAAAGCTCAAAGCAATTCCATTAAAATGAGGAGTAAGGACTGGCCACTGTCTCTACTCTTAATCAATACAGCACTTGAAATCTTAAAGCAATAAAACAAGAGAAGGAAATAAAAGGAATAGAAGCAGGGAAGGAGGAAATGAAAGTTTTGTCTTCACTATTTATAAAAAAGTCTAGACTCCATGAGAAAATTCTTAGAACTAATTAATATTTTCAGAAAAGATGCAGGACACAAAATGAACACAATAACCAGGATCCTTTCTTTATGTCTATGGCAAGGTCACTGAGGACAAGACCAGGAAGAATTCTCATTCAGAGTAGACTTAACACTGCAGAATAAACCTATCCAAGAAGGTAAATGACCTCTAAAGCAAAATATTATAAACTCTGAAGTAGTAAATCAAGAAAGGCACTAGAAGATTAAAGGCCTTTATGCTCATGGATGGAGAAAATTAATGTTGTGAAAATTACCATTCTACCAAAAGCAATTCTGAGACTCAATGAAATCCCAATCAAAAGCTCTATGCTATTCTTTACAGAAGTGATGATAGGAGGGTCAGAAAAATATCCATATTCTGGGTGGGATAGTCATTGTAACCATGAACTCATAGCAGTTAATAGACATCTTTGCTGGCTCTGCACAAGAATGGGCTCATCTAAAATCAAGCTTGGATGCAGGAAGGGAACAGAGAGCCTTGGCTCCCACTGTTGAACTCTTTTGCTACCTATATATTCAGGGAAATGAGGGTCAGCTGCCTTCAGTTCTGTATCCACTAATGACCCCACCAAGCTCCAATGGATAGATAGTTCCAATCCAGTGATCAAACACCTAGACCAATTTAAACTAAATGGGTGACAAAACAAGTCATGAATCTGAGAAAAAAAATACTGCTGAGGTTAAGAGAGGATTGATCAGGGTGGATTGAAAGGGGGAAACAATTACATACATACACACATACACACACACATATATATATATGAATATATTATATGTGTGTATGTATATATGACATTCTCATATAATAAAATATATGAGAATAGTCAAAGGAGGATGCAGGACAAACCACTAGTAAGGGAACTAAAGATGATAATGGAAGGTGAACATATATGAAGTATGCCCTACATTTTTAGCTGTAAAGTAATCTAATGTAGTCAAATGTATTCTGGAGATAATGTCTTTTGAATTGGACAGCCTCTGCATTTCCATGTTTAATCAGCTCCTGTGAAGAGGGAGGCACTGGGTCAACTACTCAGCCCTTAGAGCTAGGGATGCGGTCAGTCTGTGTCTGTTCTAGATAGCATCTCAGACACTCTGTGGTTGTGGAACTTCAAGTTACAGCCCTGAATACATATGTGCCAAATGGCCTTGAGCAAAAAGTCTTCCCAAGTTTTAGTTTCCAATTCTTTACAGCTATGATTTATAATGGTAGCTATTTCTCAGAGTATTATGAAAATTAAATGGTAATACATGTAAAGCAGCTTGCTAATTGACACACAGTGGGAGCTAAACTGTTTCATTATTCTATTTTAAGCCCCAATTCAAATGTCACTTCCTTTTCCTCCCAGATTGTTTTGTGTTTCTCATTATTTAAAAATTATATAAAAATACTGTCATGAGAAAAGCCAGTATATAGTTTTGAATATTGGAAGATTATAAAACATTATCTATGATAGTGTCTGCTATGTTAACAATGGAATAGTTTTGTCACATTTAGATTTTTCAAGTATTCTACAATAAATATAAATTATATGTAAAATAAAAAATAATACTATATTGTGCTAGTCATTCATACTATAGTTATTTTTAAAGTAATGGTCCATAGAGATACCATTTTCAAATTACTTGCTTATTTCTCTAATTATATAAGTAACATACACATTTTATTTCTTGCTTACAGATTTACATCTCATTTGTCTATGTATTATAGAAGAATATTATTTCTTTCTTGCTCTAACATCCAATTTCATATTTTTCCATCTTCAAATAGAGTATTATTATAATATTTTCATTGAGCCATTATTGATGTGTGCTGTAAGTATGCAAATATAGCACATAGTTGAACTTTTAATTTTCTATGATTATTTTTTGTAATTTTAAGTCTAATAAGAAGATAATTAATTGTTTATTGTAAAACATTTGCATATTTACTAATTGTGTCCCTGTTACCTCCTTTGATCAAATGATCCTATAATGTCATCAACCAATATTATCTCTATTTTCTTAGAGACATCATTACACATGTTTTGTCATAAAAAGTTAATTTGTAGAACACAAAATCGTCATATAAAAATTAGTATCATTTTTTACAGCAATAACAAGAAGTTGCTGAGAAAAAGACCAGGAAAGGAATTTAGCCAAAATAGCTCCAAAAATACCAAACGGTAAATTTAACCATAAGAGTAGAGGCTTCTCCAACATTAGAAAACAAAGAAATTCATCAGCAGAGGGAAAATATAGCAAATCAACCAAAATTTTACAAAATATTTATTTGAAAAATAATCAGCTTTAATAAAAATCAAGACTGAGTAAGGATAAAAGATGAAAAACTCAAATAATATACTTTATAAAAAAAGATGTTTAATTTCATTAGTCATCAAGAAAATACAGGGGAAAAAACCACAGTGAGCAACCAGTTTACAAAATTAGATTCACCATCGCCAGAATGAAAAGGTAAATCGCTGCCAGGATCATCACATAAGAGGAGATGGAAAAAGTGTAAGAGGCAGAGGATCCAAATGTTGTCCTGTTCCCTAGGCAGGACAGGAAAATGCACCCCGGAGCCCTCAACAGTATGATTGCCTGAACAAGATCAGTATAACACAATGCCAACAGATACGTCTATGTGGATGGTGAAAATTCAGCAAAATCTTTCTCCTAGATGAAGGGCTATGAGTGGCCAAGATTTGCTAAGATAGAGAGAATGTTTCTTCCAGAAAACAGTAGTTCCTACATGTTCTAATTAATAATATTCTCTCATTTGTTGCATAATGGACAGATTTGTAGGATACTATTTTTAGTGAAACATAACATAAAAAGATACAATTAATATGTGTTTTATCTCACAGATAAATACTAATAACTAGTTGGTCAGACTATAGACTAATAATTACTATAACCTAGGCAAAGTGGTAATGAGAAGGGATAGGTAGAGTTTCTATAGCAGATCCCAAAAGAAAAAAGTATTAAATTTTACTGACCTACAGGACAGTAGAGAGATGAAATGTGTGTGTGTGTGTGTGTGTGTGTGTGTGTGTGTGTGTCTGTTGTAGTTAATGAAAAAAAAATTGTATATAGAGGAGCATGAGTGCCTTGGGGTTGTCTATACATGTTGCTTTTATACTAAAATATTATGATGTACACCATATGTAAAATTTTACCAGTAATCAGAAGCATCTTTAAAAGTTTAAGCTACACTATTCTGAATTTATCATTGCAGTATATATATATATATGTGTGTGTGTGTGTGTGTGTGTGTGTATAAAATTATAACACTGCCCATAAATATGTTTAAGCAAAGTAATTTTAAACTTTTGTTTTACAAACTTGAATTTCTTTTTTTTTTTTTTTTTTGGTTTTTTTCGAGACAGGGTTTCTCCGTGGCTTTGGAGCCTGTCCTGGCACTAGCTCTGTAAGACCAGGCTGGTCTCGAACTCACAGAGATCCGCCTGCCTCTGCCTCCCAAGTGCTGGGATTAAAGGCGTGCGCCACCATCGCCCGGCAAACTTGAATTTCTATATGTACTGTATCTTTGTTTTTCAAGACAGGGTTCCTCTGTGTAGCTTTGGTGCCTGTCCTGGAACTAGCTCTTATAGACCAGGCTGGCCCCGAACTCACAGAGATCCGCTTGACTGGACTTCCCGAGTGCTGGGATTAAAGATGTGCACTACCCAGCTTCCTTGTGGTTTCTAATCCTTCTTAGCATTAAACACTTTGAAGCTGTGACATTAGTTATCATGTTGTCAGTATTTTTTATCTTTATATTATAATTAACCTTTCATTATTATAACTGATTATCCAACCCTAGTAATCTTTTTTATATCACTATTTCTTCTCCTGGCATCACAATTTCTCTAGGTTATTTTCTGATTTTTATTTTTCACTTTTTTTTTAAGGTTTTCTGCTTCTTTATTTTTTGCTCTATCCTTGCAAGGAAATCATTTTGAGGGCCTGAAGAGATGATGGCTCATCAGTTATGAGAACATACTGCTCTTCCAGAAGACCCAAGTTCACTTTCCAGCAACCACCTCAGACAACTCACAATTGTGTGCTCTAGGGGACCTGAAATTCTCAGTTGGTCTCTACAGGCATGCTCACTCATGTGGCAGATGTACACACACACAGAGAGAGAAAGAGAGAGAGAGAGAGAGACAGAGACAGAGAGAGAGAGAGACAGAGAGAGAGAGAGAAAGAGAGAGAGAGAGACAGAGAGAGAGAGAGACAGAGAGAGCGACAGAGACAGAGACAGACAGACAGGGAGAGATACACACACACATAATTACAAATAAAATCTAAAACCAATTATTTTGTAGGCTCCCTGTAATGATTCCTATCTCTCAATATTTTCCCTCTATATGAACTCCTCTTGAGTGCAGGTGGGTCTTACTGATAAACATGGCATAAAGAATCAAAGACAATACCAAATATGTCCCTGAATAGCCATGCGTATCTCAACGCAATGCACTACAACTGAAATTTCGGGAAAGATGAATGGATAAAGACGATGTGCAATATACACACAGTGTGCTTTCATTCAGTAAAAAGACAACTGAAATTATGTCATTTGCAGGGCAGTGATGGGACAAAAGAGCATCGTGCTAAGGGAAATAAACCAGATGCTTGAAGACAGCTACCATGCCTTCTCTCATTTCTATGATTTTTGAAGATAAAAGGGGGTAAGACATAAAGGGGTCAACCTAGAACATGGAGAGGATGAAAGAGAGATATAAAAAACAATAAAGGGCAAAAAAACCCAAAAACAAACAAAAAAAAAAACAATAAAGGGGGCTAAAAGAGAGAATGGATAGGACCAAAGTAAATTATGTGTATTCTATGTGTAGAATGTACAAAGTATTTTATGTGCAGAAATGTCACAGTGAAACTCAATATTTTGTATAATTTATGCTATTATAAACAGAGCTTTATGAGGCCTAAAATAAAGGTGAGTATTGGTTGCTTTTGTTAAATACTACCAACACTGACTGGGCTACTCTAATGTAAGGGCATTTTTTTCAACCAAATGATATGGTTACAGACTAGAAATCTGTGTAGGCCGTATCATCCATCTCGATACTCATGTTGTCAGTTTTCATTGATGGTTCATTTCATCATTATTGAAAGATCATTGATCTTTTTTTTTTACAGTGAGAAATGCTTATTGATTTCCTTTCATGCCCTGACCTAACCATATAATAAAGAGATATACCATCAAGGTCCTAGCTTCAACAGGTAAAGTTGTTAGCTCCCTCTTATCACCAAGCACTGGGCTTTGCTTCCTGTCATTTTGACTCCTTGAATTAAAAAACAACCACTTTCAAGTTCAAACCGTTTGATGATGTATTAAGGATGAATACCAGCTTCTGGGTTGTACAGAGTTCTTTCGATTGGCAATTTTTGACAGCGTCTGACATGAGATAGTCTCAGTTTCCTGATGGCTTGTTGATATACAAACTTTATGTTCAAGACTTCATCTATGATTTTCAGGATATTTCCAAAAAGCAGTTGTTGCAGGAAACTGAACGCATGTGGTATGAGCCAGTATAGGTGGTCCTGATGCTGCCCACAAATTCAATCAATTAGCAGGTATTGCATGCATTTGCTTAGCGTTTTTTGTCCTTACTAGGTCTGAATATTCTCACATATCAACTTATTTTTCATTGTAATGTCTGACTTTAAAAAATACATTCCCTAACAGTGTTAAAATGCATATTATAGTAGCTGACTCAATATCAAAACAAAATTTCCTCCCCGTTCTTGATGACTTATAAAGTACATTGTTAGACATAAAATAGGACAAGATGGAAATATTATTTGGAAATATGATTCTTATTGAAAGTTCATATATTTTTTTCCTTTGTTCTATTTCAAAATTTCATTTAATTTGGGGCTGAGACTAAATTGATTGAGCTGTATCTTCAGCCTTTGAATGTTCAGGTACTTTCTAAGGTTTGTGTTAATTTTATATTTTATGAGACACAAAGGAAAGTTATTTATTCAATTATTCAGTTGAGTGTGCTATCTCTCTAAAGCCCTTCATAAATATAAAGTAGTTGCCCTTCCAGCAAAAGATAAAAGCAAAAAAAATCTTGTTATTTAGCAGATTTTTTTTTCATTTTCTCTTTTTTATGGCCTGTTGCTATGGAAACAACACTATTCTGTCTGTAGACAAATCACATTATTCATCAACAGTATTCTGTATGGGAAATTTACCGCAGCCAAAGAAGGCAAGCAAAAGAACTGCCCACCAATAGGTTCAGCACTTCAGAGAGTGAGACAGCTCCCAAGAGGTTCTACTATCTGTGTTGGCAATACCAAAACACAAAGAGGAATTTGTTCTCACAACTGAACCCATTGGCACTGAGCTGTACTTTTAAGGGCTAAGAAGTGGGGCTGCCATTGCAGAATTCAGAACTTGTCTGAATTAATAAACACAGTCTCCTCCCACCAATATTTCATAGTTATGTTGTACGGTTCATTGTTATTGTTTCAGAATGCTTTTGGTTTTCCTTCCTTTGTTAGAAAATCCATTGCTTGTTTTAGAATGATGCATTATAAAAGGCAATTGTGTACAGAGACAGATAGATGATGGATCATGAGTTAGGTTGCTGATTATTCATTTATTTGATGTTATAGTTATAATTCGCAGATAACCCACACACACTGGAACTTTAAACATTTTACTATATTCCTTGAATTTCTGATGTTTCTTCAAAGACAGATGCTCTTGGATCCACTTGACCCATATAGACAAGAAGTCAAAAGATATTAATACTATGTCTTTCACTTTAAGTTACTAAATGGATCATAACACAACAAATGAACATGGACACTCATTAAGTATCCCAACTTTCAATCAACAGTTAATCAGATTTCAAATCAGACTAATTTTTTCTTGTCCTCATTTAAATCTGACAAAGTACATCACAGCTTTGTGTTGTGTGTTCCTCCTGAGACAGGCTCTCATGTGGTCAGACTGACCTCCAACTCAATATAGTGAAAGTCGAACTTGAACTTCTGGTCCTCCAGCTGATTTCCAAGATGTCGAGTGCTGTGATTAGAGCCTTCCATCATCATGCCAGGTTTTATGTGGCACTTGAAACCCAATTCAGAGTTTTATAAATATACTAGTGAAGTACTATCAACTGAGGATCATTCCAGCTTATTGTGTCTTCTTTAGTTACCTTTTAGCTTTGATGTTTCTTTTCCAGGAAGCTAGAAATACTTTTGTGTGTGCTGCTATCAATTAAACCACAGACTTTGTTAATGGCAGCTATATGCCCTAGCATCAACTATACTCCCAGTGTATAAGAGGACTGTTAGTTATGACCCTTGTTGCTTTGAAGAAATGCAACAAGAAACAGCCATAGAAAAGAAAGATTTGCTTTAGTTTGTGATATCAGAGCATTTCATCTATGGTTGTTTATTATTAGGTACTTGAATGGTCAAGGAAGAGAAAGTAGCAGAATAGCCTGCTCAAATCATCATGACCAGGAGCATAGAGAGTACCAGGAGGCGATGTAGGAAAAGATACATCTTGAACAATCAATCACCTTGAGTGTCTTTCTTCCTCCAATCAGGTCCCATTTCCAAAAACTTCCACAACCTCCAAAATAATGCCCCATCTGAAGAACCAAAACATAAATTTATGGCAGGTATATCATGTTCATATTATAAGAAAAGATCTATAACCATTAAAGGTCAACAATATAGAGTAGAATCAAACTTTTGCTGCTTATGTGACCTCATGATATTTACTTAAGTACTTTTCTGTTTTCTAGCTTCTAAATTTGATACAATGAAAATAGCACAAAGGATTCTAGAAAGAATCAAAGGATTTATTGTGCAGTACCAAGCAGGTCTCAACAATGACAATTACTAAAATATGTTTATTCATTTATGTTAAAATGGAATGCTAATTTTAACTATATAATTATTATTATTTTTCCTTTGTTTAAAAGCATATCTACTAGAATAGTCACTTTGAAAGTGTGGTTCCCAAACAAACGTGGCAGAGCAGCTAAAACACAATCGAAAATCACATTGCTGGTGTTGGAATGGCACCTCAATTACTAAAGCTTTTGTTGTGGAAGGATAAGGGTCTGAGTTCAATCACTAACCCCCACATAAATGGCAGCCATGGTAACACATGGCTGTGACCTGTCACAGGGAGGCAGATAAGAGGATCCCTCCTAAGGGCTCTCTAGCCAAATAAGTGGAATAAGTACAGATGTAGTTTCAGTGAGAAACCTTGTCTCAAAAAATAAAGTGGAAATATTAAGATAAAACCATGGTCAACTTCTACAATATCTAGTATCCATACATGCGTCCACATACGTACACAATGAATATGCATACATGCAAACACACACACACACACATACTGGTGGATGAAATAGAATATTGCAAGTCCTTATTTCCAGGCTTGCTGGCATATTAAACAAGAAACCCTGAACATGACTCCCCCAGATATCTGTAATTTAAAATGACGTCCAGGTCCAATGCACAACAATGTTTGGGAAACAGTGTGGGAAAGTAAAATCAAACATTTGTCCTACTTTTACCCAAGGCTAGTTCTGCCTGAAGATGATTTTGGAATCTCTCCACAATGCCATGATTTTCCTAGAGTCAGTTTGCATAGCTTCAAATGGATATTGCAATCAGGCTGTTGCTTTGAGCCCACGTAATCACTAAGGCTCTTGATTAATAGCTAATCATTTCATCTTGACTTCATTTGAGATGATCAATTATTTTATAATGATTTCCTCTTTCTCTGGAATGAGATGCAACACTGTCATTATCACAGCCATTATAAAACACAGCTGGAATTTCTCCAAAGTTGAAGTGCAAAGAACCTTAGGGGTGCCCTTAAAAGCAAGCTAGCCTCAATTTCAGCATTTAAAAAAAGATGTAGTAGTAAATGGCTGTTTTTCTATCCTACCTCTCATTGCTTAGTAAGATTCACAGTGGGAAATAATATGCAAGAACTTTTAGGTAAAGTCAGCTTCCATTTGAACCTAAGGGAGACATTTGCCCTTCTCAAGAGTGAGATTTAAGCCATTTCATAAGGAACTTTTGAATTAAGTTCATTTTTATCCATGTTGATTTTGTAGCTGAAAAGGATTAGACAATTTAAATGTTTCATCTGTCTTTAATTCTAAAGTTATTTTAACCTCCATGTGTCTCTTAAACTGTACAGCTAAGGAGTTATTTCCATTGATTGCATAAATTTCTTCAGAGTAAAGAACGATGCAGTAAACACTCTGAAAACAATATTAAAATTACTTAAATTAAATTAAAATTAAATTAAAAATACTTAAGTCATTTATATGCTTTTTGGGGTGCACTCAGCTATTACTAGTTGAAATCTTTGCTTAAATTTTAAAGTAAAGCTTTTGAAATTTGCAGAGAACTCTTTAGATTTCCAGAACTGGGAAATGTAGTTGAGTGGTAGAGAATATATTTTGGAGATCCTCAGCTCAGCCATAGCCCTGCTCCCTTTTCCAACCAAGTTAGAGAGTTGATAGCATTTCCTGGAACTTCTGGCCTTTGTAGTGATATGCAAGCTCCATATTTGAGCAGGTAGAGAAAAATATTCCAACGCGGTGACAGGCATTACTCTGTCTTCCTAATTCGCCCTTCATATATGATTTAAGAAAGGTAAATAATACTACTTGTGTAGGGACTTCAAAACTAATCAAATATAATAATCCCCAATGTTATAGTCCCTGTTATGGGCTAGTTTAGCACCGTGAACAGATTTATCTAGCTAATTTGTAAGGGATTAATACATTGCTGAGCCGAATTCCTTCATAGTGACAAAACAAGAAATGTTTCTTAGCAACATTAAATGACGGACAGAAAGATTTAATTTTCAGCATTTTGTACAAAAGGAAAGAAGCTTATTTTTGCAAAAGAGTTGTATAGGAGGTTTGGGGTAAATGTGGAACCCCCAAGACTAAAAGCTACATCTGTGTCCAGCATGCTGCCCGTGATTGGAGAGTCAGAACTGAGCCTTTCTTTGCCAAAAAAAAATCTAGAGTCCCAAATACAAGGAACCCCCAAACAACTTTCAAGTTATTTTGACTATGACTATGATTAGAGATGTTGGTAAACTGTTATCCCAGTTAAATACAGAGGATTGTCGACAGACACAGGAGTAAAGTGTTATCCCAGTTAAATACAGAGGATTGTCGACAGACACAGGGGTACAGTATTACCCCAGTTAAATACAGAGGATTGTCGACAGACACAGGAGTAAAGTGTTACCCCAGTTAAATACAGAGGATTGTCGACAGACACAGGGGTAAAGTATTACCCCAATTAAATGCAAAGGAATGTCGACAGACACAGGGGCAAAGTGTTACCCCAGTTAAATGCAGAGGAATGTCGATAGACACAGGGGTTAGGGTTGTCTTTCCTTCTTTCAGATCCCTGAATTTTCTTATAATTTTAAGACCTATTGAATGAGATGAAGTAATCTCAGAGGTAGTTTTTACCTGAGCTTAAAAAAGAGCTAGTCATTGGTGATGAATGATGCAGGCAAGGTCAACAAAGGAAAATAAAATAGTTCCCTCCACAGATATTTCTGTAATTCACAAAAAGGGGTAGAGGCATTCGTTTATTTTTGAGTCGGAATAACAGCTATTCATAAACTAAGAAATGAAGAAATGAAGGCATTCGCTTAAAGTCAGTGCTGGTAAAGTGGAGAATGTAATTCCTAAACTGAGTCCTGTCTATGGTGAATGGCATGTCAATGAATTGGAACAGCTGTTAACAACCTCCGGGCTCACAGGATGACCTCTGGCAAAATGTGGTTTCTTCAAAATGATCAAACCTCCCCGAGGACACAACAACGAACGCATGTCATAGCTATAATAAACAATAACTTAGACGACTCATTATACGCCAGTCCCAAAGACGCTGCTGTGGAAAAGTGAACGCATTCCATCTCGCTCAGATTTCTCATAGTCCTCCAAATTTAAAAGATACCCACAAAACTGCTTATATCTTTATGACGCTTAGGTACTGACAATATAAAATAGAATAGCGTTTATCTAAAGAAGACATTTAGATTTTTTTATTTAAATAAATTAGTAAATGTAGCCTTAGTGTCTTCTCTTTTCCCATAGAAATTAAAAAAAAATGAAATTAGAAAAAATTGTGGCTTAAGCCAGATGAAATAAAGAAAACTATGTAGAATTAGATAATAAGAAAAATATCTTTTCGTGGTGGAGCAGAAACTAGCAGATTTTAACTGACGCTATAGCAAAGGCAGTGGAAAACGAAGGAGCTTTCCAAGTAGAAGGTCCTAACTATAAAATAACAGAGACGCTAATAGGTTCTTGAAAATAAAGACAAAATATTATATACAACAAATCAGGGATATTAGTGCAACCTTGGACTCCTGAGCCTTCAGCGTGTTGAGGTAGGTGTACCCAGAGTGGGAGCCAGCCTCGGTTACATAATGAGGCTGCCTTACAGTTTGCTGTGATATGTCCCCTTCAGGTTTATTTAGTCGAAAACATAGTCCTTAGTAGATGGTGCTGTTCTGGAAGTTTATGGAACATTTAGGAAGCGCCAGTAAGAAAAAAGGAGCCAGTGAAGACCAAATACAGAGTGTTACAACCCAACCACTCCTTGAGCCCCAGCCTTTCTGCTTCCTAAATACCCATCTAATCAGTGAACCCATGCTCCAGTTGGCATCACACCCAGACATTATTACCTTCCCTGACATGATGATCTGTATGTCATGATGCATGCACCTGAATAATCCTCTCTTCTTTTAACCTGCTTATCATACCCTTGGTCACAGTGATAAGAAAAGCAACTAACACATTATATCAAAAGAAAATAGTACCAAGAAAATATAATTAAAAAGTATTTTATGATTATGAATTTCTTCTTATTTTTCTCTACTCAGTATTACATGGTTGAAAATTTAAGCATCTGAGTATTTGTTTCTGTTTTTATTTATCAAAGAAAGATTCATAAATCAACTCCACTGACCATTTCCTTTTGCTCAGGGTGGCAGTTTGATCTTGTTCAGTGAAAAGAACAGGACCACTGGGTTTCATATTATTGTAACGAACTCATCACCTCTAAGACCCTTTTGGGGAAGAAGAACGGGTTTATGAGATGGGAAAATTGGCAGTGTATAACAAGGGTTAAAATTCACTATATACATGTATGGAACAGTGACCCAAAAAAGTTTGTTTTTGTTTTGTTTTAGAATTAACTTATAGTGAAAAGAATGCAGTAGATGTGTGGGAATAGTTTTAACTTAAATACAAAAGTAAAAGTTTAAAAATGCAAATATAAATAATCTAGAAAATAATCTCTTATGAGTCTCATAGCAATTGACAATCAATCTCAGCTTTTCCAAAGGTCTGAACTATTAATAAGAAGGTTTTCTCTCCTCTTTGTGTTTTCGAGAGCTGAGAGGAATTAGGGAGAAATTAAAGGCATAAAGTTTTAAAGAGTACCTTTTTATTATTTCAATTTCAATTCACATTTGAACTTCTTTTGTATTATTCCAAACCCAAACACAATTGTTCTTTGTCACGATTATACAATTCTCGCATTTAACTTTCTCAACTGAAAGGAATCTGAAACAGTTTGAAAAACAGATAAAAACAATGGTATAAAAAGCTATTATGTTTTCTGAATTTTATAACCTCTGCGTTGCTACAAGGAAAAGAAATAAAAACAAACAAACAAAAAACAAAACTAGTTTGCAGAAGAGATCATCTGCCTTCCAGAAACATTTTTATTTTTCAGAGATTTTTCTATGGGTAGTTTTCTGCATTCTCTTATCACTCCTTTAGAAATGAGAGTAATATCTCCAGGCTGCTGAAATGGAAAGGTCCCAGGATGGGGTTCAGCTTTCTGTCTTTTTCCCATGTTTTGGCTGTCTTATTTAACATTGTAAATACAGATGACACCTCCTCAGGCTGTTGAAACTGATGATAAACAGGGGCTGTGTTATCCTCTTATTGCTAAAAGAGCAATTTTTAAGAACTCTGGGATGTAACCCCAGCTAATAAGCAAGAAATCCTCACAGTGCCTCATGTTTAAAATTCTCTTTAAGGCTAGAGTTGGCTATAGATGATTTTTTGTATCTTGAACAGAAGAGCAATGTACTGTCTTTTCTGAAACTTATCAACAAATTATTTACACCCTTATTTGAAAAAATTCTTTTTCATGTTTTAGATGTGATTCTAAAGAGAATATATTTTTAAAAATTCCATCACTGATTTCCTCTATATTAGTTTAATTTACTTTATATATGGAGTAACTACTAATATCTTATTCAGTGTTTTTAGTTTTTCATGCCAACTGTTTGACTCTCATCTTGCCTTTTGTTAAAATGATCATTTTGGGTAATTACAAGTTTTCTCCTTTATCAAGTAAGAGTAAATATGCTCCTTTTCACCTATTTTCAAGATTTTTTTTTAACTTACAAAAGTCTATTTGTTATTAGGTTGCTGTCTTTTCTATACACTAAATGGAAAGAACAGAATATTTTAACTCACTTCACTGTGCCCTCTGGTATGCATTTGTGTGTATATAAATATAGATACTCATAAATAGTACATAGATATGTTTGTTTCAGGTAAGTTTTATTTTTGCCTTTCCATGGAAAGATAAAATTATACATTAGTCATGTACCACATGATGTTTGATATATATATATATATATATATCCAGAATAAAAATAAGAATATGAACTATCTACTTTATTACTATTTGCTCGTTTTGCTTCCTCCTGCTTGGGTAGTAATGTTGATCATAGCCCTGTCCTACCACTGTAGTGGGCAAGTGATGCTTGTCTTCCAAGTTTCCAGATTGGTAGGTGAAGGGCAACCATGTTCTTTGGCGAACCATACCCATAGTTTCACCCATTTCTAAATTTGATGATTTAGATAATCAGTTCCAAAATTTTTTTGAGGTGACATTTAAATGGAATGCAGGACTGATGCTGGAGAAGTACAAATTCTTTAAGATGTTGGAATGGTGTGAATATATCTTATATTTAATATAGATATGAATTTGAGAAGTCAACTATATTGGGTACAATAGTGTCCTTGAAAATTTTCCATTTGCACAGAATGTCAGAGTATGGCTTTATTTAGAAATAGAATCTGTCTATATATTATTAATTAAGATGGTATGATATTGGGCAAGCTGAATTTAAATCTGATATGACTGATGTCATGAAAAAGGAGGAGAGCTACAGAATCATAGCCATGTCTACAAGGAAAATGACTGTGTAAAGGCAGAAGTAAAAGTTTCAGGGATGCAATTAAAAAGCCAAAGAACACAAGTGGTTACTGGCAAATCATAGGGGCAAGGAATGGGAGGAAGAACTCTTCTGGGCTTTTTTTTTTTTAATTCTTTTTTTTTTT
>NC_022023.1:10103655-10182941 GCF_000317375.1 Microtus ochrogaster
GAAGATAAAATGTCTGTGGTTCTAAGTCACTAAGTCTATTACAAAAACTGGCCATTCCGGCTCCAAAGCTACAGAGAAACCCTGTCTCGGAAAAAAAAAAAAAAAAAAAAAAAAAAAAAACAAAACAAAACAAAAAAAAACTGGCCATTCCATGTAATCAGAGTGGTGACTACCCTAACTCTTGTCATAGAGCCTTCATCCAATAACTGAAGGATGCCGATGCAGGAATCCATAGTCAAGCACCAGGTCAAACTCCAAGACTTCAGTCAAAGAGAGGGAGGAGAGATAATGTAAGCAAAGGAGATCATGATCAAGATGAGGAAATCTACAGAGAAATGAACCAAGTTCATGGGAACTCATGAACTCTAGCTGTGGAGCCTGCATGGGACCAGATTAGGCTTTCTGAATCAGGAAGACAGTTGTAGAACTTGGTCTGTTTGAGGGGTCCCTCACAGTCGGCCCCTGGTGCATAAACTAGCATTTTGGAACACATTCGCTACGGTGGAATACCTTGTTTATCCTTGATGCAGGGAGCAAGGGCTTAGTCATGTCTCAACTGAATATACCAGGCTTTGTAGATTCCCCATGGGAGGCCTTATCCTTTTGAAGGACTGGATGGGGGTTGGTCAGGAGATGGGAGGTAGGGGATGGGAGAATGGGAGAAGGGATGGGAGGGGAAATTATGGCTGATATGTAAAATGAATAATTTTTTTTTTAAAAATGAAATGTCATAAAACCTTGAGAGACTAACATAACTCTAAGATGCTTGGAGTTTGTGTTATGTAACAGTCTTTATTCTCCTTGTGTGGGTACAAAAGTCTGGGATTGTGTTTGAAGAATAGGTTTAACTTTATAAAAGAGAACAAACTGGCAGTATTTCAAAGTAGTATCTTTTATGTTACCAACGGCTTTGTATTCATCTTTTTCCAGTTTCTTCCCAGTGATTGTTACTTCTGTCATTGTGATTTTAGCCTTGGGAAAGGATGTCTCCTGATGTTCCACTGTGATTTTGATTAATGAAGTAGTTTATCAAGTATTTTCCTAATTTTTTTGTTTTTTTTTTCTTTTTTTTCCTAATTTTTTTACAAATTAGCTCATTTGCTATATTTGCAGGTGCTCTTTGTTTGCAGAATTAAAGTCTTGTCTCACACAGAGATACACAAACACACAATACATAATCTAGGCACACACATATGTTGTTTTAGTTTCTTTTTTTTTTCCAGATTTTTTTTTTTATTAAGAAAGAAAAAAAAAATTTTCATCTCCTCCCAGCCTCCCACTCCTCCCACTCTCTCCCCCTAACTTCCCCCCCTCCTAACCTCCCCCCCTCCTCTCCCCCTCCCTCTCGAGTCTGAAGAGCAGTCAGGGTTCCCTGCCCTGTGGAAAGTCCGAGGTCCTTCCCCCTCCGTCTATATTTAGGAAGGTGAACATCCAAACTGGCTAGGCTCCCACAAAGCCAGCACATTAAGTAGGATCAAAACCCTGAGCCATTGTCCTTAGCTTCTCATCAGTCCTCATTGTTCGCCATGTTCAGAGAGACCAGTTTTATCCCATGCTTTTTCCGTCACAGTCCAGCTGGCCTTGGTGAGCTCCCAATAAATCAGCTCCACTGTCTCAATGGGTGGGTGCACCCCTCGTGGTCCCAACTTCTTTGCTCATGTTCTCCCTCCTTCTGCTCCTCATTGGGACCTTGAGAGCTCAGTCCAGTGCTCCAGTGTGGGTCTCTGTCTCTATCTCCATCCATCACCAGATGAAGGCTCTATGATGATATGCAAGATATTCGTCAGTATTGCTATAGGATAGGGTCATTTCAGGTTCTTTAACCTCAGCTGTCCAAGGAACTAACTGGGGACCTCGCCTTAGGCTCCTGGAAGCCAATCTAGGTCCAAGTCTCTTCCCAACCCTAAGATGGCTCCCTTAATTAAGATATGTGCTTCCCTGCTCCCCTATCCTACCTTCCTGTATCCCAATCATCCCGTTGCCCCAAGTTCTCCCCATCCAACCCTTCTCACTTTTTTCTCCCCATCTCCCCTTACCCCCCTCCCACCCCACTCTTAAGATCCCGATTTTTTTCCCGGCAACCATATGGTGGCTCACAACCATTGGAATGAGGTCTGGTGTCCTCTTCTGGCTGCAGACATACACACAGACAGAATGTTGTTTTAGTTTCTTAACAGTGTCTTTCAAAGAGCCAGCTTTCTGTTTTCATGAAGTCCATTCATCTGGGCTATTGTCTGTTTGTTTTTTTATGGTTCATGTTCATTTTCATTGGTTTTTTTTGTTTATTGTCCTCAAAACTTACATACAATAAGGCCACCGACATTTTCCATTATTCTTTTATTTGTCAGAATATTATCAACTTATATTTGACTTTTATGTCTGTAGGACTTTTAAGTGAATCTTCACATGTGATGGGAGGTGACTGAATTTCCATTACTGACGTGGTCTCTCTGTCCCCTTCATAGTCCTATGTTCCTAGCTGCCTCAGTGCTGAGATCAAGCAGGCACTAAGACAAGGGTCTCTTCTTCAGAGATCCATTCAAAGAATTAGCTGTGTGCAGAGAAAAAGGAAACAAGACGTTGCTATTGAACAGCTTCAGATGTTTCACACCTGTTCCATTTTCTACGAAGCTCCTCCTAACCATTCATGCCCCCTCTGTGTTAAAGAAAAGCTTGTTTTCTGCCTGTCATCGTTTAGACATGACGATGACCCTAACTAACTCAGAAACTCTGTGTAGGTGATTCACTTGATCTCTGAGTCTAAATTTCCAAACATTCTAGCCATTACAGCCGAGGTGCCAGCTATGAAGAAGAAGCTGCTATTGGTCCCTTACACCTGTTAGGCTTCCCGCAAAAAGGGCGGTGAGTCACCTCTGATGATGTGATGGTTGCCACATGGCATAATAGAAGCACAGAAAAAAGTTCTGCTCAAATTCTCACTAGCAATGTCATAAAAATAAAGTTATTTTTGTTCTAAGTCACTAATGTACGACAGTGTGGACACGTCTTTATGAAATGGTACCAGAACTATTCCCAAGCAATAGCAAATGTCACAGAATGGATTAGCCAAGAATGAGATCTGACCACTCCTACAAAAGAGCTAAGTCTGTGCCCCTAGAGCAGAGGAAATGATCTCAAGTAAACCTGATTTCTTCCCTTAAGTGATCACAGGGGTAACAACTTCTCCAGAACCATTCACAGTGCTACAGTTGTAGTAATAATCTGTCACACCAGTGGGCCACTCAAGATCACTGTCTCTATCATCTGGACAAATCTCAACCTTCTACCTAGTTTCCCCCCCATAAAATCTCAAAGTTAATGCAACATTTAGAAGACAAACCTGAGCCACTGAACCCCTTTTCTGTTCTTCCCAATGGCCTCGCGTAGATGAAAATCCCCTTCTTTGCCTTCCCTGCACGTACCTCTTTGCTGCCATTTATTTTAAGCTATTTTCATTTTGTTTTGCTTTTGAGTTCGTCTCATTATATGGACTATGCTGGCCTGAAGCTTGCTAGCCCAGGTTCCTCTGAAACTGAAGCAATTTCTTCCTCAGCCTATTGTTAGTGCTGGGATTATAGGCACGTGCCACCACACCCAGCTGAGTGTTTAATGATCTGCAAGGCAATATATCAGGACACCTCTAATGGGACAGAATTCCACCATTGCTTCTTTGTTAAATCTAATACATTTTGAAAAAAAAACATATAGTTCATTTTTTGATGTGTATTTTATAAAAGGTCTGGAAACTGTGTTACGGAGAGGTAAGTATCTGGAGCAATTTTGGTCTTATTCTTAGAACTCACATGCTGCATTCAGATGCTTCTGGATAGCCCAATTTCCACATTTTATTTCCTTTTTCAAAAAGTTTGTTTCTATTTGTTTATTATTATTTATTTCTATTATTTGAAACTGTATACATTTCCAATTTACATTGATCATATCCCTACTACCTCCCTCCAACTGCCTCCATTATTCCCCATCCCTTCTCCTACCCAACATTATGTTCTTATATTTCTAAATATTGTTAATAATCTTCATATTCTAATTGTGTAGCCCCCCATATATATATATATATATATATATATATATATATATGTGTGTGTGTGTGTGTGTGTGTGTGTGTGTGTCCCATTAAGACATGGGTAAACTACCAACAACAGGAGAATGAATCTCTCTCCTTCGACAGCCATTAACTGCTGCATAGATGGAACCTTACTCCCATCCATGCTGGAATTTTCACTGGCCTTATGTCTTGAAGGTCTTTGAAAGACAGCCAAGCCTGAGTTGATGTGTGCATCAGCCATGTCATGCCCAAAAGTCAGCCCTCCCTATTTGGCAGCTCTTACGTTCTTTCTTTACTCTTTTCTATGATATTCCATGAACCTTGGACAATGGGAAACTGATACAGATGACAAATGAACAGCTAAGCACTCAGAGTTGTTTACACTTGGCACATTCAACAGAGATGGGTCTCTTCATTCACCACAGCTCACTGCAATAGAAGTTCCTTGGTCTGATTTGGAAAGTAACAAAACTCTATGGATATAAACAAAAATATTTAGGATACAGACAACATGATCACTTAGAAAAATATTGATAGGTCCACCCCACACCCATAGGCTTTTCAGCAGTTCATAGAAACAGATAAAAATTTCTCCTGTTGATTTGGCTTCATATCCAGTCAGAAAGTGGTTGATTAACTCTGTAACTATCATGCCACTGTCGGATCAGTTGTCACTACTGTCAAATACATGATCCAGTACTGATTTTTTTCCCCCTCATCAGCCTTAATAGCCTCTTTAGGACTTGAGTAAGAGAGGCAGTAAGGAGAGCTTCCTGCACAGTTAAAGGTGGGTTTCTCTTTGGTCTGCATCTAAAATGAGTAGTTTCTTCAGCAGCGGTGGTTTCTTCTTACAATCCAGTTATGGTCATCACTTATCTTGTTAAATGGCACCTGGGGACAAGTGTACAAGACTAATCTACTGGAATTATTGAAGAGACATATTGCCATAAACCAAGATAACAATTGTCAGGTAATGTACTATATTGGAACAGATAGATAAATGGGCTGGCCATAATGGATTGATGATGAAGAAAACCCTGATCATATCTAAAATGTTGCCATGGCATTAGAACTATAAAACGAACACTATATCAGAACAGAGATACCAGAAATAAAGATTTTAATTAGAGAGATTATGGATTCTTGCAACTGAAAAACCAGAATGGAATTTCATATACGTATCTCTGTGCAATATTTGAAAAGGATATATGGTCAAAAATGCAAACATTTTCTTTTTGGTATTGCCAAAGTTACCTACTAAAATATTGCATTTGTTTATTTCTTTAATTCTCTCCTGGAAAATATCAAGATTTTACCATTTGAAAAATTTCAGCTTGTTTTACAAGGAAAACAAAAAATCTATTTTTAATTGTATTGGTTACTATCTATATTTACTCTCTTATCTTCCCTTTGTACTATTGTTCGTATATTATACTTTTTTAGAAAATTTGCAGATTCTGGGCTATATTCCCAGATGATTTCACTGCTTGCAGCAAGCTTTTATATGTCATTTTTCCAGCAAATATTTTTTACCCTCTTGCCTTCTTGTTTTGTTTGGTATTTATAGAGAAAATGCTTTATTATTAACTAGTGAACGTTATTTTTTTCTTTACAAAGCCTCCCACCATTTGAGCCATAAAGTTATCTCCTATTTATAATTAGACAAAATTTGCCTATTTTCCTCTTGGTTTTCTATGTTCTGTTGAGCTGATTTTGTTTTGTTGTATTTTAGTAGACGGTTTGCCTGTTTGCTTTGGCATTCAAGTCCACCAGAATTAACTGTGTTCCATATGATGACTATCTAAAGTTTGTCAAGAAAACAAACAGTATCTTCACTATATCCACATTATTTAAAAAATGGTAATGACAATGACCTTATATTTTCCCCTTTATTTTTTGAGATTGCCATTGAAAAGTTTTCCGCTTGTTTCATTAGGAAAACAAAATGTGTTTTAGCTACATTTCTCCCTTCTCTTCCAAACCTTCTATATACTCCTCCTTGCTCTCCTTCAGATTCGTGGCCTCTTTTTTTGTCACTGGTTACAGCACATTCATATTTCAATATGTATATTACTAAATATAACCTACAGAGTTTATAAGTGCTACTTGTGTGCATGCTTTCAAGACTGACAGTTTGGCATTAAAGACTAATAGGTGTACTCTTCCCTGGGGAAGGACACATATCCCGGATTCTTTACTCAGTAGCCTGGCTCTCTTTGTGTAGTGTGGTGGCCTAGTGGGCTTTTCCAAGTTCAGTGTAGAATATTTGTAAATTCTTGTTCTGTTCATGTTTGGTGGTAATGTTGGTGAAATTTTATGGTATAGCTTCTAATGCTACTAGATACAATCACAGCAAAGCCTCTGGCTCTCCGATTCTTACAATCATTTCAAACCCTCTTCCACAATGCTGACAGAGCCATAAGTGCAGGCATGTTTTCAGGTGTGTCCACTGGGATTAGACCTCACAGCTCTGTATTTTAATTGGCTGTGATTTTCTGGAGTGGTCTTTGTCTGCTGCAAAAAGAAATTGCATTAATGATGGGTAAAGACCACACTTATCTGTGGGTATAAGAAACAAAGTTTACAGATTGTTATTAGCAATTATGCTGGTTTAATAAATTTGTGCGAGAGGCTGGAGAGATGGCTCAGAGGTTAAGAGCATTGCCTGCTCTTCCAAAGGTCCTGAGTTCAATTCCCAGCAACCACATGGTGGCTCACAACCATCTGTAATGAGGTCTGGTGCCCTCTTCTGGCCTGCAGGCATACACACAGACAGAATATTGTATACATAATAAATAAATAAATATTTAAAAAAAATAAATTTGTGCGAGTAGATTCTCCTCCAAAAAAAATCATGAGTAGTTAAAAAAAAAAAGGACTGCATGGTTCACTAGGTTTCCAGTACCAGGAGGCATTGTATCCTTGTTGAAAGGGGCTTATATACATTAGAGCTTTGTTAATTACCAACAAGGAATGAGTGCCACTACCATATCCATAGGGTCATTGTGCCATAATGTTCACTGGTGTGATTCACAGATGTCCGATCTGGGTAAAACTGCTGGTTGATTTCATTCTTTAGCTACTTGTATATGCCTTCTGGTATCATTAAAGCTAGATCTCAGAAAGAGGGAACTAAGATCAGTTACAGCTCAGGGGCCTCTGGGTCCTGTTTCTGAAGTGCAGAGTGTCTTCACCACAACTTGTATTCCACCTTTGAGAGGCACACAAAGGCACAGTAATGAGTTGTTAATTTGGAGGAATTTCTTAGCTATTTCTTAGATACAGGGCTTCTCACTCCATATGTTTATTTAACTCTTTAAATGTTCATCATTATTTACTGTAATATGGTACTTCCCCTGTAAGATTTAGATATAGGCACTGTGGGGAAACACAGTACTATTAAAACTGAAGGAAAAAGATATAAACACATAAAACTCAATCTCAGCTGGTAGGCCCAGTATGGTCACCTGACAAATGTGTTCTTGAGTCTACATTAGAAATGAAAAGAACTATTTAGCTGCTACCAGTAGGAAATCAGCAACTACCCATGCAGAGGCCAAAGCTTAGCTTTCATAACAGAACAGTTTCCTACGGAGTCCATCCAGCCGAGTGGGAGATTGACTACATCATTGAAACTCAACGAATGATTTAAACTTAACAACATAAAAACTTTGCCAGAAAATAAATTTATAAAAGATCAGAAAATGGAGCCAGTCTCCATTAGGGAATTTTCATAAGCATAGTCCAGGAATCCCCAACTGTCACCCTGGGGGTACTGTAATTTAATATCATCAAGTTACAGTTCAGTACCCTATGACTTGAGACTTTGACCAGGACTGAATTTTGATTGACCAGAATTAATTGTATTTGCCTGACCCTGACTTTCATGGCCTTTATTTTCATGGCTTTATTTGTATGACAGAAACATATACAACTGGAATTTAGGTATATAGTAGCTCAGAATCACCTCCCAGAACTGTGCATGAACCATTATGAATTTCCCTCTTTTATAACTTATAAGATTTACGTCAGGAAACTGAACACACAAAAAAATCACCCTAACCAAGAAATACTTATTTACAATAGACAGTACACAGTCCATTGGCTTTTGGATAGTGAATGCTCTACTGCCCGGTCTGCAGTTTATGCAATAAAATGATTTCCTCATTTGACCTGAAAGGTGAATTCATCTACTGCCTGCTAATCTCAGCATATGTAGTTCCTTTTCTATCCACACTAATTTAGAACATATATCTGGTCATTTTACCAGCCATTGTGGGTCAATAAAGAAAGTGGGTCAACTGGTGTGTGCTTATAATGGCCATTCATTTTATTGTGTAAACCAGAGCCATTGCAGGCAGCCTACAGAACAGTGAAAAGACCTAGGTTAGCCACAGATAATGTGTTAGGTCGGGAATGGACACTGTGCTGTAATAGATACAGTAAATTCATCATCTTGCTATTGTAGCTCTAGAGGATGGGGTATGTTAGCAGAACCCACAGAGTGAAACTGATATTGCTTCCCACCTGATCCATGATGATCTACTTAAAGAATTTTGCCTTCTTCTTACCCAAACCTTATACTTGGGACATGAGTCTTAATGGACAAGAACTTCTATTAGGGATACTGTAAGGACTCGGCTGAACTTGAAGTTATAACTACAGTCTGGTCGCTTTGTTCTAATATCTGTGAGGCAGCATGCAGAGAAAGTTACATTAGGGACAATTGATGCTGATTACTATAATGGCTGGAAGCTGCTGCCACAAATTGGAATGAAGCGAGATTATCTGAAGTCCTGGGAGTTGACTTCGGTGCCAATTTATTTTCTCTGTCCGGTGATGAATAAGCAATTGTTGCCAACAAGTCCTTGCAAAGACTCAGTAATTAAAGGCTCAGATCATTTGGGAATACAGATCTAGGTCACCCCTCCCCAGACAAATTACAAAGACCAATTAAAGTGCTCACCAAAGAGGAATGTCTGTTTTCAGAGTGGTGTTAGAGGAAGTAACGGTGAAAATACTCCGTGATATTATAACCGTGGGGTTCTCGACTTGTTTTCTTTTCTCTAATGGTCTCTACTATGATCATGGCTGCCAACAAACTAGAAGGGGGCTTTGCAATTGATTGGGCTTAAACAGGAGCACAAATGGGCAAGAGTGCTCCAAAAAAGGTAAAAGAAATACAGCAGTCAGCTGAGTGCTGTTAGGGATTGTTCGGGGGCAAGTTTATATGCTTCAGCTAATTGGACACTGCTTCCCATGAGCTTCACGCAGTTACAAAGGGACTCATCAGGTTCAATTAGTTTATCTCCTGCCTCCACACTTGCTGCTCCTGTTGGACGCTAAGAAGGAGGTCACTTATGTGCATCGCCTGATGCCTACCTGTACACAGATTTCAAATATACGGCAGCTATCAATCCATGGGACAAGCACTGTAGCAAGAGGAAATAGATCTGAGGACTTTCTTTTTGGTGGTCGTTTTGGAGCCACCAAGAAGCCGGTAGTACGTTTATGAGCACTCTTGTCTTCTTCTCTTGCTTCATTCACCCAATCCTCTGCTCAGCACCGGAATCACACTCCTCTGGAACATACTCGGATGCAAGTTTGTGTCCTGGTCTCCAGTTACTGTGGAGCGCAGAGTGAGAACACACCCATTAGACCCAAGTCAAATGCTAGCTACGTCAGGGATGTACCTGGATGGACAACTGGGGTCTGAAGCATAATCTTCGCACAACAGAAGCAAAAATATCCTATACTCTGTTCATTGGCTCATTTCTCAATGGGACTGATACATTGATTACTAAAGCAAGGAGGCAGCTTAGATGCCTATTCTAGTAATACTGACTTTAAATATCAAATACTCATTTGTTAACAAATTAAAAGCAGCAATAATTGCATAGTTCATTTATATGGTATTCGAAGCATATCTTTACAAGGACTGGGAACTCGACATATTAAGTCAGAGAGTAATACTATCCTCTTCTATTTCCCTAGTTACCTTGAGAGGCTATTTATAGACTCCCCATCACAAAGGCAGAGGTGGAAAACATAGGAAGGATTCCTCTTTCTGCTTTTAAGGATGAGAGCAACAAAACCAGGGAAGATTAGCTACATGTCCAATCTTGCAAGCTCTTTTATAGCAAGCATTTAAATTATAGCCAGATAATCTAGAAAAGCAGGTAATTATGTTTCAGGGAAATTGAAGCACAGATGCATAGAGGAGACTGGGAATTTTCAACGAGGCCTCCTGAGAGCCCTTGTAAGACCACATTCGTACAGCTCTATATAATCACCATATTCGATGAATTAATTACACCACATGATATTTTCCCAGCGTAATGCAGATGGCTTTATATAATTTCAAACAAAAGCTAGGGATGATTCATTGCTGTTCTAAAGGCACCACCGCCACTGTTTGCCAGAAGGAGCTCTTACATAGAGGCTTAGAACTGCTGTAAAACGCTCATCACTGATCTAATGGAGAGTCTCTGTGCCTGTAATGGTCCACGTCAAATGAAATTTTGGCATGCTGGATCAAGCTCCAGACACTGAGTGCTGGAGTGCGATGGATATTCCCGTGCTTCCGTGTTTGAGAGCATGTCTTAAAGGATCTGACAGAATGGTTTAGACTCGAATACCGGAACTCACTTGTTTTCAGTCATCGAGATGGAAGCCAGGACATTGTGTACACTAGAGAAGTGCTCTGCCATTGATCTAAATCCTCGTGTTGACCTTGAACTTGTGATCTTCCTACATTTTCTCCCCAAGTGCTAGGGGTACAGATTCATAACTCATTTTTAGATGTCCTGAAAACAGTGTCTGAGGAACAATTGGTGGGAGTGTGACAGAATATAACAATTTACGAAAAAGGGAAATACCTGACTTTCTTTCATAGCTTTCCTGACCCACAGTTAAACTCTCTCTCTCTCAACTGACCAACCGGGTAAATAATTACTGGGTCATCTGTTGTTTGAGCTAAAATAATCCTTCTTCTTTGCTGTGTATTGTTTGTCCTGTAGTAGCATTAATTCAATTAGAAATGTCTTATTGAACACAATACACAGTAGGTTCCAGTTAGACAGTGAAGATAGAAAATGTCATGAGCAAATAATTAATTTAGTTAATTCTATATGCTGTTTGTGTGTGAATTATAATAATGCGTATATCCTTAGGATGTCATGACTATTCGTGAGATTAAAGAATTATAAAATTGTTCAATCAACCACATCCCTCTAGTTTTCTTGGCTCCTGATGATAACTTCTAAATGTCTAAGATTGTACAAGGTGTTTTATCATCCTCACTGTGATATCAGAAAAGTTTCTAAAGGAAACAACTCAAAGGATCCCAAGGACTCATCCATTCTCTGCCCTCTCTCCATCCTCACAAGCATTCATAGTGGTTAGGGCATAAGGTCAGCACTGTCATATTAAAGTTTTTTGTTTGGAATAATACTGCTTTATTTCTTTTGACAATGCACAGGCAGCAGCAACTATGGTGAAATTGAATTGCCACTGACTCTGTCTTTGATTTTCTTCATCATTCCTTTTCCTGATATAATAAACCATGAGCATAGATAATAGGGGCAGCTGGATCTGAGAGAGACACAGAGGAAAAGAGAAAGAAGAAACTTCAAGTTTGTCACAAGAAAAAAATGAAATTTATTTCAGTCCTAAGTTCAGGAGACAATCATTTCCAGGAGCTTTTCTGTTCAGCACTAGATTCTCATGAGCCCAGAAATGAGTTTGGTTTTACAGAGAAAAGAATTTTGGATAAAAGAAATTACAAGACACCAGAGTTCATTCTCATTCACAGATCCATCAGTTATATTCTTAGCTATTATTTAAATAATCACTCAGGAAATTACTTACTATAATCATTTATAGTCATTGCTACTTATTTCCCTATAAAGCAGAGATTTGCATAGTCTAAAGAATAGGGGGTTCTTTGCAAATGAGAATTAAGGATCCACAGAAACACTGTAGTATTTTTTCTAGGGAAGAAAAAGTTAACATTATCAGTAGAAATTTATATAAAGAACACTTACATACCTCAAAAGTAACACTTTCTGTGTGTGTGTGTGTGTGTGTGTGTGTGTGTGTGTGTGTGTGTATGTATGTATGTGTGTATATACTCCCTATGCTGAATACTACAGATACAAATATATGTAAGATATTACTTTCCCTCATGAGCTAATGGTTCATAGAAGAGGTAGAAAACATAAACCAATGATGCTTGTGATTTCTATAGAGATGCCATGGTCAGGTACAGGAAGAGCACAGTGTAGAAACTCACTGAGCTAAAAATTCTAACCTGAGTAAGACATCATTTAGGTGTGGGTGAAATGCTTATAGATATATGAGAAGGAGTTCCTAAGACAAAAATAATCATTTTACTAAGTCATAGAACGTAACAATTCCAGTACACATTCTCAGATGAAGACTGAGCTTTTTTTTGTGTGTGGGTTCCAGAATTCAGTCCTGTTTTCTTATTTCCTCCCTACATTTTCCCACAGATAAAAAGCATCAAGTGCTACAGCTTATATACACAGTGTCTGGCACAGAGATGCTAGTAAACTATAGCAGCTATTACTACAATGAGTCAAGTGACAGTTGGACTTGACTTCTACCTTAGTTAACCAACCCCTTATTGTCTCAGGGTTCACAGACCTCTAAGATTGTAGATTTGATGACAATCTGTATTTTCCATGAAAGAACTTCACTTAATGTCTGTGAGGTACCAGTCAAGGAATATGAAACTGTCAGGTTATGTATTGTGTCATGCATAAAGCAAACCATGGGCAATCTGTTGCAAAGCTGAAAGTTTTGGGTAATCAATAACTTCTTGAAAGTTGTTATAAGGAGGTGACAAATTCAACAGAAAAAAACCTAAAATGTGTGGATGGTGATGCTAAACAGAGTATTCTCAGAGTTGAAGATGCTCAGAGCAGCGACAGCAATGAGGACAGTCATTGTGATGACAAAGGTGTTGGTGATAGCCAACTCTTCTTGAAGTTACTAGGCACTAAGCACTGTACTAAGGCAGGAATATCACTACCTCACCATAAACATATAATGTTGGTATTCACTTCAAAACAATTTGAAAGATTTCTAAAACAATAAACTGAATCACAAGAAGGTCAATAACTTCTCCAAGATAACAAATCCTTTAAATGATACATGTGAGGCAGCGCTTGGACCCAGGAACATTGATGTTTGCAGCTCTGTCATAATGTTTGCTTTCTATGACAAACAATATGAGTGGCCATCATTGAGTTTATTGTAAGTATCAGTCACCGAAAGGATGGTGGATGGCCACTGTATCTACCTCATAGATAGGGAGGTGGAGTTTCAAAGAACAGAAGCACCCAGTTAAGTAATTAGGAGTCATCCCAGGTCTGCAGACTCCAAAGCCATAGATATTTACTGGTTCTTATCAAATTCTCATGCTGAATCTGTGGTAAGTCTCCAGGGGCGAAGGTCAAAGAACATCCTTTAAGATCCTTCAAATATGTCCAAACCCAGATGTTTGAAATATCATGTTTCTACTTGTGTTACATACCAACATTTGTAAGCTGTGTCACCAGCTACACTATCATCAGACCAAGATGCCTCGGTAGCTCTCCCAGTCAGAGCCCTGGAACAGGACTTTGCTTAAGATAGTCATTTAGAGTATGCCCTTTGCTTAGGACAATACAAACATTTGAAACTCAGTGATAGTATTATTAATGTCACTTATTTTGCCATTCTGACATAATTTCCTTTGCACGGGGCAATACTTATAAAGCATCAACTCATGCTCCAAATAGCCTATCTTTCTCTGACAATTAACTCCAAAATATTGAGATGTTTTCACTTGGTATGAGAAAATGACTGTTCAGGCAATTTCCTGAAGGCTGGACTGGCAAGTGTTCCAACTTAATTGGAAAAGTCATAGCAAACTTTATGCAGGATCAAGGATTTCATTTCCATTATCCAAAGAAACCATCTGGGGTTTCTTTCAAGTCCATAATAGGAAAGAACTCCCAGAAGTGAATTTAAACCTACCTCAGAAAACTCCAAACTCTAATCTCTAATCATAATTAGTATAAAATTTCATTTTTCCTTTCCCTTATCTATACTCTAGGAGATTAAATTTGACTCCATGACATCATTTTTGCACAGCCTGATATATTAAAATTATGCTGCAGTTAACACTGCTATGTACTTTCATTTTTATACATTAATTTATTTAATGCATATTAGTGTTCTGCCTGCATAGATGGATATGCACCATGTTCATACCTGGTGCCCACCCAGGTCAGAGAAGGCATCAGATACCCTGGATATGTGTAAGCTAACATGTGGATGCTAGGAATTGAACGTGGGCCCTTTACAAGAATAATAAATGCTCATAAATGCTGGACATTTATCCAGCCCCTATACTGTGCATTTCTGTGTACAAATACTTTTTCAGTATTAACTTTAAAGTATCTTATTAAATTATGAGTAAATTAAAGATGAATGGAAAATTACATTTAACTTTTATCATGACATCAAATTTTCCCCAAATATTTACTAAATCAATATAAGTAAGTTATGAAGTAATTCTCTTTTCAGCGAAAGGCAAAAACAGATCAAAGTAGATGTCCTTAGGTTTTCAGAAGGATTTTAATAATTTTACTAATAGAAAACTATCCCAAATCAAACATAGCCTAATGTTATTGCTTTTATAATTAGCAAATATTTCAAAAACTTTGAGTACTGACATAAACCAACTATGTAATAGAAGTGATCAAGAATATCTGTCCTCTTGGGCTAGTAGCTTTTCAGACAGTTCCATAATACATACATTTTATAAACCAAGATAAATTTTAGACTCACAGGTGTATAAGGATGTTCTGCTACCCTGGCCCTTGGTAGGTAAACTAGAAAACTCTTCAAAGAAGCCAGTGAGCATAGGAAGATAAGAACATTTCTAGCAAAAAAGAGACAGAAAAGGCAGCTCCAGAATCAGCTTAGCAAGTCCCAGTGATAGGCTGGGCAAAAATGTGGGAAGAATCTAAAATGAGAATCAAGTTCTAAAGTTTTGAATATCGTTGAAAGGCCATCATCTTGGGCTCAATGACCATGACTGTGTTTCTTTCCTATTGCAATCACCATGTTTCTACTGTCCTTCCCAGAGTATAAACAGGAAAATACAAACACTCCATGGCCCAAGATTTCATCTCCTTCCTTTACTGTCAAGATAGCACAAAGGAGTCCCTGAGTGAGTGTGATCTTGTTTTGTAAGTAATTTTCAATCAGCTATGTTGAGAAAAAAAAAAGTAAGTATTTTCAAACTTTTATATTTCAATAATTTTAATTGCAGTAAAACTTCTGACAGTACTGGCTTCTCTTCTCCAAAACTGTTATGGCCCAACACCATGGTCACACTGTGGCTCTGGGAATTTCTGACTGAAATGTCTCTAGTAGTCGAATCACACAGCAAGGTATTTGCTGGTTGAAGCCAGCAGTAACATTCTTCCATCACTCAAAAAGGGAATGTTCAAAATGCTGAAGATGTAAGGTCATTTATGCTGTCAGTTACCATTCCATTTTTAAGAACTTGGTACAACTTCCTATTTGAAAGGAGTTTGGATTTTACAGACTTTCCCTTGGCCGGGATGACTTTGGAAAGATGTCTGCCACAGGATGTATTCTGTTTTGTTGATGTTATTTGAAATTGATCTCCCCACCTTGGTTAAAAAGTCCCCCGTCTTGTAATTAGGAACTGCTGTGCTTACTTGTTTCTAGATAACACCTCATACTGAGAAAATTACATTTTACTTCGCTTGAGTTCTATTCCTGAGTGACGCTCAAGTTAAGAAGCAGGTGTGCCTGGTGGCATTTCACGCCTTCGGTGGGTAAAGTGCTGTGCGTGAAATGGCCCCTGTAGACTGAACTCCAGCAAGTACAGAATCATTATCACTTCTTCACTTTTCAGGAGGACTGTGATGTAATTCCTTGTGACTTTTTGCCTACAGTACTGTAGTGGTTTCCCTGTAGTTCTCTGGTAGAACTCAAAAGTGCTTCCCTAATCAAGTTGCCCAGCACTGCAGGAGTGATCCTTCAACAGAGTCCTGTCCATTTCGATTCATCGGTCTTTCATGCTTTAGAGCAATTAAAGCAGGAAGTTCATGAATCAGTCTTACAGTCCTTTCCAAGTCTCCTCACATGGTCTGCTCCTCCACACTAGCCTGTTCAGCAAATCTCTACTTCCTCTTCATGCTTATTCAACAAATCTCTCTCTCTCTGTGTGTCTCTTCCTCCTTACCTCCCTCCTTTTCCCTTTCCCTTCCATGCTTGAATATAGGCATGTCTCTGCCTGAAGTCATTCTGTCAAACATAAATATTTTTGCTCAGAATGAATGCCTATTTTCAAGCCGGCTATTTACACCATGGATGATGATTTTTCATAACTCATTTATTCCTTAATTCACGCATGTGTAGAATGGACTTCTATGAGCTGTTTTCCCATTTTAGATTCATATAATCCTCTTCCTTCTTAATGTCTCTCTGTGACTCTATTAAAGACCTCCATCCCTCACCAGTAATTTCATTGGAAACAAAGAGAGAACAGAACCATGAGACAATGTTTAAAAAAGTAATTTCCTGTAGGATTGGGTAAATTTTTGTTTGGCTTACTTTGTTGTATAGGGAAAGCACAGAATGTGACCATTTCTGGATTAAAGACAAGAAGTGCAATAATCAACTCCAGTTAATTTATGTACAAAATAATTTATTTAAAATCTATGGTATAGATCACTAAATGCATGAAGATTTTGAATGCCAAGGTTCATGAAAAGCAAACAAACATAAGAACACTTCTGGATGTAGACACCAGGAACTATGAGTCTTTATAGTTGTTCATCAAAGATATTAATAAATTCCATCTATGACCAGATACAATGCCATACTATACAAAACTTGAATTATGTAGACTCAAAGTATTTGACTGACATGCCTGGAACGCTTCTAAGTGTTGATGATGGGGAGGAGATAATACAATTTGAATGATGAAAATCACTTTCTCTCTGGCAGAAAAGTTTAAAGGGACCACTAAAAACATCAAATGTTTTTATTGAGTAAATAACAATAAACATTCAAACAAGTAAAATGCTCATCTCAAACAAGGTTTCAGGAGATCGAGAATATTGGTAAAATGGAAAGGGCCACAATTTGGGAATTGAATGTCCTAGAGTTCAAGTACACATGATTTGGCATCAAATAGGTTGACTCCATACTTAGAGTTTCTTTTAATTTGCCATAAGACTGTTTTTAAGATAAATGAAGTAACTTTTTAGGATAAATGAAGTAAGCCATACAAATTGTCCAGTTCAAAGTAGATTTCTAATAAATTGTATCTTTTACTCTTATTACTTGGTATAATATGTTCAGAGAATCTAAGGATAAAAGTGTCAAGCCATAATAGCATATTACAGGAGGGCGCTAAATGCCCCTAAGAGGATACAACTGAGAGATAATCAGGATGTAGCCCCAGGATGTGTGCATGTTTCCGGATATCTGATTACAAAAGTCACTATCATAAATTAATCTTAGAATTGCCTACTGCTGTGCCTTCATTGCAGCAACAAACTCCTCTCTTCATTATCTTTGGCCCAAAGATATAATATTCTAATAATGAAAATGATGAAGCAAGTTTTTATAGTAGGTTAAAAATACAAGATAATATACTTTAGTCTCACTACGTCATTTAAATCTGTGCAATGCAACTTATTGTAACTAATCATTTCTTTACATGCAAAGTATATTAATATGTATGGTGATAGATTAAGTCTATACAGGCTCAGGTGGATGTGCTACCTACAAAACATTTAAAAATAAAGAAAGCAACTGAACACTTTATTCTTTTATCATAGTTGCACACTGGCCATTTTAAATAATATGAATGATAGGAAAGTCCTCACCAGTCAATAAAAAACTCTCTTGTCCCCTCTCCTTGGTTCATCACTTTTTAGGACCTAGATAGGGACATCCTCTTGGACACCTGGGAACCCCTCTAGAGCCAAGTCTCTTGTCAACCCTAAAATGGCTTCCTTAATTAAGCCATTTTATATCCACCCTTCCTCCATCTCAACAATCCCACTCCCCCAAGCTCTCCCCAGTCCTCCCCTTCTCCCTTCTTTTTCCCCCCCTCCCCCACCTCACCCCCACCCCTGTGCTCCCAACTTTTGCCCAGCGATCTTGTCTACTTCCAATTTCCAGGAGGATAAATAAATGTTTTGCTTTGGGTTCACCTTATTATTTAGCTTCTTTAGGATCACAAACTATAGGTTCAATGTCCTTTGTTTATAGCTAGAATCCACTAATGAGTGAGTACATACCATATTCATCTTTTTGGGTCTGGGTTATCTCACTCAGTAAAGTGTTTTCTATTTCCATCCATTTGCATGCAGAATTCAAGATGCCATTGTTTTTTACCAATGAGTAGTACTCTAATGTGTATATGTACCACACTTTCTTTATCCATTCTTTCATTGAGGGGCATCTAGGTTGTTTCCAGGTTCTGGCTATTACAAATAGTGCTGCTATGTACATAGTTGAACAAATTCTTCTGTAGTATGATTGGGCACCTAGTAATGTCTTTCTCATATATTCCTCAGTTTCCAACAACATCTTTACATTTTGTTCAATTTCTAGAATCCCCTACATGGACCTTATGCAGAAAACAGGCCTAAAGTCTCATTAAAATGATGTATTAGTTTTTATTACTCTTTTTAAGGTTTTTAATTCATAAGTTAAAAATGAAATATAAGATACATATTCTAAAAGAGGACAGTAGTATTTACCTATCAAAATGAGAACCCTGGTGCAGATTATCAATAAACAGACAAAATTCCTGAGACAATGTTTATCATGTAGCCTTTCAAAATGCACTGATTATTTTTATATTATTAATTATGGAGTCACAGATATACGAAGCATATCATGTGGCTAATTTAGAAGAAGATAAGCAGCAATAAGTAGACAATTTCTATGCAGTGCGGCAAGAGTTTTGACAAAGTTACCTGCACAGCACTGCAAGAAAACAGAGTGGGGATGAAGGTCAGGGGCATTGCTGAGTCAATCCATTCTTCTTAGAACAACTAATAGATATAGTCAACCTTGGGTATGAATAGGCTTTTAATCAGAATAAAAAAGAGAAGTCTTCAAAAGGGATTACAGGGAGCTATGAGGCTTAATTAAAAAATCAATGATTTATAATTTCTTTTGAAGGAATGGTACTGAGCAACTAAAGCACATTCCAAGGGTTCAGCTGGTTAGACACAACTCTGCACTCTGCTCGCACCTTCAGCGCTACTTTATCTAAATTCAAATCACACAAGCTGCATCTCACTCAAGAAAGTGGTTCAGAGAATAAGGGATATTCAAAGTTTATCCATGCAGCTGCTGCTTCCTCAGAGGCCTAGTAAATAAAATTTTGTTTTAATAAATATAACCTTTTTTTTAAAATCCTGTTTAGGGACCAGAGTTTCGAGCTTGATAAATAGTAACTTTTCTCAAGTCATATTTACAATGCTATTTTTCTTTTTTTTAAAAAAAAACAAGGGGGTATTTTATTCTTATATAGAAAGGCATCTTTTTAGATTCTTGAAAATAATCCACTTTGTAAATACAATAAATTTTAATTATTCGTTCATCACTTGATGGACATCAAAGTTGTTTTCATTTCCCTACTGTTGTGAATAGAGAGGCAATGAACACTGATGAGCTAGTGTCTCTATAGTTGGATATAGAGTCTTTTGGGTATGTGTTCTGTATCGTATAGCTGAGTCATGCGGCAGATCTATTTTCAGCCCCTTAAGAAACCTCTCCACTGACTTCAATAGTACCGATTTGCACTCTCAACAGCAGTAAATAAGTTCCCCCTTTTCATACCCATGGGAACTGTTGTCATTATCTTTTATGAAATCTTAAAGTAATTTTAATTTGTATTTCCCTGACAATTAAGCAGTTTTTAGATGTTCTTCAGCCATTTGTGTTTCATCTTTGGAAAAGTCTGTGTAATTTCACAGCCCATTTTTAAACTGGGTTGTTTTTCTCCTTGCTCCTTAGTGGTTTGAGTGTCTTGTACATTGTAGATATTCTCCATCTCTGAGACCTGTAGCTGATGATGACTTTTTTCTATTCTTTAGGCTGCATCTTCACTTGAATGATGACATTGTTCTTTGTTGTGCAGAAGTTTTAACAGTTTCATTTGGTCCCATTTATTATTAAACTGTTTGTTATAAAGCCTGTACTATCAGGATCCTGTTGAGAGGTAATTTTCTGAGCTGTTGAATTCAAGTGTATTCAGATTCAGAGGATCAAGGCTTCTGTATCAAGACTTCTGTACATTTGAAGTTGTTTTCTGCCAGCTGAACTGTCCAACTCCCCCAAATTCTGTTCCACACCAAATATCTACCAGACCTCCCTCCTAGCTCACCACCCCACACTTCTTGGGCTCTTTCCCCAACTTCAGCAGACTTACACTGCTCAGATGCAGGTCATACCAGTCAGAACAGGTAAGTGACCTGCCTGCGAACTAAGCTGCCCCACTTTTGATTCTGTTTCCCAAGGCCCCTTCCACTTCCCAACTCTCCCACCTCATCCCAGTTCTGAATTAGGCCCTCCTTCCACACTCAATGGGATTCCTGCAACTCAGGTCCAGGCCACATCAGTCAGAAAAAACTGTGACCCCTGAACTACCAAAGGCAGAACTAACATACAAAAAGCCAGCTCCCAACTTGAACAGAGACTCTCTACTAGATTAGAGATCATGCTGGCCCCCAGAAATCCCAGCCGTAAATACAAGGAAACAAAGAGGAAACAGGAATCAACAAACAAGACAGCCATCCAACAAAGACAAACTCAGAAATCAGGATCTAGACCTAACCACCCAAAGCTGGATGCCTAAATGCCAGTGTAAGAATAAAATTAACAACAGCCAGGACAATATAGCAGCACCAGAACCCAGCTATCTCTATAACACCAAACCTGAATATTGCAAAGGAGCCAACTCACAAGAAAATCACCTAAAAAACAACTTTGTGAAGATGGTAGAGATCCTCAAATAGAAAATGAAAAACTCCCTTAAATAAACCAAAAGCAAAAAAAGTAAAAGACAACCAAAAATTTGGAGGAAATCAATAAATCCCTTAAAGAATGCCAAGAAAGCCAAAGGAAAAAAAAAAAAAAACAACAAACAGATGAAGAAAACAATTAAAGACCTAAAAATCAAAATATAAGCAGGAAAAAAACACAAACTGAGGGAATTCTGGGAATAGAAAATCTGGGTAAGCAACAGGAACTACAGATGGAACCATCACCTAAAGAATATAAGACATGGAGGAGAAAATCCCAGGAAATGAAGACAAGAGGGGGAATATATTCATTAGTCAAGGAAAATATTAAATCTAAAAATAATCATAATGCAAAACATCAAAGAAATCTGGAATACTCTGAAAAGACCAATGTAAGAATAATAAGACCATAAGAAGAAAAAACCCAGAAAATTTATTTAACAAAATCAAGGAAGAAAAAAATTCCTAATTTTTTATAGATATACAAGAAGTTTTCAGAACACCAAATGGATTGTCTCAGAAAAGAAAGTAGCTGCATCACATAATAATCAAAGCACTAAACATATAGAACAAAGAAAGAATATTAAAACTACAAAGGAAGAAGGCCAAGTAAAATATAAAGGCAGACCTATTAGAATTACACCCAGCTTCTCAATGGAGACTTTAAAAGCAAGAAAAACCTGGACAAATGTGCTGCAGAGTCAAAGAGATCACAGATGACAGCACAGATTACTATAACCAGTAAAAATTTTAGTCACTATAGATGTAGAAAGCAAGCTATTTCATGGTAAAGTCAAATTTAAACATTATCTATCTACAAACCCAGCCCTGTAGAAGCTACTAGAAGGAAAACCCCAACCCAAAGAAATTAACTACACCCATAAAAACATAGGCAATAATCTCACACCAGCAAAATTTAAGGAAAGGAAACACACACACACACACACACACACACACACACACACACACTAACAACAACAACAACAATAAAATAATGGGAATTAACAATCCCTGCTCATTAATATTTCTTAACATCAATAGACTCAATTCATCAGTAAAAATACATAGTTCAACAGAGTGGATACAAAAACAGGATCCATTCTTCTACTATATATAGGAAACACACCTCAACATTAAAGATAGATATTACCTAAGAGGAAAGTATTGAAAAAAGATTTTCTAATCAAATGGAACTAACAAACAAGTTGATATAGGTATCCCAATATATAACATAATAATCTTCAAAGCAAAATTAATCGAGTAAGATGGAGAAGTACATTTCATAGTAATTAAAAGAAAAATTAACCAGGATGATATTTAAATTCTGAATATCTATGCCCCAAATAAAAGGGCACCTACATTTGTAAAAGAAACATTACTATAGCTTAAATCATACATCAAACACCACACATTAAGAGTGGGAGACTTCAACATCCCATTCTCACCAACAGACAGGTCATCCAGACAGAAACTAAACAGAGAAATAATGGAGCTGTCAAACTTACAACACAAATTAATCTAGCAAATATCTATAGAACATTTCATCTAAACACAAAAGAATATTTCTTCTCAGTTTTTCCTAGACCCTTCTCCAAAATAGACCATATACTTGGCCACAAGACAAATATCAGCAAAAGAAAACTGAAATAACTCCCCAAATCTTATTCAACAATCATTGTTTAAAGCTTGATTTTAACAACAACTGATACAGGGTTCTGCTCTATGAATATAGAAGCTGTTTGGCCTGTGATATGGCAGAATAGAGCTAGGTGGAAAAACTAAACTGAATGCTGGGAGAAAATAGGCAGAGTCAGTTAACTAGTATGACTATAACTTTGAATACTATAGATGATTATTAATCTGTATTTTTAAATATATATTATATTTTAAAATTAGCTGCATAAACATAATACCTTAAACAAGAGTAGAAATATACATACACTGTATCAAAATTGACCTTAAATTTGTATCCATAAACCAAATCCATACTAATGAAATGTATTTTAAGATTAACAGTTTTTTACTAGATTTAATAATTTACCTTTTATCATTTCTATGTCATATCCCTCCTTTTGTAGAAAGAGATAATTATGATCATTAACCATTTAGAACCACCCCCTTTTAATGAAAACAGACATTTATAAACAGTATTTTGGGAATTTGGGTATAGTTTTCTATATTACTTTCTACTGATTGGGGGCACTGGCAATCTTATGATTATCTTGAGACAATTTAGAATTATTGTCAAGTCCTGACAGGGTATTTTTTTTTTGTGGTTGGTCCATCTCTCACAGCAGCTTGGAAGCTATTTTGGATGTTGGATCACCTGGGCCATTGCTCTCATCAAAGACCTCTCAGGAGTTCTTGTTTGATCAAACCATATTAGCTTGGAAGAAATCCAAAGTTTTTCATCTTCTGTAGAAATAAAAGCCAAACCTTTTTTTCCAAAGCAGCATATCCTTAGACCCAAATTTTGAAGTCAAGATACCTCATGTTGATTTAGCTTAGCAGCTCCCCAAATAAAATGTCTCTCTTAAGTCAAAATTTTCAAAGAAAACACAATAGTATACATAATCCAGACTTCCTGTGTGTTTTTCATCTTTATGTGGATTATTATTTTTTCATTTTTCTTTAAGGACTTCACCCTCTTATCTTTAAATTACTTTTTCAATTTATGACTGTCTCTGGCAGCTGGCTCCCCTCCTCCCAGTTCACTGAGGATTCTAGCTTCATCCCACTGCATTTACCTCCAGCTCTGGAAAACTGCTGTATCCATGAAGCTGCAAGCATTTTTTTTTTTTTTTTACCTAGCATGCCATTGGCTGCTCAAGAGCTCTTCTGTACAGGGCCTTTTCTTTGTACACAGAACCTTCCCAAAAGACCACTTTCATAGGCCCCATGTGGCTATTCAAGCTTCCATGTTGGACAACATATGTAACTAGTCTTTTTCTGTCCCATCAGCCAGCTCCCAAGTAATGCTGAAAGCATTTTCACAAAAATCAGAAACAAGACAAAGATGGCTATTTTCTCTATATTCATTTAATATATAGCACATGTGGCAATTTTTAAGTGTTCTGGTAATAGACAACGGGCATGAACCACTAGATAAAATCTTTTAATGATTCAAAAGTTCTAAGAACTCAAGTTGCCCCCAAATTTTCTCCATCCAGTTTGAGAAAAGATATATAATATGGGCAAAGCTGATACAGCTGACACATCTGGACAGAAAGATAAAAGAGAAAAAGGAGTTGATTTCTTCCAGATCAGTCTCTATGTTTCATTTCTTCTCCCTCCTTCTATTCCATGAGTTCCTATGAGCCAGCAGATGGGTATAAGTGAACTTATCCTGCATTTCTTTAGCTTAACTTATTTAGTAAGAACCCACACATCTAGATTCTTCAAGTGGAAGGGGAAAAGGAGGGGAATGAAGGAGAGAAGAGATAAAGGAAAGGGAACATCTGAGACAGACTTAACTTCTAGAGACAAGGAAAAAAAACACTGTCAGAAAGCATATTGGACTTGGCTTCCTGATTACCTTCACGAAACAAGTCCTTCAAATATCAGCACAGAGCCAGTACTTCAAGGAAGTTTCCCAATGAGTTGTTTTGGTGAATCAGTGCAGACTGCATCTTTCAGATTCAATCTTCAGAAACAAGTTGAGGAATGATGTTGTCTATACACTTGACCTGATGAATTTCTCACTCACAAAGAGAAACAATAATTTTCAAAGTAGCCATCTTGTCATACCCCTTAATTTATATGCACAGCTATTCTAACCAAGAGGCTTTCTTCTAGATAAAAAGAAGATGTAGGAGGAAAAATTATATTATAATCTCAATATTGAAAGAATAATTAAAATATCAATGCTAACATTTTTAAAATGTAGGAATAAAATGTGCTGAATTTCCTCATTTCTGATATTCAAGGATAAGTTGGAAATCTGAACAATGAGATACAGCTGAATTCAGTTTTCAGCTCAAGATACACTGCCTTCAACAATATAAGCCGTTTCTCTTGTTTGTTTCTTAACATTTTGCTCTCACTTCAACACTGTCTGAAAGCACGATCTTGTTTTTTGGCTTCCTGATTACTTTCATAACACAAGTCCTTCAAATATCATTACAAAGCCAGTACTTCAAAGTTTTCCAATGAGTTGTTCAATAAAGAACTTATTGAAAAAAATACTGACTAGTTATCCTTTAATTTGATATCACGAATATTTAATTTCAAAGACAAATCCCTGACATTGATTATTGATCTTTATACCTCACCTGGATCATTTAAGTATTGTTTAACTTGAGTAGACAAACCTCTTCCAAGAAAAAGCTACACAAACCAAAATATATATATATATGTATAATCTCTTTGACAGCAAGGTTTGACACTTCATCTTCATAACCTGGCCATCTGGTCTCATTATTACAGTGTACCACTAGACCCAATTCTGTTTCCCAAGTTACCTAGAGTAAACTCAACAGCCTGCGGAATCTGAAGTGACAAATGCACTATTCATGGCTCACGTGAGCAGATGCAGTAAGTTCAAAGAGACCATGAAAATATTTATATAGGATGAGAAACAATATGCCTTTCTGTTTAATCTGTGGCAAAGGTGTAAAACTAAACAGAAAACTAACTCTTAACTGAAGTCTAATCCTTTTGTCTCAAAAGCAAAACAAGATAAGAAATCAGTTTTCTAGCTCCAAAGAGCTGCACTGAAAGTTCAAGGTGAAAAACGAATAAATCCTGGCGTATAAAGACAATGACTAAACATTTCACCCAATGCCACACCTTCTCTGAAGTTATGTAGATATTGCATAAAAGTCTCTTCTCATTTAGCTTGGATTTCTTGTATAGCTGTAAATTTATTCCTCTTAACCCTTATGCCAGGTATTATGTAAAGTAACTTCCCTTCTAGATAACTCCCTTGTGAAATATAAGGTTGACCCTTTAGATTTTCTTTCCACAGCTATGGATTTACAGGTTAAAAAATTATTTTCCCAAATATTTTTGACAGAAGCAAGACGTCCAAGGTTCATGACTATACTCCATTTAACTCCTTTCAGAACAAGCTGCATAGTATCTGCTGGATTCGGCTATGTCAATGATATATGTCCTTCAACTCACATTCTTAGATAAGGTGGACATTTTTATTCTTCCCTGCGAGATCAGTTAGCTGCCCAGTTATAATCACTTGTCAGTTCTTAAGATCGTAGATCTAGTGAGATGAAGTTAAGTGAGAGCAGAAGAGAAACCCACTTAGTGCGGCCATCTAGAGACAGTGGCTCTGGTTGTTTGAGGTTTCTGGGAAAGAAAAGAACAGGAGGACAAAGAAACAGCAATGCACAGACAAACCGGTGTGTTTAAAAAGAAAGTGTTGGCTTCCAAGATGGTATCTCAGACCTTTTGATTATCTTTGAGATGTGAACCTTGGGTTTCTAATCAGGCAATTCTATAATTCTTAAGAGCAATTTCTTATGGTTAGGAATTAAGTATCCCCAAATGCTCATCAATGGGAAATTGGCTCCCCAAATGGTGGCAAAACTGACAGGAGATTGGATCATGAAGCCTTTAATCTCATCAGTGGATGAACTGATTATGAATGGACTATGGGGAGCTAAGGTCTAGTAGACGAAGCAGGTCTACTGGAATGAATTTTAGTAGTCTGTCTTGTCTCTGAACCTTTGCGTTTTTTCTCTCTCTTCTTCCTTATCACCATGAGATAATCACTCTTTTTCCTTCATTCCCACACCGTGATCTTTCTCCCTTGACACAATCTAAAAGCAATACAACCACATGCCCATGTCCCGAAACATCTCAAACTAAGAGCCAAATGATCTTACTCTTTCAAGTTGATTTGCTCAGGCATTTTGTCACAGTGATGGGTCTTGACTACCAAAGAACCTACTGTAGTCAATTAATGCCAATATCTTCATATCTCCTGCATGGTCTCAATCAGTATGTATGCCGGCATCTTCCTCCCTACCATTGCTCCAGAGACTGAGCTCTGAGAAGACACAAATACTTCATCCCTGTACTTCCTATATCACCCTCAACAAAAGTATTTTAAAAATGGCAGCACGAAAGAACCCCCATTTCCATTGATCTTGCTGAAATCACAAAATGCTTCATTTTTACCATAATTTTTAGCAATAATTTTCTAAGCAATTAAAAGCAAGACAAAGTTCTGCTTCAGTAGTAAAGCCAGATGGGGCCCATAATTGTTCCTTTAAAATACATTTTAATTGGGCTCTGTTAACCTACTTATCACAGTGCCTCTGCTCAAGTGTTAGGGCAGGAAAGCTAATACTTTGTTGAAGCCTCTCTAGAAGAAATTCAGGCAAAATTATGTCAGAGCACTAACAAATGTCAGATCTTCAGACCGTGTGAAATGAAAAGAAGTGAGGGGGAGGTAAAGGTTGACTTTTAGGTAGAAAACTCAAATGTAGTTAGAAAAACATGGAGTATTCTAAAATGTGACAAGTGGCATTAGTCTTTTTACATTAGCTATTATCTGCTGAGACTCATTAGGCATAGTATGCAAGAGGCAGTAACTAAATGTTCAAATACTCGGCAGTGCCACAATGGGATTCCTGTTTCCAGCATCCACTGTAATGATGAATACTCCTCACTATATAGGACTCACAGAAGAAAAGCTGTCCTTGAAACAAGCTTGAGCTGTTGAAGGTGGTTTTCTCCTTGTTTTTAAATACGTTTTTAATTGAAATAATGTTATATCATCTTCTCCCTTTTTTTGCTCTCTCTAGCTCGTCCCAGTTACGTTTATAAAATTCCCTCCCATACCCCGTACTCTCAAGTTTATAGGCTCCTCCTTTATCTTAGATTATTATTGTTACATAATTGATATAGATCAATATTTTAATTTCATTGATTGAGAAAAGCTCTGGCTTCAGCCAGTTTGGCACTTCTGAATAGAGAAAAGGAAAATCTTCCCAATGAAATTCAAGGAGACAGGAAAAAAATGGTTTTTCTTTTTCCTTTTGTTTTCTTCTGTTTGTTTTGTTTTTGTTTTTTGAGACAGGGTTTCTCTGTTTAACTGTCCTAGCCATCCTGGAACTAGCTCTGGAGACCGTGCTGGTCTCAAATTCAGAGATTCACCTACCTCTGCCTCCCAAATGCTGGGATTAAAGGTGTGCGTTACCACCACCACCTGCCATCCTTTTTTTAAAAAAAATTTTTTATGATTTATTTATCTTTATTTTATGTGCATTGGTGTGAAGGTGTCAGATCCCTTGGAACTGGATTTTCAGACAGTTGTGAGCTGCCATGTGGGTGCTGGGAATTGAACCCGGGTCCTCTGGAAGAGCAGTCAGTGCTCTTAACCAATGAGCCATCTCTCCAGCCCCACCACCTGCCATCCTTAACCTCATTCGCTCTCAGCCTTTCCCACTTCTTTGTTACTGTGAACACATCTGTAGGCCTCACACTTCAAAAGGGTCTTTTCTAAAGTACTATCCCTTCCTCTGTTGTGCAATAAACTGGATATAAACTTGTTTATTAATCTTTTGGGTCATTTCAGTATCCAGCGCCTTCCAGAGAAGTCCTGTTTGAGTGCATTGAAGTTCAACCTTTGACTTCCGTCACCAAAGCAATTCTTCAACCTACAACCTCTTTCTCAGAACCATTCCTCTACAAACAGCCTGAACACAGTTCCTCATCAGATTTAATTAAAGGAGAGTCATTTATATGCACACAGAATATTGGTGTCTTTGTTCTTGTGTGTCCATGAATAAGTTTAGAATGGGCTTGAATAGTAAGTATAATGCTCTAATTGAAAACTCTCAGTCCTGAGTTTCACTAAGAGACATAGAAGACCTAATGGAAATCCTAACGGAGAGCACAAACCATGTGCCAATCAACATGTAATACCTGGAAAGTCTGGTCATATGTAGAATGGTGACAAATCAGCAAGGACATAGAGGGACTCAAACAAAATACTTAGTGTTCTTTGGAAAATTATTAAAATAACTGTTCAAGTAAAGGCAAATATTATGTAGTTTCTTTCTTCCCACCTTGTCTTTCCCTCTATCTCATGTCTTGTTGCCTCCTGTGTGAATTACAGCAGCCTCCTCTCAATCCCCATTGTCTACCACATCTTCTTCTGGACATTTGAGAAAACAAGGTTCTTTATCAGGGCCTATTCCCTGATCTCAACTCTAAACACAACCCTGCAATACAAGTGCTTGGGATGTTAACAGTAAAATCATTATCCTGATTATCTTACCCCACTTTATGGTGTTATGGGCAACCTACATACTTAAGTTGAAATCGCTTCTTGGGCAAGTAGTATTACATAATGGAAAATTCATGGTCCTTGCTGCAAGAAATAATTGGGAAAAATATTATCTCCATACACAATTTCCTCCATGTCTTACTTTCTTCTCCCTCACCCCCTGTCCCAGTAACATCCATTTATCCTTCACATTTATGACCTCCAGAGAGACGTAGAGAAAAATAATTCGGCTCTTTTTTTTTGGGGGGGGTTATTATTTTAACTTTAAAAACGCTTTTATAAAACATTTGTGCTTTGTGTCCTCAACTAGATGTCAGTTTCTAATGTCTGAAATCATGTACTCCTTCGTCACATTAGAAGCTCCTACCACAGCATGTGACACATAGCAGGCATCATATTTTTCTAAGAAACCAAGTAATGTAGCATGAGCAAATGAGATATGATAAATAGCTCAACACTTGACAATTTCTCAACCTTGTAATGGCAGAGGTAGTTTTCCCAATAGCTAAGAACAATCTTAAAGCACGTGAGTGTGCGTGCATGTGTGTGTGTGTGTGTGTGTGTGTATGTGTGTGTGTGTGCACATGTCTGTTTGTACATGCTATGTGCATGTGGGGGTCATGAGACTACTTGCAGAGGTCAATTTTCTCATGCTACCCAGTTGGGATCAGGGATCACACTCAATTGACAGCAAGCACCTAGACTTGCTGAGACATCTCACATGCCCCACACTACCTGTTTCATAAAATTTCTGCAACTTTTTATTTCTGGTTCCCGGGTTGTAGTCATTTCAGTAGCAGGAATCCTGCCTGCTTGCAACCTTGCTCTGCTTTCAGGGAACATTAGCACCTATTCAATCGACAGAGAGATTCAGAGCACATTTGTCATTGAAGACTGAACTGCCAGGGTCTGTATCTATTTGATGGGACTTTAGTGAAGATTTGTTTCTTTAGGAATTAAGGCATTTCTTCTTGGTGTGAGAGCAAATTAACAGCTGCTATAGAAATGCCAACACCTACGGATGCCTTCCAATTATCTATGAAGCCTGGGTGACAGGAAAGAGTAACAATCTTGGCTTGTGAAGTTGCCTGAGGGAAAAGCCTAGACATTTTCAAGTGCACTGAACAAATGAATAACTAAGAGAAGCTGAATGAACCACAGCCGGGAAGGAGACTTTCATCATAGTAAGCTCTGCCAGGCTCCATCACTATTCTCAAGTTACAAAGAGGCCTGCGATGACATGGCAAAACTATACAAAATTATCTGAAGAAAGTATGGATTGTTTGTTTCCTATACATGTGAATTGAATTGGTAGTGACTACTGATAAAAGCTATAACATCAACATGGTTTTGATTTGACACAAAAAAATTTATAATTAACTTCAATCAAAAGTCACACTGTGTGTCGACTCCAAGTTCCATCATATACTAGATGTTTCCAATGCTGTATATAATGCTTTTCCTAGGGCACGAACAATGTCCACTCATGGCAGAAAGGGCATGAATGAGAGACCAGCGGAGCAATTCAGTTCCAGTCTAGAGCACTGAACCACTGACCTTATAGGAGTTACTTATGAAGCTGAGTGAATCAAAGGCAGCTGCGTCATTGAAAAGCTCACCACAGGACAGATGATAGCACTGGCAAAGCTGCATCTCTAGATGCGTCTCTCTAGCAGGAGATTATCTCAAGAAATTATGCTTTGTTTGTTTTTTTTCTACACATGTGCATTGAATCTGTCGTGACTATTGATAACATGAACATGGTTTTGATTTGACACAAAAAAATGTTATTGCTCAGGCAATCATTGAGTCTCACCCTAGGAACTGTGTACTGCCCTTTAACCCTGGGGAAGGACCTGGTGAGTCTTGTAGCTTGTGGTATGTTCCTGAGTCTTATTTCCTGAGTATCACAGAGCTCTCCTCTCCCGCTGGGAAGGAAAGTTTCAATTTGAAAGAAATAGCTAGGCAACAAATATAACGATTCTATGAATGTTCTTATAACTGTAATGTTTTTTCAATTCACTGCTAAGAACACTAATGACCAGTTATGCTGAGTGACTCACCTATGAGCACACACTAAAGAACTCTAAATCTCATGATTTGACTACATAAAACTTCATGTATGTGATCTCTGTAGCCCCCACATTAAAAGTATATTGTATATATGTGTGCATATATATGAGACAAATATAACTCAGAAGTGTTTTTACCATCTGTCTGGACGAAATGAAGGAATGTAATTTAACTTCACACATGGCACTTGGATGGCTCAAGATGTCTAACTGGAAGGAGCTTGGTATATTTTCTATAATAGTGGTAATGGTGACAATTCCAGTGGGAGCCTTTGGAGCACTTGAGATTTCACTGATATTTAAGAAACAGTTTCACACACTTGCCACCTCAAGAAATATATTCACGACAGTGATGGACATACAAAATCACGTTGCATTTACACCATGTCAAGCCACCAAGAGAACCATGAAGCACCTACTTAAAATGTGTAAATTAGCTAAAAATAAGCTTTCTTGTTTATTTTATGGGACTGTATTTGAGTTGTCCTGCAGTTATCCTGGAGTTCCTAAGAGTTCCTGCTTGAGTTCCTGCCCTAGTTTTCCTCAGTAATGAATGGACTGTGACATGGAAGTGAAAGCCAAACAATAAACTTTTCTTCCCCAAAGTTCCGTGTTGAATCTCAAGAATATAAAGGAAATTAAGTCAGTCGCCTAACATATATCCTAATTGCCATAAGCACCCTAGGTTTAGAGAATCTTAGTAAGGCCTTACTATGGGAATCTCCTGACATCTGCTTTAAAGAAGGATTTCAGAAAGACATCATAACAGGACCTTAGTACTCAGAAATGAACCCCCAGATCCCCAAAGAGGCAACATCTCTGCGAATTACAAATGTCCCAGCCGAAGCTACCTAATGTGACTCCCAGGCTTCCTCGCCACAGAAGCTAGCCCTGCAGAGCCTCAGGGGGAGTCTGTGGGTCCTGTGGGTCCTTCCTCACTGTCATCCTCCCCAGCTGCCTGGGCAGACTGTTCCTTGACAAGTCTGCACAACTTCCCAGGTGCTATCCTATCTCACTGCTTTACAATTTGGTTATTTCTGTTGCACGTGTCCCTGGTTTTGACATGTCAAGCTTTTTATGCCTCTCAATGTTTTTGAAGTTTCTCCTCTGATAACACTAAGACCAATACTGACTCTTATTGACATAAGTGAGCCAAAAGACTTATTAACTGTATATATTCTTATACTTTTTAATCTGTCCAAGTATTTTTACTTTTTCAAAGTATTTTTATCTTTAAAAAGCTATTAGTTAGGCAAAAATTATTTTGGTATCTTCATTTCATAGATAAGATACTTGAGACCTAGTTAAAAAATATATTCACATTTCCATAAGAGATTGATATGAAGTTAGTTCACTTCTATTCTAGTCTAATTCTAAACCAAAGCTCTGTGTCTTCAGCACCCTACTGGAAACCATGGCAACACAGACTTAGGCAAAGCACTCTTAAAGAGGAGATGGTGATGAGTTATGAAAGAGGAAGATTTTAAATATCCGTAAATTAATATTCCTTCTTACTGTTACTGATTTACTCAATGTGAGGAAAAACTCCAGGACAAAATGCTCATACTTCTAAGACATTACCCCGGTGGTGGTTTGAAAGAAAATGGCCCCCAAAGGGAGGGGCACTATTAGTAGGTGTGGCCTTGTTGGAGGAAATGAGTCAGTGTGTGGCTGGGTTTTGAGGTCTCCTTTGCTCAAGCTACACCCAGAGTTTCAGACTACCTCCTGTTGCCTGTGAGTTAACATGTTGATTGTCAGCTCCTGCTCCAGCAACATGCCTGCCTGCATGTCTTCATGTCGTGTCATAATGACAATGAACTAAACCTCAAAAATGCCACCCCAATTAAATGGTTTCCCTTTATAAGAGTTACTGTAGTCAGGGTGTCTCTTCACATCAATAGAAACCTTAACTAAAATAACCCTTTAAGTCATTCCCTTTTCAATCATTTGCTGAGTTTTTAAAATATTTCAGTTTTTTAAAAATTTCCCAAAATATATCTTATCCATTTATTTTGTTAGTTATTGATAGAGACTTCAGTGCATATACTTTGATCTAACCAGCAGTGTTAGAACGTCTCCCTAATTTTATTTTTTCCAATACTCTCTAAATATTGCTGCACCCCAGCCTTCCTATAAGACAAATATGTCCCTGCTATTTTCTATTTGTGTTACATGTTTCCTTTAATTGCTTAATCTTTTTCCTGAATGAATTTCATGTTCCTTACCTTTCTTACAAGGCTTTTTATGAGCAGATTCTATGCTTCTATGGATTCCTGTCTTCCCCTTTTTTGAGTTCATAATTGGTTATTTCCAAACTTAGCTATTTAAAGCATCTCTAAAGTCTCATTCCATTTACTGTCTACCAATGTTTTAAAGCTCAAACATATTTAAAGGCCAAGATAAAATACAGTATCATAATACTGTATACATGTAAGAACAGGGAGGAGTGGGATTATGACGTGTGCCAAAAAGGCATTTAAATTTTCACTTGAAAAACTATGCTGAGACCACGCAGAACCGATTTTGTAGGGAGATGTATTGTAACACCTGACCTTGTGTTATAATAGGACATAGCCTATATATGCTATTTCAGCTGTTGCTAACAACAGCCTTTCTTGCTGCTTTTGTTCATCTACTCTGATTCTTTAGTATTCAATATGATCATTGCTTCATCTGTACACCGGCCTTTTCACTTTGGGTGTATCTTTCCATAAAGTGCTCCTTCTGAAGGTTAAATCTCTATTACAAAGTAGACCCTTAGAGGTACCTGCTAGCTATGTCTTATTTACCCTAGACTGCTAGTGTCTTCCACCCAACTGATATCCAGTCTATATGTAAATGGGTGACCCTAAAATTAAATCTGTTTGTGGTTGAATGAACTTAATGACAATAAATGGATGGCTTGGGTATAGAGTTCTTAGCCACAAACTTGGACTATCTGCACAAATGCAAATTGAGGTTTCTTCATCAGTTGAAGGCAAGTCTCCTAAAAGGACTGCTTTCTGCATCCCTGAGTCCAGATTTTCTTTCACAAGTCTCATCTTCACCTCTCAATTTGCTGAGTATCAGTTGTGTGAGCTTAACCAGCAGCAGTGCCCTTTGTTCCTACAACATCACAACCGTGGCTTTGTTTTTCATTGTTTTGTGGGCAATTGACTTTCATTGAATGGTATGGAGTAGAGAAATGACACCACATCAGAGTTCCATTTTCAAATAAATGCCACATTATAAAAAGCAATTAAATATGAAGATCATAATCTTTTCATCAGCAAGAATCCGCATGTATATAATGCAGCAAGTTAGAAAAGATAATGGGATCATAATTGGCTTGGGAAATGAGGTTGGAGGAATAATACCATGAGATGGGCTTTGGAAGGAATGAAGGAAACACATTTTCAAGGTCATTGGTGCAAAGAAATGAAAAAGCAGCTATCAGAAAGACTGCTTCCAGGCAATGTGCCTTTGGGAGGCCAATGACAAACTGAAATGGAGGCAGTAACAGCCAACTTACCAATTGCATCTAAAAGAAAGAAGTGGAGGACTCACTTTTTCCCCTGAAAATCTGGGTGCCTGGTAAGTAATAGGTTCCAATAAACTAGGCAACCAAGGCTTTATTGGGTAGCAAAGAATCCGAAATAGGAAAGAAGGAAGCTTCCCAAGGCAGATCAGCGAAGGGAATAAGGGCATCAAGCTGCTGCTTAGTTAGAATGAGATCATTAGAGGAACATGATTATAATCAAGCCACTTCTGTGCATGACTCCAGGATTCCACATCTGCCTGAGACTGCAAGCTCTGAAGAGACGGCTGATTGAAATTGGGAAAAGTTATAATAGTACTTTGGAGCCAGATAAACAATTATGCTTTGAATTAAGAAATGAGTGTGGCCCAGAATAGAGAGAGCACTCTTGTAGAAATGGGTTCAAATGGTAGTGTCTCCCTTGGCAGTCTTCATAGCACCTTTTCCTAATATAAGAGCCAGTCCTCAAGAAGGAGGCATCCAGGTCAGTTCCAGACGGATTCTTCGTAGTCCTGTTCCAAAGTACGTGGTACTTTAACAATAAGGTCTTAACTTCAAATTTAGGGAGTCAACCAATGGCAATGAGTAATAGCCTATATTATTTTGGGAACCTCTAGGAGTCCACTGACCAAGAACTCAAAGTGAGGTTTCCCACACTTGGCCCTGGATGTACCCATGTACTCTCAATATCATAGGTGCTGAAACAAAAGTAGTATAATGACACCACCAATTGACATGCCAAAATGAAAAAAAAATCAGCAAGTTTCTTCTCATAGATGAAGAGTTGCAGGTTGTCAACGCCTACGGAGAGAGAGATAGTCTGTCTCTTCCAAGGGCTAGCTCCCACATTGGTTGTTTGATCCCAAGAGGTCAGCTCTGGACACATGCATATAAGCAAAGTTAAACAGACTTGATTATGTATGTGTGTCTCTGTGTGTGAGTGTGTGTGTGTGAGTGGGTGTATATATATATTGTGCATATATGAATAATGACTAAAGAAGAAGTCATAAATTTAGAAGAAGTTGGAGGGGAGAAAGAGGGACAAGAATAATGTCTATTGAGTGTTCATGAGGTTGTGAGGCCATGGATTTGAATAAGAGTCTACAAGTACTGCTTTTATAAACAAACTTAGCTGCATTCTAAATATGTATTCTTATATCCAAAGCGAAGTATAGATCTCACTCCTAAACAATGAAATATTCTCTTTGCAAATCAGAAACCATTACAGAAAACTGAAACCAAAATGCAAAGTTGTGGAGACCAGTCGTAACTGATCCATCTCCAACACAACTCGTATTTCCAATGATTCAGGGAACATCACCAAAGTTGGAAAGAAAAATTGTAAAAACAAACAAACAAACAAAAACCAACCAGAAGAGCAAGAGCAAGAAGCTATCTGGTGTGAGATTATGTCTCTTAGAATTGTTCAGGAAGCTCCACCCATAAGTCTCAATACATGGCTAACCAAGATCTGAAAAACAATGATACCAACAGACATGTTATGCTAACATGGAAGGTGGAAAATCTCATGAATACTCAATACTAAACAAAGAATTACAGGGAGCTAAGAAGCTAAGAAAGAATTACAGGCAGCTAAGAAGATAAGAAATTTGACAGTGGAAGGAAATAGCCCTTCCCCAGGGAAGAAGCCCCTAATTAGTTAGCCAATGTCAAAGACCTGAAATCATATCCATACAAGAAACATTTTACAGACTAAGAAGATCGTATTTATATATATTTAGGGGGAAAATGTGTGTGTGTGCGTGCATGCGTGCGTGCGTGCGTGCGTGCGTGCGTGTGTGTGTGTGTATGTGTGTGTGTGTGCAAGTGGAGGCTGCATTTTATATCCTGGCTGCCCAGATCAAAATAATCATGTATAAACTATATTAATTATAATACTGCTTGGCCAATAGCTTAGGCATATTACTGGCTAACTCTTATTTCTTAAATTAACCTATTTCTATTATTTTATGTTTTACCACTAGATCCGTGGTTTGCCACCTCTTGCTTCTTAGGTAGCTACATGACATCTGCCTCCCTTGGTAACTACTTTGTAGTCTCTTTGACTCCACCTACTCTCTCTCTATATCTCTTTTAGCCTGGCTATATTCTGCCCTGCCATAGGCAGAAGCAGCTTCTTTATTAACCTATGGTAATAAAACATATTCACAACATACAGAGGGGAATCCCACATCATCTCCTGTTTTCTGTCTAAATGAAAAGGAAGGTTTAACTTGAACATAGTAGCATTGCATATGACAAAAATAGGTATCAAGCAAGAATTACAGTTATGTCCTGTAAATGAGTAATGCTTCCCTGCAGACGAAAACGGATATGATGGGTGCTGGAGGAAACGTTATGTATTAACAAGAAGAATTTCTAACTGTAGAAAGTTTGACCAAACTTCAAGCCTTACAAGAAGATGAGTCATACAAACTTTTATAGCCTTGTTTCTTTGGAAATACAAAAGGGTATAATTGTGTACAGTTGGCAAAGACTATTATCCTGAATGTAGAATTTGAGAAAATGAAAAATGCAGTCTTGAGTTTTAAAAATTTTTATCCAGAAGTACAATGTTTATCTCCTCTAGAAAGTGATTTAATGTAAAAGTACTTGAGCTCAAAGGAAAGGAAGTTTGGACACTAAACGTTTCAGTCTGTCTCTTTGGGCCTGGTGCTGGGAGAGTAAGGACACGTTAAGGTTTGGGATGAGCCTACTTCATTTCCATCTATCACTGTCTTTTTTATATATCTTTTCCTCTTTCGAGTAACAACAATTTTTTTAAAGATTTGAATTTTAAGCATACAAACTTTACTGTAGAATTACTACACTATTGTGTGTTATCCAGGTCATTCTTTTTTACAGAGGACTAGCAAGAGGAGAAAGTGCTACGAAGTGAAGAAAGTTTCTTAATAACCATTGCTCTTGGGTTTAATCTCCTCTGCAATAGCATGATACAAAGCACAGGACCAGATTTAATACTATTTTGGCTTCCTATATCACTGCCCTATGGTTGCAGGCATACTAGTTTGTTGCCTCATAATTCATTCTACATAATACCCCTGCACTGTATAGCTGGCAGTATTGTTTCTTAGGAAAAATTCCTTAGGGGCTGGAGAGATGGCTCAGTGGTTAAGAGCATTGCCTGCTCTTCCAAAGGTCCTGAGTTCAATTCCCGGCAACCACATGGTGGCTCACAACCATCTGTAATGAGGTCTGGTGCCCTCTTCTGGCCTGCAGACATACACACAGACAGAGTATTGTATACATAATAAATAAATAAATATTTTTAAAAAAACAGTGGCTAAGAAAAATTCCTTAGATGGCTACACTGCTATCAGTTAAGAAACATTGTCCCTACCAATATTTAAATAGCATATCTGGGCATGACAGGAAAATATGTACTAGAACCTTTCCCTCAAAGGAAACGAAACTGAGAATCTGAAGGGGTCAAGCGATCTGCCAATATTCTCCAAGGAAGAGTGTCAAACAAAGGTCCCCAAGCACAGGACTTCATCACCTGCTGTCGCAGGTGCTGGTGGTATGTGATCAGGACCACAGTCATGCATGTGCAAGTCCCTGAAACCACATAAATTTCACCTGACTCCTAAGGATACATCACTGACTCAGTGGCATCATCAACTGTTTCTAAGCCCTGTGAGATGAAGTTTTCTTAGGAGAACATTTGGGACTTACAACCGTTCTTCCTACTCTCCAAACATCAACATTACTATTAGTTTTCCTACTTTTAATTTGTGTTCTTTTGTCATAATTTCCCACTTGTAAAGACAGGCGAAGGCAGAAAAGAGAAATATAGGGACAGGAAGCCCAGCTGAGAAATGATGCTACTCATGCCCCGTCTTCTGCTTCTGCCTTTGGAAATGTCAGAAACTTGAAGCTCCCAGTACAAAATCATCAACATTAAGACTGCTTTACTCAGGGAAAAAAACCATTTTAAACTTGGAATTTTTCTCTTTATCTTCCTGCCTTGAACTCCTTTTGTGTCTAAAACCATACAGAGACAGTGTATGCTGATTTTTAAAGATGGAAGAAGCTATCTGTTTGAGTAAACTTGAATAAGTCTTTATAGTAGTAATAACCACTTTTATTGAGGCAAATATCAACTGATGGAAATAGCAGAGATTGAGAAAAACTGTCAGAGAAAAAAACGGTACTGGAATGGTGCAAGGAGTGCCACACAGGTAGAGGGGTGGAAAGGGAAGGCTTCTAGCTTTCTGGGTAGAAACGTCTGTCTGGCCACACCCATCTGCTTGGGAATGGTCACAAAGGAAAATTTTCCTAACACATTGGAGTCCAAGGAACAAGTTTTCAGGACTAAGGAATTGTTTTTCCAGGAGTTAAGTAAGAGCTGAAAAAAAAAAAGGTAATGAAACTTACGTTCTCATTTATAAGTGATAATTTAAAAAAAAAGTTTAGAAGCTGAGACAAAAGGATTTTCATAGTGAGTTCCAAGCTAGCTGAGTTAGAGTGAGATCCAATCTAAGAAACGAGCAAATAAACAGAAGTTGGCTTGAATGAACAATAGTGATTTTAAAGATTGGGAATAGGGGGCCCAGACACAAGAATAAAAAGAGGGTGGATTTAATTAGTGCATGTTGTTTACATGTCTGAGAAGTTGCCATGAACCTGTAATAGGCATAGTTAACATGTATTAATCAAAATAAATACTTCAAAAATAAATTATAACGTGGGAAGGTTTGTATGTTCAATTAAACCCAATAATGGCCTGAGTTCCTATTTTAATTTGGGTTTCTATGACCTATTGATAAAACAGCTTGGAAAGAAAAGAATTTACTTGGCTTGCATGTCCTGAGTCACTGTTTACTCAGGGAAGTTAGAGTAGGTATCTAGAGGGAAGTGCTGATTCAGGAGCCTGATGGGGGCTGCTTCGAGCTTACTTTTCATGGCATGCTCAGCCTGCTCTTTTATAGTGCCCAGACCCACCAGCTCGGGGTAGCACCTCCCACATCAATCATTAATCAAGAAAATATACCACAGTCTTTTCCACGGGCCATTTGGTAGAGCCGTCTTTTCGATTTAGATTCTCATTTCCAAAATGACTATAGCTTCTGTTAAGCTAAAACTAGCCAACATAGTTCCTATGCTTCAGTCATAAAGCTGTATATTAACACAAAATTGGTATCATGAAATTTTAAATTACTCAATGAGAAAGTCAAAATCGTTATGGAATTCATTACTTACTTTATTCAAAAGCACAGTTTTTGAGAAATTAGTAATTTTGAAAATCCTTGTGAATGAGACAGAGTCTTTAGGATTCTCAAATTCTGATTGAACAATTAATTAAAAATGTCACAGCCTTCCATTGGTACAGTGTGCCATCAGGCTAAAATAGAATGATAGATTCTACCTATATGGTTAGCAAAGACTTCAGAAAGAAACTAGACGAAACAGAAAGGGGTCTTACTTGATTTGCTCAATGGATATTTGACTCTGATAAGGAAAACAATTGTAGCAAAATCATTTTTTTCTTTTAGCAAATAGACTAAAGATAGCTATTCGACAAAAAAAGAATTTATTGCATTCTATGATTTTTAAACAATAAAAAGCATTAGCCATTAAAATAATAGAAGACAAGAAAGCACTGCAGGTAAACTTAAAAGTGTGAACAAAAGCCTTAGAGAAAGAGAAGCAGTCTCAACAGAGTATTACCAAAAACAGTGGACAAGGGCAATGGCAGGAAATGGTTCAGCTGAAGAAGCTGGTATAGGGAGCATCATGCAGAGGCCATTGCACAGTCAAAGTAAGAAGCTGAGGTTTGATTTGAAAGACATGGGATGCCCAGACAGGGTTTTATACAAGGATAACACAGTCATATGAAGTCATGACTTGTGCCAGGGAACAATACACCAAAGTTACTCAGACATGGCCTAGAAGTCAAAAAGAGATGAAACTATTACAGGATAACAATTTAAGACCCACAAACCTTGTGCTGGTGTATTTTCAACACACTGTGAGAATAAAAAAAATCCAGAAAAATTCTCCAAAAGTAAATTTGGCTTGATGGTAAGAGTTAAATTTTAGGCTGTTCTTTGCTACAGACTCACAGAGAAAGTCAAGGTTCTAGACAGATTTGTAAATATGGTCTTAAAAACACCAAATGGCAAATTGCTAACAGCATTATTGTGGGGCCCTGGGGTCCTAAGCAGTTGAGGAGGCAGAGATTCATGCCACTTTGCTGGTCATTTTTTTTTTTTTGAGAAATCTCAATAGAAACTTAAGTCCTTTGGTCATGAACAAACAGATTAAACTAACTGGCATACAAGAGAATCTAAGCATGGAAATTTTTCTCTTTTTCTGTGTATTAGTTACCTTTCTGTTGCTATGACAAAGCATCATGGCCAATGAAGAACAAGTTTACTTTGGCTTACCGTTCCTGAGGAAGGAGAACGTCCATTGTGGCAGGGAGGTAATACAATAAGTAGCAGTCTCACAGTGGCTGAAGCAGGAAGCTGAGAGCTCACCTCTTCAAACACAAGAGCAAAGGTTGCATCCTGCAGTGCTGCAGGGTTGACCTCCCTGAGGCATCCAGAAAAGGAAGACAGGACAGCCACACAGTCACACAGAAAAGCTGTAGAGCTGTCATCAGTTAGACTGGACTTTCCAGTAGAGAAGCTGTAGCCCCTGGAAGATCAGCGTGTATTTTACATAGAGCTGAACATGGAGGCAGAGTTGTTGAGTAGAGTAGAACAAGAAAGCCGAGTTCTTGCATCCAGATAAGCAAGGAGCCAGGGTTACGGCATACAGTCAGATCAAGGAGTCCAGTTTAGCTCATTTCAGCTGAAACAGCACTGTAGGGGAGCAGTCTTCAGACTGTAAATATCTAGAGGCAGAAAAACAATGATGAACATTGTAGTCACACGCTAACAAGATGTGTACGTGGATAAGAAGGGAAGGCTTTGCCATTTCCCATGGGTTAAAGCATTGGGGGTGGGGGTTCCTTGACATACCTTTGTTCATGTAATGAGCACACATCACTCCGTGCTTTCTCTCCTCCCCATACACAGAGAAGGAACTAGAAGTGGAGTCGGTATATAAAATTATCAAAGCCTATCCTCAGTGATGTATTTCCTCCAGAAGTGTCAAACCTTCTTGACCTTCCCTAACAATGTCCACTGGGTACCAAGTGTTCAAATACTTGAACCTATGGGAGATATTTCTCATTCATATCACCATTTTTTACTACTTCCTGTTTCTAACCATAGATCTTGATAGTTAGATCTGGGTTGGTAATACAAGTATACACATGGGTTGTTCCTGGCAATCTGAGAATATTGCAGTTTTAAAAAGTGGGTGTCTGTTGGCTTTTCTGTGGCACCCTACGTACAGTCTTGTTACTTCAGATCTCTGGGAGACTATTATCTAGGAGAGAGTTCCACTATAAAAAACTCAAGTATCAGTGGTGTACTTGGAAGGATGCAGGGGGAAATGCAGCGCAATAAAGGGAAACGGGAGGGAAGAGATGTAGGTGATGTTTCACACATAGTTCACACATACGGACAAGTGAGGAAGTATTTATTGGAGGGTTTTAATTCACTTGAACTTATTATTTATATTTATTTATTGTGTATGTGTGTGTGTGCGTTTGAACATGCCATGCATCTGGAACTTGGAGGACAGCTTGCAGTAGTTGGTTATCTCTTTCTACCGTGTGGATTCTGAAAATGGGACCCAGGTCCACAGAGCTATCTCGCTGGCCCTTTAATTTGTTTTTAGACTCTACATGAAGATGACTATAAAGTCAACTAAAGACCAACCACATTGGAATAAAAAAAAAATCTACAAATCCTGCCTAAAGCAACACCATGAGTGAACTAGTATTAAACTTGGAGTACTTTTTCAAAACTCAGTTGACCAATAATAATTATCATAGTACCCATGAAAGAGGTTATAGAAAGCACCACAAAATATCCCAGTAATATCTCACATGTAGACCCATGGTCCATGTACTTTCCTGTTAGAAACAAGTACTTGTCAATTACCTAAAAAAACAGGGCTTGGTAACTTCTAAAATAAATATTAAAGTAAACCAAATTAATAACATAAATATGTTTAATAAATGATGAGGATGATGATAATATATACATACATGAAAATATGAGTCATAGATTTAAAAACACATTTAAAATATGGTATGCAAGACCACGATGTCCAAGAGCTTTAGAGAGTCTGAGCTAGTGAATTCAATGCTGGAGTCGCTAAGACAAAAAGCTTTCTACCGGACTTGGACAATACCCAACCCTACTTTAGGAAGTCGAAATTTTCCAATTTGGCTGCCTCATCTAACTGCATCAGTTCTAGGACTTCAGCTATCATTCAACTATTTGGAACTAACTTGGCAATTTCTTAAGCATAACACAATGTTGTAATCAGAAGTATTCAAATTTGGTATTTCAAAAGTCATTGTCTCCTCATAGAATAAATGGAATTTGATAGTGTCTTGAATATCATGACAGATGGGCTCATCACTTCATAGCAGATGGTGAGATGATTAGGCTAAACTCTGAAAATTTAAATACCAGAATATGAACATCTAACCAACAGCTAACGACATTGAAAATACCCTTTTAGAAAGCTTGAATTTTGAGGATATAATTGTATAAAATTAAAATATTCTTCAACTCTGGGAAAACTTAAATTTTCCTTGAGGAGTATAGCCTTTCCTGCATGATTGGTAGAGACTTAGTTGGCCTGGGTATCACCTAGATTTGCTACCTACAAATACATAACACAGATTCTTTGGTCCATGGTATCTTCTTCACACGTTTTAAGGTATAGTTTAAAACTATACCTCTGGAAGGTACTATACATGCTACTGGAGAAGAAAAGTAACTGCCAATCTCATCCAAGTTAGAATGCTTAGAGCACATAAAACAACTTACTTTCCATTTATTACAACCCCCTTTCTTAATGACTAATAATGGAATGACTCAACACTTTTAGCTGAATAGAAATTTCAGCTGAATAAAACTTTTACAAATGTTTACTTACTTTTCTAGACAAAAATTTTTAAAAGTGTATTCCAAGACACAAAAGATAACAATGATTGAAAAAAAATATTTATAAACACATTAACATGCAAGCATAAATAAATGTGCATATAAAAATAATCTTATCGTTTCGATTGTATTTACATTCCTGTAATAATTATTTCATTTGCTTCTCATTTTTATTAAATAAAGCAGAAATATATCCACAAGTAGTACACCTACCATGGAACTCAGTTTGGTTTCTAAAAGAGCTAAAATTAGAGCAGCCATATAATCTGGCTATACCACCCCTAGGCATATACCCAAAGATTTCCTACCCTGCCACAGACACACTGGCACCTCCATATTGTTACTGCTGTATTCACATTACCAAGGAAATGGAACCAGTCTAGAGGCCCATCAGCGACCAATGGAGAAGACAGCACGGAGTGATGGTAGCACTTTGTAAAGGTTGAGGTAGAATTTGGTAAGAGCCACTATTGCATGAACTAGCACGTCTTGCTTTGTAGATCACTGTTGTCTTTTCAGTATGCATGGAACAAGACATGATTACTTTTCTCTGCTATCATGGCATGTTTCCTGGTCACCTGAAAGACTCAATACTTCCCTTTGTTTAGACTGTATTACACTCCCAAATTAGGATAATTATCTTAAATATTTCCTCTATATACATTCATATAACCACACCAAACAGTGTTAGGACTTTTACTTAACTCTCAAACATACATCAGAAAACTGAAGAACAGAAAAATCTATTGTCTTTGCCAAGATAATTTCCCTATTTCTATGATCTTTTCATTCTGACTTTCCACAGTTTCTTTTTTATAATTTTTCATCTGTTATTAAATGACTTGTGAAAAATTGCTTTAATTTCACTTCATCTGAGAATTTCCTACTCCCACTGCTGTTGGTTGGGTATTTGTTTGTTTGCTTTTTGCTTTTGACTTTTTTTTTTTTTTTTGCTTCTTTACTCTGGCTCTTCGGGAGCCCTGCCACCCAGCTCCCAAGTAAATCACACACAGAGGCTTATTATTACTTATAAATATCTGACTTTAGCTTGACTTGTGTCTAGCCAGCTTCTCTTATCTTAAATTATCCCATCCAACTCTTGCCTCTGGGCTTTTATCTTTCTCTATTTCTGTATAGATTTCTTGACTTCATACCTGTTTCTGCTGTGTAGCTGAGTGGCTCTCCCCTGGAGTCTTCCTCTTCTCTTTCCCTTGATCTTCAATCCTCTCTTGTTTTTTTCCTATTTATTTTCTCTGCCTGCCAGTCCTGCCTATCTCTCTCCTGCCTTGCTATTGGCCATTCAGTTCTTTATTAGACCAGTCAGGTGTTTTAGGCAAGCAAAGTAACACAGCTTCTCAGAGTTAAACAAATGCAGCATAAAAGAATGTAACACATCTTTGCATCCCTAAACAAATGTTCCACAGCATGAAAAAACGCAACACATCTTAAAAATAATATTCCACAACACCCCAGCAATTTCTGAAGGTTCTTTTTGACAGGTATAGAAGTATAGCATTCTAGGTTAGGAGCTTTTTGTTTGTTTTGTTTTCAAAACAGGGTTTCTCCTTTTAGTCCTTGGTGTCCTGGAACTCATTTTGTAGACCCAGGATGATCTTGAACTCAGAGGTACACCTGCCTCTGCCTCCTGAGTACTGGGATTAAAGGCATGTGCCACCACTGTCAGCTAGGTTAGGAGACTTTTAAGCACTGGGGAAATGTTGTGTTTTTGTTTGTTTTTTTTTTTTACTTCTTACGCCTATCATTTCTGATAAGAAATCTGGTGTCACTGGGTGACTTTTCCACATAACTAAAGCGCCATGTCATTTCTTCCTCTCTGCTCTCACTAACTTATCACCTTGTTAGCATTGAGAGTTTGACTGTGATTGTACCCTGGCTTATATTTTCTGGAGTTTGCACTCTGTAGGGCTCGCTCAACTTAAATCTTTAAATTGCACCTTTATTCAATTTGCATATGGGGTTGCAAGAAACTGTTATTTCTTGAAATAATTTTTTCAGCCTCACTTTTTTCTCTTCTTTGTGATTCTGTTGGTGGAATTTATATTTTCTGAGTCTATTATCTCTTTGTCAGTGATGTAATTTCTATTATTTTATACCCAAATTCACTGATATTTTCATTTGTATACTATTTTCTACTATCCAGTTTACATATTGAATTTTTTTGGTTTATTTTAGATGTCTATTCTACTTTTTATCTTCTAATTATTCTTTATATTTTCTGTTTCATTTCTGAAACTTGTTACAGTGCTCTAGATTTGCCAATAACTAATTGACCAATAAGAATGATGTTCATTTAATACAATTTATACACATGTTTTGACATTTTGTATACACTCTGAAGTGTTTATCACATTCAAGCTAACCAACAAATTCACTAGTTACCTTTCTGTGTGAGGACGTCTACAACCTACTCTTATTACAAACTTCAAATTTTATTTGTTTCAAATGTTTACCTTTTGCTCTTTGGAGAATTTATGAGATACTGTTTTAAAATCTTTATCTGATAATAAGCTTACTAAATAATACTTTACTATCTATAGATATAAATAGTTATTAATAAAAATTACTAAATTTAGCTTTTGTATATATTTAGAAATACATTATACCTACGTGTATATAAAAACAATTTAAAAAGAGGGTATGAATTTAAAAGGTGCCGAAAGGAAGGGTATATAGAAGATTTTGAATGAAGGAAAAGGAAGAGAAGGGAGAAATCATATAGTCATATTATAATCTCAGAAAATGAAAGATTTTTTAAATAAAGAAGTGGTATATTACTTGTATTTTGAAAAATAAATCTTGCCTAAAGATCAGAGGCAAAGCTAAAGCTGATAGAAGTCAAGCAATGGTGACTCACACCTTTAATCCTAGGATTTGGGAGACACAGTAAGATGGATCTCTGTGAGTTCAAGGCCAGCCTGATCTACAAAAGATCAATGAGAAGCAAACTCCAGGTGGTGGTGGCTCACATTTTTAATCCCAGTCCTAGGAGTCACATGACTTTAATCCCAGTAGTAGGGGGAATATATAATGGGAGGAGAGAGATTTAGTCTGCTTTGTTTGTGGTCACCCAGCCTTGGTAGAGGTAAGACTTCTCTAATGGCTTGGTTGCTTTGCTTTTTTGGTTTTCGGGTTGAATTCCAATTTCTGTCTCTGGATTTTTATTATTCATGCTACAAAATATTAAGTTTAATTTTTGAGAATGAGGGAAGAAACTACATGCCCTTTTATTACTAAGTATTTAAAGTTATACAGCATCATTTCTAATGAATCCTATTTGTTGATATATTTATAAACCCATACCGATTCAACATTAGGAGTCAAGGATCCCATGTTTAATCTGGAAGTATAACATAAAGTGTATATACACAACTTTAATGACTGTATGTTATACTGAGTCTTCACAGAAACCTAAATTTTGTTAAATAAATTTTTCTTACATAGAAAGTAGTATACAGATGTTAAACAATTAGCTTGTTAGTTCTCAGTGGGTAGCAAAATCGAGATTTGAAGCCTTGCTTGTGCCTAAAGCCCCTGATATTACTTATTAGTACCACGCTGCCATTTTAACTGTTTTGTAAATTAAAAGAGTTTTCCCTTTCATCCACACATTCAGAGAAACGCTTTGAAAAACAAACAAACAAACACAGTATAAGTTCCACTTCATGGCCAATTTTGTAGAGGTAGGACTGAGGCACATGCTTAGTTTTAGACAAGATACATTTTATGGCATCACCCTGATTTCATCCCAAATGAAAAATTCTAGTGGAAGAAACAGTGAGCTTCAGCTTAATCTGTGCAATTTGAAAACATGAGACGCGTGAAAGCTCAGCAACCCTCAGCGGATTCTGGGCATGGCAGCAGCATGCTAGCAATGCTAGGAAGAATGAGTATCAATATTATTTGTTTACATCACTCTGCACCCTTGAACAAAATCTTTTATTTTGTTGCCTTGTTTAACTCTGAATGTTGTCCACCCAAGTCAAATAAGCTATCAGTAAATACTTCTGTGTTGAATGAATAATTACACTAATAAATCAATACATTTCCTTTTAGGCACTTTGCCTAATGGAGGATGGTATGTGGGATAAATCAGGGTGTGTTTTCACCAACTAGCTATTTTCCCTGACAAATGAAGATACAATAAACCGAGAAAAAAATTTAAAAGAGGTGATCTCAATTAAAACCCTACTATGGTTAATTATTAGCTTGATTTTTTCATGAATTTACTCTGGAGGAATAATCTTCATACCTACATACATTGCAATGTGAAAGAATAAATTTTTGAATGAAAAATGAATTTGAAATTATATAGATAAATGTTTGGAAATCAGTACACTGCTATAAGAAATAATCTATAACTGTGGAGCCAGAGGACTCGAAAACTTCTTCCAGGCCTACCCAGAGCTCAAATGAAACAATTTTGGCAGAATTTGTCTTAATCAATGATTAGAACATTGCACATACTTAATAAATTTCATTAATATTTTAATTAAAGATCTTTTATTCATTACTTTAGAAAGAAATTGGTCTGTATTCCCTTGATAGTTTAAAAAGGTATGATATGCATATTTGTATTCAATCCACAGCTACCCTGCACGTAGCAGCTGGTACTGCTCATCAGTATAGTACTCATTTTTTTTCTCTTGAGACAGCTTTTTGAACATGGAACAGCTAGCAAATCCTGCCAGGACAACTGTGGCTCACTTTCCTGACACCTAGGCAAGCTTGTCTCCCTGGGATTTTATCCCTCTAATGCTTTACAGCTGGAAAAGAACTAGAAGCCACCTTTCAGGAAAGAACAAAGCAGAGGGAGGCTGGAAGGGAATTCGGCAGAGCCCTCCAGAAAGCAGCCAGGATCTTCTGCTTTAATTGTAACCTTTGGTTCCAGTATTGTATCATTCACACGAATAACACACACTGTGATTCCTTCTAGATAATCGTGCGGGCTCCATTCCCAGCCCTTTCAGAGTCAATACACAATAGTCATCACACTTATCTGTTCCAACACCTTGCATGTGCCCAGCGGCTTCTCTGGAACGACTAATTTCATTTTATTCATTTCAATTTGAATAACTTTCATTTTAGAAGAAAGAAGAAGAATATTTAATGTGTTGGAATTCTAAGACTTTATGCAGTTGTAGGCAAAGAGGGCGGACTGATGGAGACAAAAGAACTTTATTTAGATCATTTATTACTAAGTTATTAATTTGTTAATATTTAGAAAGGATTAGAACTTTAACATCTAACTAGCCCAGAACCTATCCAGACTTACACACTTTATACTTGTTGGTCAAGCTATTTTTTTTTTTTTTTTTTGGTTTTTCGACACAGGGTTTCTCTGTGGCTTTGGAACCTGTCCTGGCACTAGCTCTGTAAGACCAGGCTGGTCTCGAACTCACAGAGATCCACCTGCCTCTGCCCCGAGTGCTGGGATTAAAGGCATGCGCCACCATCGCCCGGCGGTCAAGCTATTTTTTATCATTATGAAAAATAAAGATAGTAACAATATGATATCGATGCCCAGTTGATTGCAGACATTAGTTGGAGAAATTGGCATAAGTGTTACCTATGCCAGTTCTCAGAGCATAAGTAACCAACATTTGCTCATCGTTGGCTTGTTAAGCACTGGTCTGGCACGGAACTGGATTTTTGCATTCATAGAAAACAAAGACTCTATCTCTGAATTTCCATGTAATGACTAACTACAGACCAGAGTAGATATAAATGGTAATACATAGAGATATGGATATAATATTGAGATTAGGAGGCAAACTAAAAAAGGAAGAACTCATTTGTTCCCACAGTCTGCCATATAACGTAGAGTGCTGAGTGAATTCCAAACAATATCAGAAGTGTGGGAGGTTACACAGGTAATTAAAAGACTATTATTCAAGTATAAAGAGAAAATCTTGGAAGGGCTCATAGTAGGAATCTAGTGAACTAGAAAAGAAATTTGGTTGTCATGTAAACTTATTGAAAGACGTAAAAGATAGAAGAAAACAAAATAAGAATTTAGGCTCGAGTAGAGTGATCAAAATATAACAGAGAAATATAAAAATAAACTAGCTGAAAAACCAGTATAGTGATCCAAATTGAGGAGACGGGTTTTGAGCAGAGGCTGCAAGAACAGAAGAGAAAGTTGAAGGGCGGCTTTTGAAATGCTCCCTCCAACAACAGAGCTGTTGACGAATCTTTACAGATCTTTACAGATCGTAAAGAAAGGAAGGGGAAGTGCCTCCTCTGGGGCTGACCAGTGATAATTAGAGTAGCTGTGGTAAGTAAGTGGGCTGTGAGACTTGGAAAGATCTCCAAACAGCTAAACCCTCCCTTGATTTTAACACTACTCTTTAGCTAGAGCTTTTGGACAAAATCTGGTATTCAATGTGCTATTGAAACCAGTCACGAGGCACTTGCTCTAACAGAAAACAGAAGAATTGGCTATGGCGTTAAGAAATAAGTAACCATCTACTTCATTCATTTTCCGACTCATGCATCTCCTAATAGACTGCCTGACTATCCCACCTCAAGCCAAGCCCTGTTCTGCTTTCTAAATATTCTCTAATGATAAGCAGTTTTCCGGGCCCTCTGAGTCACACGTGCACCAGCAACTGTGCAAAGAGCAAAACGATCTTACATTTTTTTTTTTTATTACATTGATTGGTTCTGTTTCTTTGTGGAGATAGGAGTAAATTACTCCTTTAAATTTAGCTTTGAGACACTGTAATTTCAGCTCTAGGCGCTGAAATTGAACTGCTTTCAAGGATAGCTAAGTGATGGCAGTGTCCTGCCACTAAGATACAACGAGAAGCTAAACTACAATGCACCATTGCGTTGCCCTTTGGGAGCTGTATATCCATGCTGAGAAGGGCAGACATGCTTTGAGAACACTGTACTTTAATACACTCCATTGTGCTCCAAGAAACAGAGATGATAATGCATGTTCTGTGTAACTGATGGTGCTGACACAAGAGAGCAAGAGATAATGTCTGGGAATGTACCCTAGGAAACATAAGAGAAGAAGAATACATTGTCTTCATCGTTACAAGTGAGTTGTCTCTTTTAAGCTGCCGGCGGTGTCCATAATTTCACTGAATTTGGCAAAATGTCAAGCATTAATTCAAGGAATAAGTTGATATTTTCCTTTTGTTGCCACCTAGTTAAGTGAACCAAACTTTAATGTTTAGCTTCATTCTTATCAGGCTTAAAATACAGACAGTGATAATGACTCAGAATAATGCTGGAGACCTAAAGCCTCCAAACCACTTCCCCAATCTATCTCCAGAATATTTGACTATAGTACATATTTCTTCACAGAGATTCATCATCTCCTAACCTTCTCTCAACTGGAACTCTAACCATCATTTTTTCTCATCTTCCAGAAGACTTTTCTCAGATTATTATGATATTCTAGGTAATTTTTTTAACTTCCCATGTAGTCTAGGCCATTTGCAACATTGCCACATTCAATTGTAGCTCCAGCAACAAATATAATAGCCACACAAGTCAAGTATGTTAGTGTTTGCTGCAGTAAATTCACACACACACACACACACATACACCTGTGTAACACTTTATGTGCTATAATTTATAGATTATCAGTGTTTATTTCACTTTCTAATTATTATTGGGAGAAAATTTGCAGCAAAATAAAACTAAATAAGAACAATAGTTCAATAAAGAAGAAAGCTTACAAGCCCTTTGACACGGTGTTCCTCAGCCAGGACCAGTTTGGCTCTCTATGGGATGTTCGTTTGTCATAACTCCACTAGGTCATACCTGGCACCCAACGGACACAGAGCAGAGCTACTGCTTCTTAATGAATGTGACAGCTTCTCTCTCCAGAACGACTTGGCCCAAACATCAGCAGTGCTAGTGATATAAAACCTCACTATAACTCCTGTTTCTGCCACAATTGGAGGATTGCTCTCCTTCAAAATCTGATAAGATTTGTTGTTTCATCAGGATGCCTGAAGGCTGTCAACCTTGAGTTTCACAGAAGAAACTGGGTGGCAACTCCAATAGTTACTCTTACAAAAGGACCTGTGGCTCCCTGTCTTTCCATTGACAAGAGAATGACACTGAAAGATCTTGCTATGGTCAGACTTACACTTCCCAGCTTTATAGTGTAACAGAGGTACATTTTAAATCTAAGCTTTTCTCAAGGTAGCCTTCTAGCCTATGATAGCAATTCATTATGCTGTACAGATTTACCATTGTAGTTAAGTATAGGTTTCTAACAAATGTCCTGATCATTTTCTGAATTATATTCTATCTGTTGTACTATGCCCCCTTTCAGCTCTAATTTTATTAATTTTGGCTCTCTCTCTTTCTTCTTCTTCTTCTTGTTCTTCTTCTTGTTCTTGTTCTTCTTCTCCTCCTCCTCCTCCTCCTCCTCCTCCTCCTCCTTCTCTCTCTCTCTCTCTCTCTCTCTCTCTCTCTCTCTCTCTCTTTCTCTGTCTCTCTCTTTGTTAATTTGACTAAGGTTTTCTAATCCTGTTTGTATTTTCAGAGAACAAACTTTCCATTTTGTTGAGTCCTAGTTTTTATTTTTCATTTTTATTTTGGTATGTTGTACTTCACTGTCATTTAAGTCCAAAAGTTGTGTTTATTAATTCCTTTATTGATTTATAGAGTGATCCACTCATCATTTACTAGAATTTTTTAAATTTTCACATATTCATATAGTTTTTGTAGTTTATATTGCTGTCGATTTCTAATTTTCTTTCATTTTGGTCAGATAGAATGCAGGATGTTGTTTAAATCTTCCTAAATTTCTTGAAAATTGCTTTGTGCCCTAATATGTGATCAATTTTTATGATAATCAGTGTATTTTTTTTTAGTATTGTGAAAATAAAAGTAGAAACATGGATTTTTTTTTTTTTAGTTTTTTGAGACAGGGTTTCTCTGTGGTTTTGGAGCCTGTCCTGGAACTAGCTCTTGTAGACCAGGCTGGCCTCGAACTCACAGAGATCCACCTGCCTCTGCCTCCCAAGTGCTGGGATTAAAGAAAGGCGTGTGCCATCACCGCCTGGCGAAACATGGAATATTTGATTGGACAAAAGGGACCAGCAACCAGAGAGGAAGGCAGCATGAGACAGTTGAGGCTAGATGAGTTGGTACAAAGTATGATAATACATTGTAAACCTTTTTTCATATAAATGCATGTTGACACATTTGAAGATGTCACAGTGAAACTTAGCTTTTTGGATGCTAATTAAAAATTAATTTAAAAATAATATGGTGCCAGGTATTGGAGGTGCACTCTTTTAATCCCAGAACTCTGGAGGAAGCGACAGGTGAATCTCTGTGAGTTGAAGGCCAGCCTGGTCTATAGAACAAGTTCCAGGATAGCCAGTACTACACAGAGAAAATCATTGTCTTAAAAAACCAAAATGGAAAAGAAAAGAAAAACCAAAAAGGAAGGAAAGAAAGGATGGAGGAAGGGAGGGAGTGAAGGAGGAAGGAAGAAAGAACAGAAGGAAGGAAGGGAAAGAAAAAATTAATATGGCATCTATTCCTAATCAAAAAATTAAGATTTGTAAAGAATCTATCAATTATAGTAGTCACTTGTCCTTTGAATGTTTTTGATATTAAAGGGTTAAATAGTACCAAATTCATACAGACCACCTTAATAAATTCAAAGTGCTCAGAATCAACTAAATCCAGAATGAAACAGGACAAATTTAACAGCCACATTTTCATCAAATGTTTAATAATGTAGAACAATCTTTCTGATCAAAAAAGCAACATATGAAACATATTAGTTCACATAGATACTTTAAGGCACTGTTCCAAGTCTGAATTTACAGAGCTCAATTCAAGACAGGTCTGAGCTGATAATATGGGTCAGTTTCCAGACATGTCTTCGTTCTCAGCTCATTGTTTAGAATCCCTTATTACATCATAGAAGTCAGAGAAAACCAAAGGAAAAGAGCAAAGCGAGGCTCTCTATCCCACCTAAGGCCAAATTTCTCCAATCACCTTTCCATTTGCCAGGTCACTGTGGCTGATCTTTCTGCATGGATGAGAGCTGCTCTTTCTCCTCTACTACCTGTTTTAGACTGACTTTCTAAAATCATTTTTCTCCTAGCCTGAATCTCTTTGTAAATCCCTTCCTGAGCACAGTCCCAGAAAGGAAAGTAAAAGTAAGGAATGCTTAAATATTTTTTTTTTACCATGCTCTTGTTGCTAAGTAACCACTTCCTTTGTCTCTAAGTTTATGTAATATGACATTGTTTGGAATCTATTTTCAGACCTCTCCTTAATACAAAAGAAGCAAAGTAGGGGAGCAGGAAGGAGGGAAAGGAAGTGGAGGTTGTCTAGAAACCTCGGTGTTGAAAAGTGTAACAATTATAATACACAGAGGGAAAACGCCAAAGAACCCACTGCGGTTGTTTCAACCCACTACCCCTACATGGTGCCAAAATATTCAAAATGGAGCAATTCTTACATTGCCACATTTTTATGGGAACAAACATATGGTTATAAGCATATTCTTAAATTCATTATGATCTGTGTGTTTCCTCTCTGCAGGAAAATTTAAATGCACTGTTAACAGCTTTTTTATAGTCACATAATAAGAAAGCAGGAAAAGAAATGCCATGATTGAACTTGTTTACAAGATACCACTGATTTAATTATTCTTTCTTAGATTACTAAGATTTGGGGGACTCCATTATTGCACTTTGACATTTATTCAAGACAATGGTATCTTCTTGCCTTCAACAAGTTCCCGACTCTCTTTTCACTCCACTTTCAAGTTTCCAGTTTTTAGTTGTGTGGGGACAAGGGGTTTGATTTTACCAAGCACTGCAGCAAACAGAGCATGAATAAGCCTGAGCAGACAGAGCCATTGTGTTCCTCTGTTCTGAGGATCCCAAGTGACAACCTGTCACCATTCGGTATGCGTGCAATCCTATGCTTAGATCAGGTTAAGAAGGGAGAAAAAGAGAGTGAAGCTTGCTGGAACATTGGCAGCCCAGAAAAGACAAAATCTGTTCCAGTTCACTTCCCAGAAGTTGCACTGGGCTAGGGATCAGGTATTAGTATTAAACTCTTCTGTTGTTAACCAACAGGGCATTTTTCTATGTAATTGTTTTTCCATGGATATATGTAGACCGAGATAGATGGTAGAGACTTATGAGTTCACTAACCAAAAGATCTCTACATTGTTCTCATCTCCAAAACTGACAGCTGGCAAGGAAATGAACTGTATGGGAATCCAAAGTTTTAGACTTTGGCTATGACTTTACCATGATGAGGTATCATCATCTCGGGTGTCGATTTATCCTCTGTGAATCTCGTTTTTAATATGAAAAGAACATATCTCCAGAACTAAGGATCATAATGTAATAAACAGCCATATACTTAATATTCCATTAAAAGTTCGAAAATTCCAAGCACCTTGAACATGGCCTCTCCCATATTAAATCTCTCTGGGTAGATGTTGACACCTTTAGGTATTTGCCAGTGCTCATCAGTATTCCAGGGACTTCACGAGTCTCACTTCTGTCTATTGCTCAGATAAGAACTCCACAAAGTGGAACGATCTGTTCTCTGTGTCTAAGTTTTCCCAAGTCACAAAAAGGATGCTGCAGGCCAGCTCTCAGAATATGGTCCCCTGACACTTGCCCTAGTTTCAAGAGTAGGCCAGTCAGAAGGACATCTGTCTCTAGAGATGCTTAGCAGCCAACTCAGCAGGCATCTTTGTAAAATAGCTTCTTGGCCCTGCTTCCAAGGGAAGACAAGAGGAGAGGATTTCCCCGGTTTGTGAACATCCAGATTCCTGTATGCCAGACTGCAGATTTTTCCAATGCTACTTCTGTTTTTCAGTTTCTTTTTTATTTTTCCCACATTGGTCTCCATCCTTCCTCTACAATGCAGCATTTGACTCTTGTGTTTATCCCCTTCCTTGCTCCTCACCCCTTCCTCTTCCTCAGCACCCCCTCCATGTTCTATCTGGTCCTAAAGGTGTAGTGCGTGAGTTCTGCAGGGTTTTCTCTGTCTTAAGCCTTGGTTTTTACCCTCTGCCTTTACCTTTCACTTGGAGCTGAGCAGGCCACATTTGAAGTTGGGCTCTTCAGAGACTCCGACGCTTTCAACTCTACTTTCACTGCTCCCTGACTTTCTTTGTTGCAGAAGCTGCTGCCTCTCTATCATCAAACATCCTATAAGATGACTGCTTTCTAATTATCCCTAGTTCACTCCCAGAGCAGCTAACAGTTAATGCATGTGTCACCTGCCATCTTCCAGCCCTCCTGCATCTTCTCATACGAAACTTTGAGAATAAGTTACAGACACGTTTAATTAACCCTAAATGTGTTTGGCCTTATTTATCAACATATTACATATCCTAAGTATAAAGGTTTTACATAATCATTTATAGTGAACCCTAAATGAGATGTAATAGCATTGTGACATGTTCATAACCTGCAATCTATTTTGACAGAGTCCCACTAATATCCAACAAGATTTGTTGTCCAGTTCAGGAAGAAAAAGGGCCATACATTTTATCTGTTGTAGACTTTACAATTCTTCTTTAACCTTGAGTCATTTGTCAGGCCATTTTCATCTTTCTTAATCCTGAGAGTTATAAAGAAATGAGAATACTAATGTGGTAAAATATTTTCCAATTTCACATTCTCTAACGTTTCCTCATGATTAGCTTTGTTATATGTTTATATATATCTCCAAACAGTAATGTTAGCAGGTCATGTTATATGTCAGTAGGTCCTAACACTGATAATATCAACCTTAAGAATCCATGTGGATCAAAATTGTCATTTTGCCTTTGTAACTAAACATTTTCTTGCCCATCAAGAATGGACCTATTTTAATGTATACAAGTGTTTTTTTTACCTCCATCTTCCCTTCCATAAATATTTGCTCCAATTATGATGAAGTCTGCCTTATTTATTTATTCGTGTGTTATATCAATAGAAATCATATTACATTTAATTGGTTAAAACGTTTTATTAAATAGATCTCAATTACCCAAAATCTGGCTGGGAAAAATGGCTTCAACCTCCATAGTGTTTTGATAACTCTTAAATAATCCCTTTCTCACTGCCACAGTGTTGTTCCACTTATAATATTTCTGCCTTGTTTCCGTTTCTTTTAGAAGCTTTGGTTCTTCTACATGAGAATTATGTTTAGCGCTGATGATCTAAATTCAAGTTGTTTTCATCGACACTGATACTCTTTCACTGATCATATATAAGGAGTACAGAGATACTTAAAATACAGCCACTTGACCAAATCAGATTTACTATGCTATTCCACATAAATCTTTTATCCAGAATTTAGCATGATTTGCACATCTCACTTACATAAGTTTATACTCATTCAAATTTAGAATACAAGATACAAGAACAGAATCTTAGATACAAGAGACAATTTTGGTAAATCCATATATGTGTAGGATTCATATGCTTACTAACACATAGGATGTTTCCATACTGTCAGAGTTTGAATGAAAGTGGTCCCATAGGCTCACAGGGACTGGCACTATTGGGAGTTGTGGCCTTGTCGCAGTAGGTGTGGACTTGTTGGAGGAAGTGTATCAATCACTGTGGGTAGGCTTTGAGGTCTCAGAAACTCAAACCAGGCCTAGTGTGCCTCAGTCTCTTCTTATTGCCTTCAGATCTGGCAGAACTCTCAGTTACCTCTCCAGCACCATGCATGGCTGTGTGCCACCATTCTTGCTCCTATGATGACGACAATAGGCTAAACCGCTGATCTATAAGTTAGCTCCAATTAATTGTGTTCTTTTATAAGCATTGCCATGGTCAAGATGACTCTTTATAGCGATAAAAACCCAAAGACACATACCCTCTCTCTACTCAGCCACACTCCCTACCCTTCGAGCATTCTGATGCTTTCCAAACCTTTATTAATTAAATCTAATCTTTCATCCAGTCTTTCCACCTGAGAACCTTGTACCTCTTTTTCAGAGCCACATTTGGTGGTTTAAAGTGACAGCACACATTTCGTTAAATGTGTAAATGCTCTTCTCTCTATTTATACTACGTTTTTAGTTCACTTTCTGAAAATTTCCCGCCGGTTTACAAAGCTATGTCATTTTCTATACTGACTACCTCCTGACATCTTTATAAATATACTGGTTACAGTGTTTGCTGCTGCTGCATCATCTTCTTCGTGGTTTCTAGAGACACAGCTAGCCCTTCTTACAACAAGAAGCACTTGAAATTTTCTCCAAAACCTAATGACGTTGGTTAAATTTCATACCATATTGCATTATTAGAACTCCCAATAAAGCATTAAAGTATAAAAGCAGAAAATCTTGAATTTAACCATTAAATACTATATTAGCTAAGTAGTTCTCTTCTACTTCTAGTTTACTAAAAGTTTTATGATAAATAATTATATGGACTTAAAATAAAGACTGTTTTATTTATTCCCTACTGCCCTAGTTTGAGCTATACTCATCATAACTAACTCTGCAATTTTAATATTTATATTTATTGACTATAAAATGCTACAATTGCTTACTTAAACATTATTTGTGATGGTGCCTCAGAGGGTCAGAGAAGCATATGAGATGACTTGCTTATGACCCTAGACCCCATTTGAGATGGAACAGGAAACAGAATCCAGACTTGTCCCACTGTACCAACCCGCCTGCTTGCTGTAGTGGCTCCCAAGGCTATCTCAGAGCTTTATAATCTCATAACAATCATAGCACTCTAAGTCTCAACCTATTAATAGCGGAGTATCTCAATATTCTCTACTTCCATCTGCCTATCAATCAACAAACTTGAGCTGAAATGTTCTACACTAACTATAGTCTTACCAGAAACACTGCCACGTATCAGATGCTAATCCTGCATCTGTGGTCGTTCAATCTTAGTCCCAAATTTCATACATATGGATGACCACCTTATTTTTTTAGACTTTTTTATATTTCCTTATTGTCCCATTGTCTTCCTTCTGTGAAACTTTTTGTGATTTTATTCCTTAAAAGAGGCCAAGACATGGATTCGGGGCTGTTCTCTTAATGAACTTAAGAAGCAGTTGCTGGCCAAATCTTGGGTCTACTTCAATAAACATCAAGCTCGCTTCAAATTTGATTCAGGTTGTGGTAGTGGTCTTATTCTCAGAGTTGGAAAGAACGGAAGAACATTCTATTTGTTTAGGGATTCTGCCACTGGGAATCCTGCATCTCTGTGAGTTACATGACAGGGAGGCATGTTTATAACATGTTCACATCAAACAAATCTTGACATCAGGAGGCACCCCTCAAAAATCTGCCAAAGCAAAGTAGAGACAAATGGGGAGGGCAAAGGATTCAGTTCCCATGGTACCGGAGCAGCATCTCTACACTCTCTCAGCTTCCTTAGAGTGTGTGTTCCAGTAGCTCTCAAGTATTTGTTATTCTTTATGCCCATCCCTTCATTTTACCTTTTATATATGTGACCTTGGTATTCTTTCTACTAAGGGTGTCAGGAGCTTTTCTCCCTTCTCAACCCATCTATCGCTAACACACCTCAACAATTACCCTTCACCTAACATTCAGCAAATTTACAAATATTAATAAGCACTACGTATGTGTCAGGTACCATGCTAGTCGCTAAAGATAGAGTGATTAATAAATCAAAGCTCCTGGGGTTTTTTCTATTGATTTTTATTGAGTTCTACATTTTTTCCTGCTCCCCTCCCTGCCTCTCCCCTCCCCTTCAACCCTCTTCCAAGGTTTTTATGCTCCCAATGTACTCAGGAGATCCTGTCCTGTTTTAATAGAGCTCAAAATATATTTAAGGACTGGCAAACTGGGCTCAATGCAGCACAAAGGAATACCATTCATTCTATGAGAGCTTTTAAAACCTTCCTAGTGAAGACTGGCTGCATAAACCAAAATCTGGAGAATCTAGGTCTTAAGAATCCCCAGGCCAAAGAAGAGAAATATGAGAGCCACTTAGTAAAGTTAGACTCCCGCTTCAAGTTAGGTCTTGGATATAAAAGCTTCTAGAAGATTCCAGGCTCCTGCTTGTGCAGACAATCCAGTCTCTGAATTGTCCTCCGCTCCTATGAAGATCCCATTGTGGCATTTATCATTCTCTAAACATCTGTGGGTTTTGTTTCCTCAAGGAGCTCTAAGATCTTTCAGAGCAAAATCTGAGCTTTATTTAACATTGGACTTCTAGTCCACAGAAAATGAGCCTTGGCTTGCTAGAATGCCTTAATCCTTATTGAGGAAATTGAATGATTCAACAAGTGAATGAATGCTTGTGAGACTCCCTACAAAAGATGCTCCAGCTGCATGGGCAGCCATGCTGCTTTGGAATCTATGCGAATGCAGTGACCCAGCTTATCCTTGTTCAGGCCTGCAGAGGCAAGGATCATGTGGCGGGAAGAACAAGGTGTGGCACTATTCTCCCATAAGGTGTCAGTGGTAATGTTCAGAACTAGATGAATCATTGTTCATACTAGTTTGAACAAGGTGTCATAAAATATTTAAATTCTAAATTTTGTCTCTTCTGCTTAGAGAATAAGTTCCTGTGTCCCAACTGCCATATAGTTTGAAACCTATTTTAAGATATGTAATAGGCATACTGCTATCATGAATGATCAAAAGCAAATCAAACAACCTAACTTTAATTCTTCTGCTTTTTCCCTCATGGTCATTATGGGAATTGTGTGACATAGAAAGCCATTGGCAGCTACTGTCCTAGGGCCTCATGTCTTGGTGATTCGTGTTGGGGAGATAATTGTAAATGAATTTTTCTGTCAGCCAGAAATTTCTGGCTGCACAAAATACAAAACACAAAATAATGAAAGGATTTTATTTGTGATTAGGCAAACTATACTGTAACATGGGTCATGAGAAATACAACAAATAGATAGAAAATTGGGAAGGAATTATATCATTTCACTCCCTAGGCAGGCATCATCCACGGCACACATGTTAACTGCCCATTCAAAGTAAAATGACAAGAAGAGCTATAAACTGAAGCCAGGTAAGTTTCCATAGAACCAGGGAGACAGAGCACTGAAAATATAGGTAGCAAGGGACCCTGAAATAGGCATTTTTCACAGACAGAATTTATGCTAGGACCATTCGGCTTTGCATAAAGACTTACATCTCCAAAAATATAGAAAACATTTAGAATTGTAATTCTTCCTTAGGAATATTAAAACTTAAAGAGGGTACTCTTATTCCTGTCGACACTGTGAAAAAATATACATATATATTTTTCATAATTAAATTAATTTGTATAAGTGTTTTACATAACACTTATTGTGCATAGTCAAAATAAAATTTTATGCATAAGTTTGATATGCCAAGTCTCAACCACACAGTGGAATAACATTGTGTTCCTGTGCCTGTTCTCTCCCTCACATAACCCGCATGATCTTCACTTTCAACCTGTGGTTAATCCATGCTGATTGCCCGTCCCTCAGGAAACCTGTGATTTTAAACCCCCTGTCCTCACAACCTGCAGACCATGATTGTTTCACTGTCACACCAGCGTCTGCCTATTCCCAATTCCTGAGGATCAGACCCATCTGTCTTTTTACTGCCAGTTCCTGAGTGTGCCCTTGGAGCAATGCTTCTCAGACATCTGTGTACAGGTGATCACTTGAGGAGTCTATCAAATGGAGAGAGTTAATTCAGCAAAGAGAGGATGGGCGCAAGTGACTGCACTTTCAAATTTTTAGGGGGGACCTGGCTGCCTCTCAGTGACTATATATTGAGTAAGGAGCCCTGGAAACATGGCTGTAGTTATTTTCAAAGACCAGGAAAACTGATGTTTCTCTTCCTTGTACTATGGTAGATTCGTCTTGTGATTTTTTTAGCCATTAGTTTTTCATTGATTCAGTATATTTATCATCTATTGACTACATACATTATGTATCAACTGTTCCCTCTCCCCTCCCTTTCTCCTTACCTTCCTCTCTCCTATCATCTCCTTTCCATTAAAAACAAGGCTGAGGTACTGGAACTTGGGGTAACTTTCTATCAAACTACAACATCCTGTTCCTGGTCCATCTATGACAGCCAGTCACTACGCCTGCATATGCATTTGCCATGTGAATTTTTCAGGGCAGCTCACATTCACATTACAAATATTTTCTGCTTTGTCTTTTCATGGAAACAGATCATCGATTGGAACACATCTTTTGTTGGAAAGCATGCTCTAGGTCTTTTTTTATTATTTTTTTTTAATTTGGAAACCATGGTGACAGACCACCATGGTTTTGACAGCAATTCTTTGTTCCTTAGAGTCAGCAACTGTCACAGCAGGTTTCTAGGTTCCATGACAAAAGCTGTTCCACCCCACAGTTTGCATTGGTGACCCGCTATTTGCTAAAAGCAGGGACAGGTGTGTGTGTGTGTGTGTGTGTGTGTGTGTGTGTGTGTGTGTGTGTGTGCGCGCGCATGTGTGCCAGTGAGTGTTCTGAAGGCTATTTAGTTCTATCCTTCTCAGAGTCTCTGATTCGCTGTATAAGCTCTGGACACTGGAGTTCTCTGTGTCCTTCAATCACTGAAGTGTTTGCCTGCAGACTGAGCGTCTCCCATAGGAAACCTGGCATGGCCAGGGAACTATGCAGTAATTACTGAGGGTGCTGGGTGCTGAGTCCACTAGCACACCTCCACACCCCTCATAAGGGCAAACAGGAGCCCCTGTCTTGAACATTACTGTCAAAGTGCTTTCTTTTGATCTTTCAAATCAATGTAAATGCTCTCCAAGTGACATCAATAAACATCAAAGTAATAACAAGTCTCCAGAGGGGTCTCCAGCTTTACTGACAATGCCAGGGATAGAGACAGCTACTTTCTACACTGTCACTTCTTTAGAACTACTGGTTTAATGGTGCAGGTTTATAGGCTGACCTTAATATTTGGTTGTTTTATCAGTCCTAGGTAACACTCTGACCCACAAGTGCTTGTGATACAGTTTTCATGCCCTTTAATGTTAATGTTCTCCTGGTGACAAGAACTGGCTAAGCAGTCAACTGACAAGACAGGCAACTTGCCTAGCCCAAGGCTCTCTGCTTATGTCTTCTCAAATCCCCAAAGGGAAGGAGTTTGTGAGTCTCTGAGAAGCAAGTCCTGGGAAGATGAATCACTGCGCCTGTCCCCTCCCAGCTTCTCAGTATTCCTCGTCTGGTTCAGAAATATCATTTGTTGAATATCCAGCCCTGACAATAACAAAACCATCCTTTTGAAGTGAAGGGCCTCATTTTCCTTGCTTTCAGCCCAAGCAAATATTTCAATAAAACAGTACTAACATTTATTCGCTGCTTCCTGTAAGGTTGTGGGTTTAGCAATACCGCAGCCTCCTCTCTGCCTTCTCAGAGGCAGTTTTCTTTAACTTCCAGAATAGTGATTTTAAACCTTCAGAAAAAAAAAAGAAAAACAAAATTACCTATCCTTACTTATACACATAATGGATTGTGCTAAACTTTATCACATTTTATAGAGATTATATGTGCTATGTAATGAGGGAAAGAAACGAGAGAGGGGGTAGATATAGAGAGATAGAGATGATATAGACACAGGTATAGATATGTATGTACATATTAGGTATTTGGCTGTTCCAGGATAGTATGAAGTTGCTCACTGATGAGAAGCAGCATGAGGGCGCATGTGATTCTATTACTGTCACCGTTTCTTGTAAGTCATCCGTGTTTCCTCCGTGCAGATAGATAAAATTCACTGGACTCTCCATCTCCTTCACCCTTCCCCATCATTAGCCTTTTCTTCTTTTCTGAACAGTGTGGCCCCAACAGCCATCATAATAAATCCATTCATGTTTCTTTGACTGATTTCCTCCCTCATTTATAAAAATTCTACCCATTCTTTGGAGTTATGGAACTTCAGATCTTCCAGATGGACTGAGTTAGTATCCCTAGTTTTCCCAAAGGTTTTACTCACACTAGTATGGTGTACACTACTTTTAATGTTGGAGTAAGCTTGGTATTAACTTTCCCTCTCTTTGTGTGAGTTTGTTGTTGGTAGTTTTGTCTGCCTGTTTATGAAGACAGTCCTCATATGATACTAATTTCTGTTTTCAGTTCCTAACACCATGTACCCTACCAATCAATCGCTCCATAATTGTCAGTCAAACACACAAGTGTGTAATTACTCATGTGCTGGGCTGCTGAAAAGTCAGCCATCCAGGTTTAATTTGAAACAGAAAATTAATGAAATGATTTGAAATAGACTATGTGGTTTTTGTTGTGATGTGAAGTCATTTATAACAAGATACATAAACAATGCTGACCATCTCAGACATCTATCAATTCACAAGAATAAAGGTCGCTTGGCTTTCCATGCTAGCCCAGACTCTAGGACAAACTCTATTGCCGTGTGTGTCTAGGCTGAACTCCACATCTGGCTTGTTCTGCCCGCCTTCTTAGCTATAAGACTGGCCTCTTGCTCAGAGTTTCTGGCATTAAAACATGAACACTAAAACTCTAAAGCACAACGACTTCTCTCTGTCAGTTCACGGTCCAGGAAACAAAACCACATTTAACAAAGAGAACTAAACACACCGAGCGATTCTTTTAAGACCTGCATATCTCATGCATCTGAGCCATGTAAGAGGCTTTTAAACACAATTTTTGAAAATACAAAGATTTGGTTTAGTATGCACAGACTCACATTACAAAATGTTTTATTTGATTTTAAGCAGAATATTTATGTTCCAAAGATGGGCTTCGCTGAAGATTTTGAACCCTGACAAATTAATAATTGTGAGCAGGAAACTAGATCTCTTATTTTATATGATAATGTGTGTTCAATTTATACTCTACAAATCTTCTTTACTTTTAAAAATGTGCTTGCAAGTATTGTAAATATGCATATAATATGCGTGGTAAGAGGGACACAGTATGTTATGAAGTACTGTTACATATTTACATTCTCAATGTTAACCAACATAGAATGTATAGTTCAGATATATAGGACATTTTATGCAATCGTATGTATATATACATTGTGATACATATTCCATAAAATTATATAGGATACATACTGAAGCTTTAGGGTGTATCTGCTTAGTGTGTATCCAAAATATGACTATTAAATGTAAGTTATTTACTCTATGCAATCATATATACATACACACACAAACACACACATATAGCTTTCCTATTATAATAATCAATTTTTTAGAATACAGACTTTCACAAACAAACAAAACGTACTCTTCTCTTCAAACACGTAGTGAGGAAGTTTCCCGCATAATCTTACATTCCAAATTTAAAGGGATGATTCAGGACACAGATACACTGTGCCTTCAGCCTGAGTTAATATGTATCTCCCAGAATTTGACTTTTATGAGCTTTTATTTAAGTAGATTGTGCACATCGTAATGCATATTTTGTAATAAATTATTCACCGCTGACTTAACCTGCTCAAACTAAATTACCACTCTGCGAGAAAGAAGAATTGCCGTTCTGCACCTCTTCATTACTGTGTAAGCCAAAATTTTTCATCAGTTTTCTATAAACCTGCAATCAACTGGGAGCCTGTTCACTTAAGAGTTTTTGGCAACAGTTCACCCTCCTCTGTGATTAAAGCCTGCTCATTTCTGGGTGAAAATCAAGGAATTGGTACAAAGTATATTACATCTTCAGAAGAATTCCATGTGCTGGGCTGCTGAAAAGTCAGCCATCCAGGTTTAATTTGAAACAGAAAATTAATATCAATATCATTCCCGTCTGACAGACGCACTGACTGCATGCAGCTTGTGGTTAGTGAGATGACTATTGAAACCCAAGTCAGTCAGGTAGATAGAAACCTGCGTCTCCCCTGGAGGGAAAGAATGCTTACATGCTTTGTAGAGGGCTCTGGGTTGAGGTGCAGAGGGACCCTGGACCAAAGATACTGTCTTTAAATTTCCTTATGACACCAAATTTTAACCTCCAAAATAGCTTTACATGTTCCTGTCTCTTCTAATGTCATTGTCCCTTGCATTAATTCAGCCCTGAAATCCTGACATGAGCCCCCCTGCTCTCCCTTTATATATTGTCGTTTTGGAAAGACCTAACATAACTGCCCCTAGCGCCCACCTCTATGTAGCTGCCTTCTCATGGTTTTGCTTTTATTTTGTTTTTATTCTTCTGCACATGTGGTGTGTGTATAAATGTTTTCATATGTCTAAGCATGGGTGTGTTAGGATGTACGCGCACAATTCGAGGCCAGGGGTCAGGTCTCCACTTTATTTTATGTTTTTGAGACAGGATGACTCATTAAAACGGGAGCTCGTGGATTATAATGCAGCTTCCCTGACAGGCTAGTGATTTCCAGAGGATAACCACCAGTCCTCTGAGCTTTGGAGTTGTAGATGTATTTCGCTGAACCTCATTCTTACATGGGTGCTGGGAACCTGAATTTATATGTTTCCGCTTGTACAACAAGAATTTTACCAACTCATAACATTCTTCAAATTATTCTGTATAAAACTTTGATTGTTTTTTGCCTTATTTCTGTTAATAGACTGTAGTGGTATTTCATTTTTATTTTAATTTTTAAAAAAAAAGTTTACCTGAAGACCAGAAAACCAAAGCAGTCAGCCACTGGCTCTTACTTTAACTTCAGTAAGAAAATGGCAATCCTGCCTCCAGGAATCTCAGAATGAGACTGTGACTGAGAGCTGTCTCCTCCCGTTTTATAATCCTCTCTCTAGTTCTGGGATTAAAGTTGTGCAACACTGGGATTAAACCCATGCACCATCCGGTTTCTGTGGCAACTAATGTAGCTACTGGGATTAAAGATATATATTAACACTGCCCGATCTGTAAGACTGATCTGTGGGGCTGTTTTACTCTCTGATCTTTAGGAAAGTTTTGTATTTATTAAAATACAAATGAAATGCCATTACAATAGTCATTTAAGTAATGTTTTAGTTAATGTTCTATTGCTCTGAAGAGATGCCATAGCCACAAGACCTCTTGTAAAGGAAAACATTTAGTTGGAGATGGCTGACATTTTCAGAGGTTTAGTCCATTAACATAATGGCAGGAAGCATGGAGCCACACAGGGACATGGTACTGGAAAGGTGGTTAAGAATTCTCTGTCCAGATCTCCAGGCAATGGGAAGATAAACACTGGGCCTGGCTTGAGCATTTGAGACCCCAAAACTCACCTCCCCACCACCCAGTGACACACTTCCTCCAACAAGGGCACACCTCCTAAACCCTGTCAAGTAATGCCAATTGTTGGTGGAAGCCACTAGTCAGTTCCCGGCTGCTCAGCCCCGAAATAATCACACAAAAACCATATTATTTAAACTACTTCTTGTCCCATTATCTCTAGCTTCTTATTGGCTGACTCTTACATATTAATTTAACCCATCTCCATTCATCAGTGTATTGCCACGTGGCAGTGGCTTACCATCAAAGTTTCGACATAACTGACTCTGGCGGTGGCTTCATGGTGTCTCTCTGGCTCTGCCCTTCTTCCTCCCAGGATACAGCCTAGCTTTCCCCACCTAGTTCTGTTCTTCCTTGTTGTAGGTTCAAAGCAGTTCTTTATTCATTAACCAATAAAATCAACACATAGACAGAGGGACCTCCCACACCAGCCAATCTTTATGATGACACATTCAAACCTATGATCCTGCGAAAGCCATTCCTACTCAAACCAACACAAGTGGCTTCCACTAATTTTTAACAAATGATTCTGAAATATTTAATTACCTATGTGCACACATGCAGTCGTTCTGAAATACAGCTTTATCTATGGAAGTATGCGCTTCTGTTAGCTCCCAGTTATCACCACTTTGAAGTAACGATAGTATTTTCAGTTTCACTAGGAAAGTGTGGATAAATCCCATTTCTTCATCCCCTTGGAAAACGTGGTATCTTCAGCCCTTGTATTTTGCCTTATTTACTATCTACAGGTATTTATCTGATATCAGCTGTTCTTACTCCAGAGTTTGATTCCACTATGTGTGATTTTTCTTTTGAGTTTTTATCCTTTCATGTCTTTTCACTTTTAGGGAATTTTCATGTAATCTGAGTCCTGGCCCTCTGGTATATGTATCATAAATATCTTTTCCAGTATTGAGTTTATTTTCTCTATTTATGGATGCTGGTCACACACATGATTTAAATTTAATGCAATCAGTATTGTCAATGTTTTCAATCTTCTGTTCCATTTAACTTTCAAAGAAAATGTTTTTCATTTATAAGTTTTGTTGAAAATGATTCAACTCTTTTATATAATGGCATCCTATAAATATGAGAATATTCATTTTGGTTTTTCATAACATCTTTAGTCAGGTCGGCCCTCATTTTCACATCAAACAAGAAGTTGAAATCTGAGTTTATTTTACTTCAGTTTAATGCCTTTCCATTTTCCTAAAGCCATTTATTAAGCAATCTATTCTCTTTCCTCTGTCCTTTTTAGTACAGGCTGGCTTAGAAGCAAAATGGTTTGCAGTATGCCTGTATCCCTGCTCTTTGCTCCAGTTACATTATTTATTTGTTTTCCTGCCTCAGACCATCAGCACAGTCTTCTGATGGATTCATATTTGTTCCATTTACACTTACTGGTTCTATTTTACTTGATGTCATATTGCATTATATTAGGATTGCAATTTAATTTTAGTTGTAGTTATTTGGCATATGTATTCTTCATATACACATAAATATTATTTCTATATAGCCACAGCATCGATGGTGCTCCTATTATTTATTTTCTCCTTCACTGACAAAAATAAATGTGGCACCCCAGCTTTCAAGAATGTGGGAAAATGCAAACCCATCCCCGGCCCAGAAGACAACAAAACGATTGTATTGTTTCATAAAAAAACTAGAAGCATTTTTCATCATCAGTTGGAGAAATATATTGAAAACTGAATTTAGTGGGTAAAATGTCCCCAATATCATGAAATCTGATGTATTTCATTTAGTTGGTTATTAGGTTATCCATGTGGAGAGTGGATATACCTGTGTGTGTGTATGGGAAGTAGGTGCATGTATGTATATGCACATGTACATGCATGTGCCTGTGTATACCTGTGTTTGGAGGCTAAAGGACACCCTTGAGTGTCATAACCAGAAATGCCATTCACCCATTTATCTTCTATGAGAGAAAGTCACTCTTTGTCATGAAGCACACAACTCAAGCTAGACTGGTCAGTGAAGTATTCTGCCTGTCTCTGCCTCTCCAGGTCTGGGACTATAAGCACACACTACCACAGTCTGCATTCAGATTCTATGTACAATAAAAAGAAGATGATTGAAGACTTTTGGTGATTCATTTAGTTTCTTTTTTCACTTTTATTGAAAATAGATTATTTTTTATATAATATATCCTGATTATAGCTTCTCCTCTCAGTTGCTCCTCACCTCTCTTCCCCCCCCCCCGACGAGTCTTTCTGTCTCTCATTACAAAAGAACAGACTTCAAAGAGAAAAACAGCCAAACATGACAAAACAAAATATAATAAGATGAAGCAAAAATTATCATATCAAAGTTGGACACAACAACTCAACAGGAGGAAAAGATTCCCAGGAGCAGGCATAAGGGTCAGAGACACACTCGTTCTCAGGATCCAGAGTCCCATAGGACTACTAAGCTAACAGCTATAATATATACACAGAGGACCTGGTGCAAACCCTTGTAGATCCTGTGGTTGCTGCTTCAGTCTCCATGAGCTTATACGCACCTTGCTTATTTGATTCACAGGACCTTGTTCTCCTGGTGTCCTCCATCCCTTCTACCTCTAACAATCTTTCTGCTTCCTCACCTCTTTTTCTGTGAAATTTCCTGAGCTCTAGGGGAGGGATTTGATGGAGAGCTCCCATTTAGGTTCTTTCTTTGCATAATGTATGGGTGAGGTTCTTTGCATTTGTTACCATGATGATGCTGGAGGAAGCCATTCTAATGATAACTGGATAAGGAACTAATCTATGAATACAGCAGAATATCATTAGGAGTTATTTTATTAATTCTTTTTTTTTTAAGACCAGTAGTGTTTGGTTTTGTATTAGGTCTCTGGGCTATCTAGTCCCTAGTTCTTGGTTACTGAAGCAGTGTTAAGTGTTGGTTCCTTCCAGTGGAGTGGGCCATAAAGCAAATCAGACATTGGTTGGCTTTTCTGACAAGTTCTGTGCCACCATTGCCTTAGCATATGATGAAGGCAGAGTACCTTCCCGCACCAAAGAGACTAAAACATAGGAGTGAAAGCTTCATGTAGTCATCAGCTCAACTTCTCCATATTTGATGAGTTGTGTGGGTGTTGTCTTCAGCAAAGGGGCCCCACAGTCAGTTTGTGGAGAGTAACCCTTTGTCTTAGCAATAGCCTGTCTTTGGTTTCTTATTTATTTAAATTATTCATTATTTTTGAATTTTGAACCTGTTGACATAAATATTCATACTATTTTCAGTGTTTTTAAAATCTCTAAAAGTCTCTTCTTTTTCTTGAACAATCTTGACAGAGTGCTAAGTTGTTAGTTCTTAAAAAAAAAACTCTGCTAACTGATGTTCTTCTGAGAAGAAAATACAAAAAGGAAACAGACGTGAAGATGAAGGCAGAGATAGCCTTTAACCTACCAGGGCCAAAAATGCCAGGACCTGCAGGAGCTGGAAATAAGAAAGAAGTCTTCTAGAGCTGCCAGAGAGAGTGTGGCCTTGCCAACAGTTGCCATGCAGACTCTCTGCCTCTAGAAATCTGGCAGAAAAGTTGCTATTTTCAACCATTGCTTTCTGTGACCCCTTAAAATATCCTTATGTAACAAACAGGTTGATTTACCCAATGACTCCCAGAATGAAAGGGCAAAGCTTTTTAGTAATTCTTCAGAGGGTGCTTCAGAGCGTTGGGGACTGTTAAGCTCCTGCTATCCTTCACTCATGTCTGCTGCTCTGTGTTTACATCTGAAGGTCCTTACCATGCCCTGTATGAATCTTCAGTCTGTCCTAAGGAAAGGCACCAACATCTTTCCAGCTACACAGCCCGTATATCTGAGTGTCATGCTTGTTACCACTTTCTCCTTCATCCCACACATTTCATCAAAAGTTAAGGCCAGAATAACTTCCATATCTCTTAAATCTGTCTGCCTCTGTGAAGCCTCAATTTTACTCCCAGACTATCATTTCTGAAGCAGAAACTCACCTAATGTTACAAATTCATTTACCATCCTTCTGTCCATCCACCCATCTCACAAATACACATCATTCCACTTCTGTAAAACAACCACAGTGCAAAGCACTATGACAATGAAAGATGTTGGGTTTTTTTCCTAATACACAACTATAAAACAGGGTGGGGATATGTATTAAGAGCATAGCATAGAGTACTGAGAAATTGTCTCAGTAACAAGAACAGTGAAAGAGAGGCTCTATAAAGCAAATGAGGTCTTTTGAAGGCCCTTCCTCTTTTCAAATAGATTATCTGTTAAAATTAAAATAATCATGCAAAGTGGATGTTTGAACTTGTATGAGTGCTCAACACTTATGACATTTCCAGTGTTTTTAGAATTACATATATTCTATGACAAACATGAATTTTTAAAAACTTATTTTTTGTGATTATTACATTATTTCCCCCTTCCATTTCCTCCTTCCAAACCTTCCCATATACCCCTCCTTGCATTATTTAAAATGTATGACCCCTTTTTCATTATTTTATACATATATGCATATACATACATCTTCCTAAATAGCCTGCTGAATCTGTATAATGGTACTTATATGAGTAGCTGCAAATATCGGGAAAGTAAAACGGAATTATTTTACACTATAGAAGCTATAATAAAAATTCACAATAACCATGGATAAAGGATTTTCTCTCACTATGAATGTGCTGAAGCTGGGCAGTGGTGGCTCATGCCTCCAATCCACCACTTGGGAGACATAGGTAGGTGAGTGTCTATGAGTTCAAGGCCAGCCCAGTAGGTCTACAAAGCAAGTTCCAGAACAGCCAAGACTACATTGAAATGCTGTCTCAAAAACATGAGAGAGAGAGAGAGAGAGAGAGAGAGAGAGAGAGAGAGAGAGAGAGAGAGAGAGAGACCGTTCATGTATTGAAATGAGCTTACTACTGCAGCTGGTCTGGCATTCCAGAGATGACCCTACAGTTTGCCTGTTTCTATCTCTCCCTAAAAGATGGAAGCCTCTAGAAGGTGGTGCATGTCTCCTTAACTACTGTGTTGCAGACAATAAAATCCTACTAAACATTTGGTAGACTATAATAAGTGTTGTTTAATGGGTGGACAAGCTAATATTTACAGTGTGACAGTTGAATGCCTCTTAAGTACCTTTATGTCTTGAGAACATCAGCTAGTTTGTGAGGGTGGGGCTGGAGGGTATAGAAAGTGTTTGCATCTCCACTGGAGGTGTGTATTCCCGTTGAGGATGGGTTTCAACCTTTAGCGGTGTTGATTTTACCCAAGGATGAGCAAGATGAGAGAGAACTTCACCACTCGCTTGCACTCTAGTGTGAACCTTTCTCATTTGTTTGGCCAAACGACTCTTTAATGCACACTCTCTCTGTGGCTTCAAACAGTGCCAATTATTTCCTGAACAACAACAAGTCAATGAGCCAAATTAAATGTCTCTCCTCATCATCCTCTAATTAGAATTCTTCCTAGTAGGTAAAGTTTCTTAGCACAACATTAAAATATTACTGTATAATTCAAGGTCATGTTTGCTCTGAATAAATTACCTTAATTCAAGTGTCACATTAATTAGGGATATTAAGCATATGTACATATATTCCTAGTACTTGGAGAGCCCACATAATCACTGAGAAAACTTTCAATGTTAGTATTAAAAATAATCTTCAAAGGCAAGAAACTCCTTGCCTTTCCTGAGATACAGACGAAACACATAATTAAAAAACAAGAGTTTATTTTTTGTAACTAGCAATGATTATTATGGAACTTAAAGTAGTAGATTTAAAAAAAAAGACCCCAGTTATTATAGAGAGTGAAAAGTTGCTTAGATTTTATATTACAGGCTAGCCTGGTGTGGTGGTGCATACCTGTAATCAAAACATTCAGAAGGCAAAGGGAAAATAATTAAATAAATGAAGCTTGAAAAAAAAATCATCCTGAGTGATGTAACAGACCCAAAGGACAAATATGGTACATATTCAATTAAATATGGATGTTAGCTGTTAAGCCCCTGATAAGAAGACCACAATCCACATAGCCACAGAAGTGTAAAGTAAGGGACTAGGTGGGGAGAAGGAGAAATAAACTATAGGTATATGGATGGATTGGAGAAACGGGCATGCTTGAATGAAATGAAGAAGGGGAGGAAAGAAGTGGGATGGGGGGAGAATACTGAGTGGGAGAGCTAAAATAAAGTACATTTGAAGCATTATATGGAAACCTAATGCAAGCTATAAAATAGATTAAGGGAATCACCAAATAGAGGCAGAGCCCCAACTGTCTACCTCTTGTTATCAAATGAAGACTCTAGTTCCGGGAATAGGTTATTTCTGTTTGAGCTGTTGGTTAAAGGGATTTCCCAGTGAATCCCAAAGCTACCCAGGTTATTGCCAAAGCCACCAATTGTTCTAAAAAAAAAACTGATAATAAGGTCCTATTTCTGAAGACAACACCTATGTGATTCATTGAACGTGGAGAAATCGAGCTGGTCCCTACCTAGGACATTCACCTCTGCTGACCAGTGTTTAAGTTACTATTGCTTTTTTGTTTCATAGTAGTTTGTACTTATATGAAAAATTTGCCTCCTTTATGTTATAAAACATGTGAAAATCCATTTAAGAATATTAACAAAACCTGTAACCTAAGGATCTCAGTCTCTGGAGAAGGCACTGGTAGAGAAATAAGGAAGGGTACGTTTGGCTTTGTCTTCTGTAGGGGTGGAAGAATGTCAGCCCTTGTTGTTGTCCCTTCATCCATTTGCCTGTAAAGCAGGTGTCTCCAAAAAAATAACAATTTTGTATGTTCCACAAATAAAGCAAGACCGACGTCTTCCTGAGCACATGAGCTCTGCTATTGTGGTCAGTTGACTCCTGATGAGCAGGCGCTGTGTTTGTGTCACCTTGATCCTGTGGGTGGTAATAGAAGCTGTGACTCAGAAACACAGTAATTTACCCCTGATGCCCATTGTAGGAGCAGGGTAAGTGTTAAATAGTTCCACAACTGCCAGAGCCCCTGACTAGATGTATATAATTTTGTGACTGTGTCCTTACAGTTTTTTTTTCTTTAAAATATCCTCTTCAAGTCTCCATCCAAGTACAGAGGAAGACGCAAGAAATCGCCAGCATGCTCACACCTTGCCAAGACTCTATAGTGGCAATACCATGACCTAAAATCAAAATAGCCTCAAGAAACCCAAAAACAAAGAAGTGTTTCCAGTTTCCAACTATTTATGGAAGGTAAAAACTAGGAGCTCATGAGAAATTTCAGTCTCCTGCTACATATACATATATAAAATCAGACAGAATTGCTTTGTTAGACGCAGAATGGATTTAGCTGCATCATCTCCAATGTTCCAGATACATAATTTATAGGTTCATTTCCTCCAGTCTGAAAGGAAGTTTCCTATCACGGTTTGGCTATTCTGAATATTTCTTAGATAGCTTGGTTTTTTATTTCAGGGTGACTTTTTACTAAGGAAAAATTCAATCTCAGAAACAAAATGATTCACTATGCAGGAAGACCCATGGTTCGATCTAATTTTCATATATTTGGAGGACGGCTGGGATGGATGGCTTTAAGGAGTAGTTCATTTAGCTCCCTGAGTCTTTCTCAACTCTATCAGCTAAACCTCAGTCATGAAACTCAGTAACGATAAGATGATTGTATTCTAAAGCAATTTAAGGAAAGTTTCAAATACAACTAAACAAAGGAAAAGGTTTTAAAGTATTTCAGAATATTTCAATAGATTCCAATTTTATTTACAATATATATTTTATACACAATGGAGATAGGAAGCAGAAGACAGCAATACAATGGAGACTTGCTGTAACAAGTCTTTCTGTCCCACCAACCAGCTCCCAAATATTGATATGGAGACTTCTTATTAATTATGAAAGCTCAGTCTGTAGCTTATCCTTGCTCTTAACTAGCACTTATAACTTAAATTAACCCATTTATATTAATCTACATTCTAACAGGTGTTATTAACCTGTCTTTCATCTTGCATCTCCTGTTTCCTTTCTGTGTCTCAAGCACCTAGATTCCTCCTCCTCTTCCTCTGTCTCCCTGGAAATTCTGCCTATATATCCTACCTGGTTATTGACTGCTCAACTTTTTTATTATACCAATCACAGCAAATACATCATCACATAATGTGCAGCTATCCCACAGCAACTTTCCCATGACCTTCGCGTGTGACCCCAGTATGCACTAGCATACACTCTTCTGTTCCTTCTTTGCAGTTTGGTGAGACAACGTAGCCCACATCCACAGACTGTCTGATCACATGGCACCATGTCCTTGGTGGTAACCTTCAAAGCAAGCCCCACCGTGATTTGCAGAAGCATCAACTCATCCATCCTAAGCTACAAATCCACAGACAGATACATGACTATAACTTGCTCTGTGGAACTGTCATAGCAAAATAATATTCTTCCTATCCACTGAGCTGGAATTTAAATAAGAAATAATTGTAGTAGTATACCAGAAAAGATTTAAAAGAAATATTTCAACTTGGAAGTTCTGGGGAGATTAAATACAAAACAAATTTCAGCTTTATTTTGAGCAAAAGTCCTAGAAAAAAATCCATCCCCTCAAATGCATGAAACTTAAACAAAGAAATGAAGCATACACAGGGCAATGTCTTCTAACTGGATTCTTTTATGATATTCATAGAATAGAGGTAAATTAATTAAAATAGCCCTTTAAAATATTTAGTTTTGAAACAACATTGCAAAAATTTTGGAAAAATTTCTAGATTCCTGCTTGATATACTGATATCGAAATTAAGGCTTGTATTTTACTCAAATGCATAGCATATGATGGCAAAGTTTGCTTTTAAATATAGTTTTTACATTGTGCTTTTTTGGAAACACATGTTGCAAAACATTTGAGCAATCACTTTAATGTCATCTAGATATTTTGGGGGCCAGCCATGATAAACTAAGTATGGACAGGTCCCCCAAAGGAAGTTCTTTGTTTCCAACCATTATCACCTGCCAGAGTAGAACTCGGCCCTTGATAAATTTAATAAGAGGCCTGAGTCTCAGTAGTTTGCCCTGAGACAATACCTAGTTGCAGGAGGAACCACAAGCTGATATTACCCAACCACCCCCCAAGATCAGACCATTCAAAGGAAATGCCTAATATTCCAACCGCTGTAGATAGGATCACCTGCCAGCGCATATTCACCAGGACACCCCTAGACAAATGTCAGCCAATCAAGGGTTCTGAACCTCAGAAACCTTTCACCCCCACCTTTACTATTATAAAAACCCAATTTTAATTGAACTTGGGGCTCTCCAGTTATTCCAATACGTTGGATGTGCAGAGAGACTGAGTTTGCAAACTTGATTAAAATAAAGGCTCTTTACTTTTACATATGGGTCTCAGTCTCCTTGTTGGTTTTGAGGGAATTTGCGGATATGGGCATAACAGATATCAACATGGTTGTGATCTTCCTATGCTCTAAGATAAAACATTGTATTTCTACCAATAAAATAATCAAAATAAATAAAAATGGTGGACAATATTATATAGAGTCATTATTTTGGTAATTATGAGAGCTCAAGCATTTTTAGGGTACAATAACAGAAAAATCAAATTATGAACCATTCATATATGAACCACACGATGAAAATACTTTTCTTTCACAGTATGACACTATGTAACTGAATCTCTTAATAAACTTACAACTGGCAGACTGATCAAAAGTAAGGGAAATGCTGGGACTTAAACTCTGATCATCTACAAGAGCGGTAAGCACTCCCAAACACTGGGTCATCTCTATAGCCCCGCACTTGGAGTGTAACATAAAAAAAATAAGAGAAAAGATTAGGCCACGATACAAAGTTATCAAATATTACCAAATATTTATTGAGGATTGTGGTAGCTAATTTTATATCAATGGGAAACAGGCTAAAGTCATCTGAGAGGATGAACCCACAATTGAAAAATAATGTTTCCATAAGATGGGGAAATCTCTAGGCAGATCCATTGAACATTTTCTTAATTAGTTACTGATGTGGAAAAATCCAGCCCATAGTGGGTGTGGTCATCCCTGGGCAGGTGGTCCTGGGTTCCATAAGAAAGTAAGCTGAGCAAGTCAGTAAGCAGCACCCCTCCATGGCCTCTGAATCAGCTCCTGCCTTCAGATTCCTGCCATGTTTGAGATCCTGTCTTGCATTTCGTCAGTGATGATCTGTGATATAGAAATATAAACCCAATAAACCTTTTCCTCCACATTTTTTTTTTTTGGTTTTTTGTTTTTCGAGACAGGATTTCTCTGTGGCTTTGGAGCCTGTCCTGGAACTAGCTCTGTAGACCAGGCTGGTCTCGAACTCACAGAAATCCGCCTGCCTCTGCCTCCCGAGTGCTGGGATTAAAGGCGTGCGCCACCATCGCCCGGCTCCTCAATTGTTTTTGTCTGTGGCATTTTATGGAAGCAATTCAAATCCGAAGTCAATTTGCTACCAGGATGGTGGGGTATGGCTATGTCATTTGGGGGAGGGTTGTGGAAGAACTGTGGGACTTTGGGTTACAACGGTCATTAAGTATTGAGAGCCCAGTGATCTATTATTTGAAACCTGACTATGTCATTTGGGGCAGCGTTGTGGAAGGACTTTGGGACTTTGGGTTACAACGGTCATTAAGTATTGAGAGCCCAGTGATCTATTATTTGGGATCGTGGGAGATAAGAGCGTTGAGAGCAAGGCAGATGGTGGAAGCCTGTATTGTGAAGTTTCAGAGGAAAGAAAAGACTCTAGCGGGCCATTTGTGTGAAGAATCTGGCCAGCTGGAGCTGAAGAATGAGCTGTGATTAACCAGAGTCCAGAAACTCTAAAGGAAAACCTTTGTTTTGCTGGAACAATCGATGCTGGTCAGCTGGGCCTGAAGAATCAGCTGTGATGAGGAGGGCGGCATCACTAAGGGAAATCTTCTGGGAAGTGTTTTCTCAGAGTCAGCTCATGTAAGCTGTGTCTAGAGGTGGCCAAGGTTATACTTTGTGTTGGCAAGCCAGACTTGGTCATGTGTAAGAATCTCCCAGGTGGTACAGGTTTTGAAGGCACGAAAGGGTCATGGAGCCCAATTTGAGGCTTAACGCTGTGAGAAGTGAGAAGCCGCTGCATGAAGGGTTGCAGTGGAAGCTCCGGGATGAAGAAGCGATGGAGAAGAGTTGAGGCTCTGCACCATGAAGAGTCCAGGAGAAGCTATTGGTGAATGCACAGCCCAATTGCAGAGGTCTGTACCATGGGAGGATCACCAAAGCTGGAAACAACTGTGGAGTGTCAGCATCTGGAGCCTAGAAGGCAAGCTGTGTGTACTGCAGAGGGCAGAGCTGCAGAAGCGACCCAAGCCCCTTAGAGAAGACCAGAAGATTGTAAGTGGATTCCAGATGTTGGACATTGAATTATCTACACTGTTAGAATGTTGTCTTGTTTTGTTTAGATTGTGACTATGCCCTGGTTCTTCCCTCTTGAAGTAAGAAAATATTTAACTTAGTTTTTAAATTTATAATAGCCCACAGTTAAGAGGCTTTGCATTTTTAAAAGATTTTTGACTTAAAAGATACTGGATTTTTATAGAAACTTAATTTTTAAAGTGTTTGTATTTTTAAAGACAGTGGAACTTTTAAGTTTGTAATATGTTAAATATTTGTGACAGTTATTAATCTGATATCTTTGGAATAAACCATAAAAGGAAAGGCTAGTGTTAAAAAGTGTTGTGTGTCAAGTTGACAAGGAGTCAGTGTGCTGGCTAATTTTATGTCAGATTGACACAGGCTAGAATCATCTAAGATAGGCAATTCCAAATAAGAAAATGCCTCCATATGATCAAGTTGTACGCAAGCCAGTAGAGCATTTTCTTAATTAGTGAATGATGTGGGAGGGCCCAGCCCATTGTGGGTGGTCGTATTCCTGGGCTGGTAGTCCTGGGTTCCATAAGAAGCCAGGCTGAACAACCAAGCTATGGGAAGCAAGTCAGTAAGCAGCAGTCCCCTATGGCCTCTACATCAGCTCCTGCCTCCAGGTTCCTGCCTGATGTGGGAATGATTTCTTATTAATAAAGAAACTGCCTAGGCCCATTTCATAGGCCAACCCTTAGGTAGGCAGAGAAAACAGAACAGGATGC